>NC_088684.1:124487785-124790816 GCF_028017835.1 Emys orbicularis
TTTGTATCCGTTATTTCTGTCACTCAATGGCTGTCTCATATAACGGAACCAAATTTCTTTATTTAGCCCTAATTAACAACTAAAGCTTTAATTTGCTTTTATATTGCTTACCTCACATATGCGTATACAGTACATAACAAAAGTTAAGTGGGGAAAAAGCAAATGTGTATATTAAAAAAAATTGTAAAAAAAACTTTTCTGGAGACTTTGGACAGATTCTGTCTTCTGGTCCTGCCTCTTTGCGCTCCATTTCCATATGTGGTCAGCTGAAACTTCCCCTAGTGCTGGGAAAGTTTTTTGCTGGTGTAAAGCTAGCTTAATCAGTTCCTATGCCACTCTTCCTCTCAAACCAAGTAGAGGGTGTCACTGGATCACCTCTGAGGACCATTGCCAGCTGATGATGTAGGTTAGAAAACACATTCATATGGGATTCTTTGATTTACGCTGGGGCTGGAGATTCACAAGGTTGAGAATTAGGGCTTTCTACATGGGGAAATTGACCACATAGGTATACTGGAATAACTATTCCACTGTGGCTATGTTGGTATAACCCTTTCCTCCCCCAGGTGAACACTCTGTGTGGGAATAAAAATGACTTTATTCTACAAAAATAAGCTATGCTGATGAATTTCCCTGTGTAGACCAGCCTTTAGGGAGCAATAACAGTTCCCTTCCAGCCTGGCTCCATTCTCTTGCACTAAGTGGATCTTGGCCCAGGAAAGAATCTGAACCTTTAGAGGGAAACAGATACATTTTGGAAACATAGTATAGATGATACATGTATTTATTAAGAGAGGAGGAGGAGGAGGAAAACAAAGAGAGAATATTAATGGGCCCAGAACTTTTAATAATTAAAAAAATTTACTTCGTATTAGAATTGGACTTTTGTCTTTTGGAGAGATTTCATATGAAGATGCAAAAATACACAACAGATTTACAGTAAAATATACACATTCAGCATAGGGCTTAAAAAAGAAAAAAAAAATCTCTTTTGTATGTCACTTTCCCAAATTGTAAAATAGAGATAATGATATCTATGCATCTTTGTAAAGTGCCTAGAGAGCTTTGAATGATGATCTCTGTGCAAGTGCTGTGTCTTATTTTACAAATGGAGAAACTGAGGCACAGTGGTTAAGTGACTTACTTGATGTTCCACTTCAAATATGTGGCCAATCAGTAATAGCCCCCAGGGGCTCAATCCTAAAATCAAGGAAGTTGGTGAAAGCTTTCTTTGACTTCAATGGAAGCAGGATTGTCCCCGAGATCTTCTGCATCCCAGTTCTCTGCCAAAAGATCATCCTTTGTCTTTAGTTACTGTTAAGCTTCACTTCTTCAGCCTTCATTGGCTTGTTAATTTGTTGCATATAAATTACATAATATAAAATATATGTTCTTCTGTTCAGAATTTTTTTCTGTGAGGTTTGAGAAAGATAGATCTTATATTATACTTATATTGATTAGGTCTGATACAGAGGAATAATTATAGGAAGAGTATTTGTTGTAATTTATAACAATAGGTACTTGAGTAATTGTAACTAGTTTTACTTTGTTTTGTCTAGTTTTGGATTATTTGACCAAATATGAATCTTATTAATTCATGTTTAATGTTTGCAGGGAATTCTGCCTTTGGACTATCTGAATAATAGTGCTCATTTCAAAGCTGAGAGCATGTTTACAAATGCTGTTCAGATTCTTGAGCAGTTTAAGGTAAGTAAATTAACATTCAAGTAAACATTTAAAATGAAAAATATTTCATACCACTCTATTTAAAAGGTACTACAGTATAGTATATACATCTAAGATAACATTTTGATGATGCATATTGGAAGTCAGAGTAAAAGGGAAATCACATGTACATACTATATGATATGAAATAGATAAAAAACAGATCTATGTGAGATTGGAAATTTCTTGTTTAAATTTAAGAAAAAAATTAACTTTTTTGAATAATTAATTATTTTTATTGCCCTGAGCATAAATGAAGTTCAGTAATGATTATTGTGCATTATACTGGTGTAGAGAATTTAATTTCTAAGAATCCAGCTGGACCTTGGGTTTGTGTATGCAGTTCAAATTGAAGTCAATGAGAGCAATGCTTGCTTATGTGAGCACAGAAATTGGCCCTAAATTTAATTGTGATATCTGAAAAGAAAGTAGGTTGCTATAGATCATGAGTGGGGAATCTGTTTTCTATGCAACTGGGGTTGGAACATTCCAAGCTCAAAGTTCAGGGCCAATAAACAACTTAATCAGAAGGTAACAAGTACCTGTCTGCTCATGAAGCATAATGACCAGTAAGTGTCTCAACCAGCCTCTTTCTTTCTTTCTTTCTTTCTTTCTTTCTTTCTTTCTTTCTTTCTTTCTTTCTTTCTTTCTTTCTTTCTTTCTTTCTTTCTTTCTTTCCACAACACCATTATTTCTATAGTATTGATGGTGTTTGTCACCTTTTTTGCAGGTACATTCGCCTCTTTAGTTAATAGGGTGTTGTTCTTCCCTCCCACCCCCCAAAGTTGTTCCTGGTTCTTGGCTTTGATTAACTCTTACCCTGGCTTTTTCTAGTGATAAATTTCCTGTTTGCTAGCTTATTTTTGAAGTCTTTTAGGGGGGCATAGGTTGTGTGTGTGTGTTTGAAGGAAAAGTAAGATAACTCAAAAATAATGGGAAGTAGCTCAGCAGCTTAGAGATGCCAAGAGATGCTTACTTTTACGGTCCATTGTCTGTAAGTTTCCTGTGATGGACAGACCTGACCACTACTTGTATTCCTGGGGAGGATTTTGTCTTGAATGGATGTGAGATATGTAGGAGATTGTTGCTTCAAGCTGTCAGATCCTGGAAGCAGTATACTAGAAATTCCCTTGCTTCTTGTATGCATCCATTAGGCCCCAGGTCAAACTGGTGCAGGAAGCCTGAAAGATATTTTCAAGGTCCTCCAGGCTGAGTGACTATGATTGCGTCAGAGCCTCCCATTTTTGTGCACATCCAGTTTGAGAAGTCCAGTAGCATCATTTCACATCTTTACAGCAGTGCATTAGTTCCTGTCTGTTGGAGTCAACACCGATGCTTTGGTATGATCAAATCATTGATTTGATTCCTTGATTGTGTTTAGCTTTGACTCTGTGCTCAAAGTGGAGCCACCCAGTAAACACTGATTATTTTTTCTCACCTTGTACACTGTGGAAGTCCTACTGTGAGAATTTCTTGTAGATGGCTCACATTTGCCTTTCTAAGAGCACGATTGAATCTTTAGGGATACTCTTTCAGCACCGTGCAAGTAGTTGTATGGAACTCTTAACTATTTACAAGAATAGAAAACCCAAAACCCCATCCATTGTGGTAAAAATTTGACCTTTGTTGCTTTTTTACAGCATTAAGAAGCTTTCATATTTCAACCTAAACACTTCATTAACATTAATTTCTAATTACAGCTTTTATGTTCATTGCTTTCATAATTTGTTTGCAGATTAAGATGACTCAGAAGAAGGAAACTACATTATCATTTCTATTTACACCTTTTCAGTAAGTGCATTTTAATTTTTTTATATTTTAACTGAATAAAAATTATTTTATTTTTCACTTTGATAAGTATTTCAATTATAAGTATTTGATAAGTATTTATGGGATAACAGACCAGCATAAACCCACAGAGATGCAGTCTCTTTCAAATGTACTGTGAGAATGGTATCCCAAATCTTGCCCTCAGATATGAATGAGAGCTGTGCATGCTTATGAGAGTGGAGTTTTTCCTTAGAATTTATATTTTGGAAGAATTTAATCACATAACTTTTAATCATACTTAAAATAACATAAAATTTTAAAATATATTATCAAGCCAAGCACATACATTAAAATAACTTTTTCTGACTATGGTTTGGTTGAGTATTAAATAATAGATTAGAGACATTCTTAGGATTGCAGGAGTGTACAAAATGTGTGTTTTTCCAGGTTTGCTCCCTTTTATGAACAAAACACGTCTATACATCGACTGTAGTGTATCTACTAATACAGTTGCTTGAGCATTTCCATTACAAAGGTGAATTTCAGTTATTAATAACGGTCTTGGATGAAATTTGGTGTGATTCTCAGGGAGCAGTTCCCTCCACCCCCAGGAAGTTTAATCAGAAGTGATTTGAGCCATTTTTAAGCATGGTATGAGCAGGGGAAAACAATGAAGATTTCCTGCTAAGAATAAATATTTGTGGCTTTTTTTTTTCTTTTTTTTTTTTTTAAACAACTGTTCAGCCTCAGTGGAAGGTATTGGAAATTTAAAATTTGACAGACTAACTTCCTGCCAAATCAGTTAAAAGGCACATCTGTCTCATGAAAATTGGATTTGATGTGACAGAGTTTTAAAAGTTTTTAAAACATACTTTATTCATGCACAAAATATATCATTCTGAAATTATTAAAACTAAAAGTCTCATTCTTAAATTATTAAAGCTAACAGTCTCCCAACATTCCATTGACAATGCACAGGTATGCTGTCAAGGCTGTATCCCCACTTTGAACTTTAGGGTACAAATGTAGGGGCCTGCATGAGGACTTCTAAGCTTAACTACCAGCTTAGTTCTGGTCCGCTGCCACCATTCCCTACCCTGGGAAGCTTTTAGAAAACCTCTCACCAATTCCCTGGTGAATACAGATCCAAACTCCTTGGATCTTAAACAAGGAGAAATTGACCCTTCCCCCCTCCTTCCTTTCACCAACTCCTGGTGAATACAGATCCAAAACCCCCTTGGATCTTAAACAAGGAGAAATTGACCCTTCCCCCCTCCTTCCTTTCACCAACTCCTGGTGAATACAGATCCAAACCCCCTTGGATCTTAAGACAAGGAAAAATCAATCAGGTTCTTAAAAAGAAGGCTTTTAATTAAAGAAAAAGGTAAAAATCATCTCTGTAAAATCAGTATGGAAAATAACTTTACAGGGTAATCAAACTTAAAGAGCTCAAAGGACCCCCCTCTGTCTTAGGTTCAAAGTATAGCAAACAAAGATAAACACTCTAGTAAAAGGTACATTTACAAGTTGAGAAAACAAAGTAAATCTAGGACGCCTTGCCTGGCTTTTACTTACAATTTTGAAATAAGAGAGACTTGTTTAGAAAGATGGGGAGAACCTGGATTGATGTCTGGTCCCTCTCAGTCCCAAGAGCGAACCACCCCTTAAAACAAAGAGCACACACAAAAGCCTTCCCCCCCCCAAGATTTGAAAGTATCTTGTCCCCTTATTGGCCCTTTGGGTCAGGTGTCAGCCAGGTTACCCGAGCTTCTTAACCCTTTACAGATAAAAGGATTTTGGAGTCTCTGACCAGGAGGGATTTTAGTACTGTACACAGGAGAGCTGTTACCCTTCCCTTTATAGTTATGACACGCCCCCCAAATTACAGATAGTGTTGGACGTTCGGTTCCACACTGGCTGTGATTTCTTCCTGGAGTTCTAGGAGAAAACAGAGTTAACAAGACACATGTACCTTTAGACATACTACTGATTATATAAAAACTAACAATATGTTTCATTACAAGAACAATTGTTAACCAGTTAACTCTGGGAAACTTTCCCGGGAGAGTGCATCAGCCACTTTGTTAGAAGCTCCCGAAATGTGTTGTATTTCAAAATCAAAATCTTGGAGAGCTAAACTCCACCGAAGAAGTTTTTTGTTATTTCCCTTGGCGGTATGAAGCCACTGTAGCGCAGCATGGTCTGTTTGTAGTTGGAAACGCCATCCCCAAACATATGGGCGTAGCTTTTCCAGCGCGTACACAATGGCGTAGCATTCCTTTTCGCTGATTGACCAGTGGCTTTCCCTCTCAGACAGTTTCTTGCTGAGAAACAGGACAGGATGGAATTCTTGATCTGGTCCTTCCTGCATTAAAACTGCTCCCACGCCTCGCTCGGACGCATCTGTGGTTACTAGGAACGGTTTGTCAAAGTCTGGGGCCCTTAGCACAGGGTCAGACATGAGTGTTGCCTTAAGCTGGTTAAAGGCCTTTTGACACTCATCAGTCCACTGAACTGCATTTGGCTGTTTCTTTCTGGTTAGGTCTGTCAGCGGGGCGGCGATTTGGCTGTAGTGTGGTACAAATCGCCTATAATATCCGGCCAAGCCTAAGAAGGATTGGACCTGTTTCTTTGACTTTGGAACCGGCCACTTTTGGATAGCATCCACTTTGGCCTGTAGGGGATTTATAGTTCCTTGACCCACCTGGTGCCCCAGGTACGTCACTTTGTTTTGGCCTATTTGACACTTTTTAGCCTTAACAGTTAGTCCTGCCTGCCTGATGCGCTCGAAGACTTTTTCCAGGTGCTCCAGGTGTTCTGTCCATGAATCAGAAAAAATGGCCACATCATCGAGGTAGGCAACTGCAGATTCTCCCAATCCCGCTAGGAGACCATCTACAAGTCTTTGGAAGGTGGCAGGTGCATTTCGCAACCCGAAAGGAAGTACATTGAATTCATACACCCCTGCCTGGGTGACGAAGGCTGACCTTTCCTTAGCGGGTTCATCTAGTGGTACTTGCCAGTACCCTTTGGTTAAGTCTAAAGTAGAGATGAATTGGGCATGTCCCAATTTCTCCAATAGCTCATCTGTGCGTGGCATTGGATAGTTGTCAGGACGAGTTACAGCATTTAGCTTACGGTAGTCCACGCAAAAGCGTATTTCCCCATTTGGTTTGGGAACTAGAACCACTGGAGATGCCCATGCACTGCTAGAGGGGCAGATTATACCCATCTGTAGCATGTCCTGGATCTCCCTTTGTATAGCAGCTTGGGCATGAGGTGACTCCCGGTAGGGTGGGGTTCTAATTGGGTGAGCATTCCCTGTGTCAATGGAGTGGTATGCCCGTTCGGTCCGTTCTGGAGTGGCTGAGAAAATCGGTGCAAAGCTTGTGCACAGCTCCTTGATCAGCTGTCGCTGCAGACGTCCCAGGGTCGTGGAGAGGTTCACCTCTTCCACGCCACCATTCCTTTTTCCTTTGTAGTAGACACCTGCAGGCCACTCCGTGTCATCTGTTTCCTGGGCTGTAAACTGGCAAACGTTTAATTCTCTGGAATAAAAGGGCTTAAGAGAATTAACATGGTATACCTTAGGCTTTATGTTGGAGGTGGGGGAGGCTATGAGATAGTTAACAGCTCCTAGGCGCTCCTGGACCGTGAATGGTCCTTCCCACGACGCTTCCATTTTATGGGCCTGGAGCGCCTTTAAGACCATGACTTGGTCTTCTACTTTGAAGGACCGTTCTCTGGAATGTTTATCATACCAGGCCTTTTGCTCTTTCTGAGCATCCTTTAGGTTTTCTTTAGCAAGGGCTAAAGAGTGTCGGAGGGTGCTTTGTAGGTTGCCTACAAAGTCTAGAATGTTAGTTCCTGGAGAAGGCGTAAACCCCTCCCATTGTTGCTTCACCAACTGTAATGGCCCCTTAACCTCGTGACCATACACAAGTTCAAATGGTGAAAACCCTAAACTGGGATGTGGTACAGCCCTGTAGGCAAAAAGCAACTGCTGCAACACTAGGTCCCAATCAGTGGAGTGTTCATTTACGAATTTACGTATCATGGCCCCCAAAGTTCCATTAAACCTCTCCACCAGACCATTGGTTTGATGGTGATGAGGGGTGGCAACCAAGTGATTCACCCCATGAGCTTCCCACAGGTTTTTCATGTTCCCTGCCAGGAAATTAGTTCCCGAATCTGTAAGTATGTCGGAGGGCCACCCTACCCTGGCAAAAATGTCTGCTAATGCCTGGCACACACTGTTAGCCCTGGTGTTGCTTAAGGGTACAGCTTCCGGCCATCGGGTAGCAAAATCCATGAAAGTCAGTACGTACTGCTTTCCTCTGGGTGTCTTCTTTGGGAAAGGACCCAGAATATCCACAGCTACTCGCTGAAATGGGACCTCAATTATGGGTAGTGGCTGGAGAGGGGCTTTAACCTGGTCTTGGGGCTTTCCCACTCGTTGGCACACCTCACAAGACCGGACATAATTAGCAACGTCCTTGCCCATTCCCTCCCAGTGGAAGGACTTCCCCAACCGGTCTTTGGTTCTGTTCACCCCAGAATGGCCACTGGGATGATCATGGGCTAAGCTCAAGAGCTTTACCCGATACTTAGTGGGAACTACCAACTGTCTTTGAGGATGCCAGTCTTCCTGGTGCCCACCAGAAAGAGTCTCCTTGTATAAAAGTCCTTTTTCTACAACAAACCGGGATCGGTTAGAAGAGCTGAGAGGCGGTGGGGTGCTCCGTGCCGCCGCCCAAGCTTTTTGAAGGCTGTCATCTGCTTCCTGCTCGGCCTGGAACTGTTCCCTTGATGCTGGAGACATCAGTTCCTCCTTGGACTGTGGACTGGGGCTTGGTCCCTCTGGAAGCGATGCAGGTGCTGGGGCTGTTTCCATTGACTGTGAACCGCTGTCCGCTGGTGCACTATGTGGTATTTCAGGCTCTGGCTGAGCCTCTTGGGTAGGGTTATCTGCTGCTTCCACCAGTTCAGGCTCGCTGGTGCCCTCTGGCATTGGAGCTATAGACGGGTTTGCAAGCGCTGGACTCAGTGCTGGCAATGGTTCTGGTGCTGGCTGCGTTGCCAGTTCCGGTTCTGGGACTGGCTTTGGCTGGGTCTCTGGGATTGGATCCACTACGGCTGTTGCAGTCGTTGGCAGGGGATCCGGTTCCACCACCTTTGTTTGGGTCTCTGGTAACACAGACGGGGCCCTGGTGGACGGCTCAGGAACAGGGATGGGGGTGAAAGCTTGCTTAGCCTGGCTGCGGGTGACTATTCCCACCCTCTTGGCTAGCTTCACATGGTTGGCCAAGTCTTCCCCCAGCAGCATGGGAATGGGATAATTGTCATAGACTGCAAAAGTCCACATTCCTGACCAGCCCTTGTACTGGACATGCAACTTGGCTGTAGGCAAGGTTACCGACTGTGACACAAAGGGTTGAATTGTCACTGTAGCCTCCGGGTTGATGAGTTTGGGGTCCACTAGGGATTGGTGGATAGTTGACACTTGTGCCCCAGTGTCCCTCCAAGCGATAACCTTCTTTCCGCCCACTCTCAAGGTTTCCCTTCGCTCCGAGGGTATGAGAGAGGCATCTGGGTCTGGGGATCTTTGGTGTGATTGGGGTGTAATGAACTGTAATCGGTTGGGGTTCTTGGGGCAGTGAGCCTTTATATGCCCCAGTTCATTACATTTAAAACATCGCCCTGCTAAGGTATCACCGGGGCGATGTTGGTTGATGGAGACTGGTGTGGTGGGGTGAGAAGGCGTCTGGGGTTTCCCTTGGGATGTGGGTGGGGCCTTGGGTTGTCCACGGTGGTAAGGTTTTGTTTCGGCTTGCCCCTTCTGATATTCGCTCCAACTGCTACTAGCTTTTTTCTTTTCTGTCACCTCCACCCACTTGGCTCCAATCTCCCCCGCCTCGGTTACAGTTTTGGGCTTCCCATCTAGGATGTACCTTTCTATTTCCTCAGGAACACCCTCTAAAAACTGCTCCATTTGCAATAGGAAGGGCAACTCTTCCGTAGATTTAACATTTGCTCCTGATATCCAGGCATCCCAATTTTTCCCAATGTGGTAGGCATGTCGGGTAAATGACACATCGGGTTTCCACCTTAGGGCTCTGAACCACCGACGGGCATGCTCAGGTGTTAGCCCCATTCTGATTCTGGCCTTGTTTTTAAAAAGTTCATAACTGTTCATGTGTTCCTTAGGCATTTCAGCCGCCACCTCTGCTAAGGGTCCACTGAGCTGCGGCCTCAGCTCTACCATGTACTGGGTTGGAGTGATGCTGTATTCAAGGCAGGCCCTTTCAAAATTTTCTAAGAAGGCCTCAGTATCATCGCCTGCCTTGTAGGTGGGGAATTTCCTGGGATGGGAAGTGACACCTGGAGTGGAGTTGCTAGGATGGTCTGATGCATCCTGCCTAGCACTTGCTGCTTCCAGTTCATGCTTCCTTTCTTTTTCTCTCGCCTCCTCTTTGGCTTTCTCTTCTCTTTTATGGGCCTCCTTTTTGGCTTTTTCCAGCTCCATCTCTCTCTTGTTGGCCTCCTCTTTGGCTTTCTCTTCTTTTTTATGGGCCTCCTCTTTGGCCTCCTCTTCAAGTTTTTTAATTTGAAGCAGTCTTTGATGTTTTCTTTTATTTTCTTCTGCTTCTAGTTTGGCCAGTTCTATTTTGTTAGCTACTTCTTTGGTAGTCATTTCCCTGTTTTCTTGTGCTGGGTCACACCCCTCTGCAGTTGACTGAAACTGGGATGTACTTAGCTCTGGCTGCTGCTGAGTTAACAGAGACTTTCTAACAAGCTACTCCCGAGGATGTAAAAAGAAAAAAAAAAAAACAATTCAGCTTGTAAATTGCCTTTACCAGTCAAAGTTTGTTTGCTTATTTGAACACTTCTCTTAACAAAGGACCTTGTTAAAAAAAACTTAACACCTCTGCCTTCAGGCAAGGAGAGATGAGATATGCATCTACCTTCAGCTCTGCTTTCCAAGCAGCTAGAAGGAAAAAAAAAATCTCTTACTGGCTTTTGGGTTTAAAACGAATCCCACCGCTGCCACCATGTCAAGGCTGTATCCCCACTTTGAACTTTAGGGTACAAATGTAGGGGCCTGCATGAGGACTTCTAAGCTTAACTACCAGCTTAGTTCTGGTCCGCTGCCACCATTCCCTACCCTGGGAAGCTTTTAGAAAACCTCTCACCAATTCCCTGGTGAATACAGATCCAAACTCCTTGGATCTTAAACAAGGAGAAATTGACCCTTCCCCCCTCCTTCCTTTCACCAACTCCTGGTGAATACAGATCCAAAACCCCCTTGGATCTTAAACAAGGAGAAATTGATCCTTCCCCCCTCCTTCCTTTCACCAACTCCTGGTGAATACAGATCCAAACCCCCTTGGATCTTAAGACAAGGAAAAATCAATCAGGTTCTTAAAAAGAAGGCTTTTAATTAAAGAAAAAGGTAAAAATCATCTCTGTAAAATCAGTATGGAAAATAACTTTACAGGGTAATCAAACTTAAAGAGCTCAAAGGACCCCCCTCTGTCTTAGGTTCAAAGTATAGCAAACAAAGATAAACACTCTAGTAAAAGGTACATTTACAAGTTGAGAAAACAAAGTAAATCTAGGACGCCTTGCCTGGCTTTTACTTACAATTTTGAAATAAGAGAGACTTGTTTAGAAAGATGGGGAGAACCTGGATTGATGTCTGGTCCCTCTCAGTCCCAAGAGCGAACCACCCCTTAAAACAAAGAGCACACACAAAAGCCTTTCCCCCCCCCAAGATTTGAAAGTATCTTGTCCCCTTATTGGCCCTTTGGGTCAGGTGTCAGCCAGGTTACCCGAGCTTCTTAACCCTTTACAGATAAAAGGATTTTGGAGTCTCTGACCAGGAGGGATTTTAGTACTGTACACAGGAGAGCTGTTACCCTTCCCTTTATAGTTATGACATATGCAGACATAAATTGAGTGTAAATTTCAATTGATTAGAAGATATCTGATAATTCCTCTGAAGTGGAGTGGAATTTTAGCTGTTATCGGTAAAAGATAGTGAGATATGGTTTGCTCCTTTTCTTACGACAGTTGGGTATATTTATGTCCCAACTGAACTAAGAGGGAATTTGCCCATTGTGTGGATGTATTAGACTTCAGGCCATACATAGAAGGGGACCCAGCAGTACACAACACTTATGCCCCACTTTCTCAAAACCTGCAGAATTTACACTCTGTAGGACCTCCATTTCTAGAGCGATGTAGGGTCTTCTGAAGTGGCTTTTGATGTTATTTAGTGTGAGCTGTGTTCTAGCGCATACATCCACTCACCTGTTAATCCTTCCTCTCACATACAGTAACTCCTCACTTAACATCATCCTGGTTAATGTTTCATTGTTACGTTGCTGATCTATTAGAGAACATGCTTGTTTAAAGTTGCACAATGCTCCCTTATAATGTTGTTTGGCAGCTGGCTGCTTTGTCCACTGCTTGCAGGAAGAGCAGCCCATTGGAGCTAGCTGGTGGGGGCTTGGAACCACGGTGGGCTGGCAGCCCTCCCATCAGCTCCCCTAAGTTCCCTGTGCGGCAGCTGCCCAGCAGGCTATCAATTGCTGGGCAGTTCAGCTGTCCCTCCCCCCCCCACTGCCGTGTGCTTCTCCTGCCCTCTGCCTTGGAGTTGCTCCTGGGAGCCTCCTGCTTGCTGTGCAGGAGGTGGGGGGGAAGGTGGGTGCTGATGTCAAGGTCTCCCCCTCCTCCTGTTCCTGTACCCCATCTCCACAGAGCAAGGGGGGGACATGACAGGGCTCAGGACAGAGAGAGCTTGCTGGCAGCAGCTGCTGTCTCAACTTGCTGATCTACTTTAAAAGGTAGTGTACTTAGAGTGGGGTCAGCATACTTAAATTCTGTTGTGTCTCCTCCCTCCATTCGTGCTTCCTTGTAGAGCAGGGGTCGGCAACCTACAGCACGCGTGCCAAAGACGGCATGCGAGCCGATTCTGAGTGGCATGCTGCCTGCCCGGTGAGAGGAGGAGGAGGAGGGGCGGAGGGGCCGGAAAGCGCCACGCTGGGGGAAGAAGGGGGAGGAGGGAAGCTTGGCTGCCGCAGGACCAAGCTTCTGCCTCCTGCCCCTGCAGGGGAGAGCGGTGGGAGGGAGTCCCGGCCCCCCGCCCCACTCAGCCCCCCCGCCCACCGCTCTCCCCTGCGGGGGCAGGAGGCAGAAGCTTGGTCCTGCAGCAGCCAAGCTCTCCCCCTCCCCCGTTTCTTCCCACAACGTGGTGCATTCCGGCCCCTCCTCCTCCCCCCTCTCCCTGCCGGCGACGGCCCTTGCGAGGGGGAGCGGAGCAGAGCAGAGCCGAGTGGCAGCGTGCTCCCTGCTCTGTAGAGGAGGCAGAGAGAGGTAGGGACGGGCCTTGGGGAAGGGGGTGGAACAGGGCATATCCCTCCCAGCCCCCTGCCATGAGCCGCTCAGGGCAGGGAGCTGGGAGCACCCCCACGAGCCGAGCACCCCAGCTTTCTGCCCTGCACCCCCACACACACCCCAGCCCTCTGCCCTGACCTCCCCCCAACACCCAGTCTTCTGCCCTGCACCTCCAGACCCCCCCCCCCAGCCCTCTGCCCTGACCTCCTCCCAACACCCAGCCTTCTGCCCTGAACCCCCCCCACACCCAGCCTTGTGCCCTGCACCTCCACACATACCCCAGCCCTCTGCCCTTATCCTCCCCACACACACCCAGCCTTCTGCCCTGCACCTCGACACACCCCCAGCCCTCTGCCCTGACCTCGAGTCGCCCCGCTCAGCCCGCTGCAGGCCTAGGTGAACAGAACCCCAGGCTGGAAGCGGGCTGAGCAGGCTGGCGGCGTAAGATCAGCATTTTAATTTAATTTTAAAGGAAGCTTCTTAAACATTTTGAAAACCTTGTTTACTTTACATACAACAATAGTTTAGTTATATAATATAGACTTATAGCGAGAGACCTTCTAAAAAACGTTAACATGTATTAACGGCACGCGAAACCTTAAATTAAAGTGAATAAATGAGGACTCGGCACACCACTTCTGAAAGGTTGCCTACCCCTGTTGTAGAGCATGAGGCTATACTAACAACAATGTGTTAACCCTTGAGGGCTCAGCCGAATGCTAGTTCATCATTTAGCAGCAAGGCATTCCCTGGGAAATATCGCACCCTCTTCCACCCTCTGACTCCACCACTCAACCAAACTTCACAATCATCATTGCTGTATACGGTATTAACTTGTTTGTTTAAAACTTATACTGTGTGTGTGTGTGTGTGTGTGTATATGTATGTATACATATATATATATAGTCTTTTGTCTGGCAAAACAATTTCCCTGGAACCTAACCCCCCCCCCGCCCCCCATTTACATTAATTCTTATGGGGAAATTGGATTCGCTTAACATTGTTTCACTTAAAATAGCATTTTTCAGGAACACAACGTTAAGCAAGGAGTTACTGTAGGTTGTTTGTGCTTCTGACAATAATCTGCTTTGGGGCCAGTCTGACTATACACTCAGTTCAAGCTACTTTCTTCCCCAAAGGATTTCAGTCTTGAATTAGATCCATGAGTTTGTCTTCAGTAAAATTTAGTTCTGTATTCAGTTGCTGGAGTGTTCCAAAAATGTTTTGTCATTTGGAGCAGCTGCCTTTCCTTCAGGAAATGAGACTGACTTAACTGAAGTCTGTAAAATCCTAAGAACTTTAAATATCTCTTTTTGTGATGTAGATTAAATTTGCTAAATAAGATTCCTGTCTTTGTAGACAGAGATTATTTGCTGTGGTATCTTATACCACAGTTTCCTCAAAGGGAAAGATTCAGGATCTTTAAGCTCTCAGACCCCAGTCAAAGCAGTCTCAAAAGCATATAAAAAGGTTTAATCAAAACTCTGATTAGAAATGACAGTTTTGTTATCAGAGAATTTGTGAATCCATGTAGAACAAAAATGCCATATGGGAAGGAGGGGCATTTAGGTTTTTATTTCGGTCTGGATCGGCCATGAGGATATTTCCTTTGTTTCCTATTTTTTTCCAGAAAGACCTGTCCAGTTCTGTATCATGATACTTTTCTCTTACGTTAATGCTGAATGTACTGTTAGGAAGATATAAATGCTTTTGAGTTCATGATAGGCAAGTGTTTTGTATCTGTTTTGGTTTTTGAGTTTGGATCAATGTAAGTGGAAATCCCAGGGATTTTTATAATTTTACAAATATGAGTGGGGGTGGGGGGGGAATGTTCTTTCTGTTCTTCTTTTTCCTTTATGCCCCACTTTTCCTGGTGAGAGTTGTGGTGGCAGCATGGAGAGTAGGGAGGACCAGACCCTCCTTTTCCTCTGCAACAGATTCCAGGTCCTCCTGGGGGATTCCCCAGCATTCCCAGGCCAGCCAGGAGATATAACCCTTCCAAAGTGTCTGGGTCGGCCTCCCAGGGGACATCCTTATCAGGTGCCCAAACCACCTCACCTGGTTCCTCTTGATCCAGAGGAGTAGTGGCTTTACTCCAAGACCCCCACATAGCTGAGCCCCTCACCCTGTCATGGAGAGTAAGCCCAGAAACCAATGAGGTTTCTCCTCAGGGTGTCTAGGGAAAAATGTACTTTAAACTTAATATGAGCCTGTAGTAATTTTGTTGTACAGTCTGTTGCCCAAGTAACATTAAACAGAACAAACGATTGATTTCTTGAGATTCTCTTTAATAGTATCTGCTTCAGTTGATTCAGTAATAATTCTAATCATCGATGACTTTCTAGGGCTCCTGTGTGTATTAAAAATAAACAAACAAAATCCCATAAATGTGCAAATGAGCATGCAGATAGCCTGCATGGTGAAAGGTTTTGGACTAGCACATGACAGTTTGTTATATGGATCTTTTTAACCTTTTATCTTTACTATATTAAAGATAAATATTCTTGTCTTGCTGAGGTACTGAAGATGAGTGCACTCATCTACAGTCTGATAATCTTTCCAACTTCATTCTAGGGGAGGAGAGCGAAAAGCCTGACCAGAATCACTACCCAACTCTCATAATAGTTCTAAATTTCCAAGAGTCTTCCACCTGAAAACTTACCGTTAGGTAGGTTACTTGACACCCGGGTTTGATTCTGAAGTGTGCTCATCACTTTGGCTCTGATCTGGCAAAGCACATGCTAAACACTAACCATATGAGTAGCCTCATAGACTTCGTGGCTTAAAGTTAAACATGTGCTTAAGTGCTTGATTGGAAGCACCAAAAGGCAGCATGACTATTGTCTTGCAGTGTACATATTATCAGTAGCTGACGACACAGTACTTCTTGTTTCATAAGTATTTAAATTGGATAAGATTTCACAAAAAGAAAGAGTACATTTTACTGCTACATTAATATTCTATACTAGGAGAAAAAAATCCTTGGAGCTGAAAAAAATCACCTTACATTTTGTTTGTTTATATTTCCTCCTATTTTTGGAAATAGTGGAAAATGAATTGCACAAGCACAAACTACCTTTTACAGGCAAAGCTGCCCCAAGGGAAGGGCAAAAGGGGCAGTTTGTTCCAGGCCCCCCATTTGAGAGGGCCCTCAGTCCATGGAATTTGAGTGAGTGGCATTGTGGGGTTGCAGCACCACTCAGGTTTGGCAACCATGTGTGCCAGGTCACAATACTCAGAGAGGGAACCTGGGCCCAGCCCTGCAGGACAGAAACCTCCTCTGTCATGCTGTCTGGAGTGGCTCACAACTGTGACTGCCTACCTCAGGGCAGACTGTCAGAAGACAGGGCAGATACCCCAAGCTGGTGGTATGTTCTATAATTAGATTTCACCAAGCCGGTAACAAGTGTGAACTCCTGGATCACCATGGAGTCACACACGGTCCCCTTAGACTCTCCAGCCTACCTTGCCACCAGATGAACTTGAACTTTTTGATAATGGTCACTTAACCAAAAGTCATGCCACATCAGGTTGCTCCCAGTATCAAGAGCAATTATTGAGAAGTTAAAGCAGGTAAAATATATGTACAGATGAATAACCATTTGCAATTCCAAATGATGGCAGTGATATAATAAACTGCCAGTTTCCCAGAAGTCTCTTCAGGGTACCCAGATTGTTTCTGGGGATTTCTGCTTTGTGTCTGGTACACTTCCCTGTAAGAGTCCAGAGGTGAAGTATCAGAGGGGTAACCATGATAGTCTGGATCTGAAAAAAGCAACAAAGAGTCCTGTGGCACCTTATAGACTAACAGACGTTTTGGAGCATAAGCTTTCGTGGGTGAATACCCACTTCGTCAGACGCATGTAGTGGAAATTTCCAGAGGCAGGTATAAATATGCAGGCAAGAATCAGTCCAGAGGTGAAAGATCTTTCCTTGAATCCATATTTATAGCTTTTTCTGACAGGAAAAACTAACATGAGCTTTTTCAGTGAGTGAGGAAGGCACTTCGAGTTTTTGACCTCTGGTCATCACACACAGTGGCTACTTGTTTTGGAATTAGCATTTTTCTGTTAAAGTCCTTTATTAGCATTCCACAAGGCTTCTCTGATGGGTGATGTAATTAAAGGGATATACACAATGTAAAAGGTTGCTCCTGCGTTATAAAATGATACAGACAAGTGAAAACAATGCAAGTAACTTCCCATTAGTTTTATGAAGTCTTTGAGTCAAATACACTCGTCTACCTTCAACAATCACTTTGATCTACACTAATACCAGGGCCGGCTCTAGGCACCAGCAAAGCAAATAGTTGCTTGGGGCGGCATATTTGCAGGGGCGCGAGAATCCAGCATGGGAGCTGAGAACCAACAGGGAGCCCTGGGAGCTGTAGTTCCTTGGTTAGCTCCCTGCCTATAGAGCCAGCCCTGGAGCAGGGAAAGAACTAAATTTCCCAGTATTCCCTCGGCCGTTAGTAACAGGAAAGGGAGGGGGAAGGAGTATGGAACTGAAACCTGCAGCTTGCTGTGAATGGTAGGGACAGAGCCAGCTCTAGGTTTTTTGCCGCCCCCCACCCCAGCCCTGGGCTCCCCCTCACCCCTGTGTTGCCCCAGCCCTGGACTCTCCCCCACTCACACCCCCTGCCGCCCCAGCTCTGGCCCCCAGCTGTACCCCCTGCTGCCCCAGCCCTGGGCTCTCCCCCCACCCGCACCTCCTGCTGCCCCAGCCCTGGGCTCTCCCCCCCCCCCCCCGCACCCCCTGCCGCCCCAGCTCTGGCCCGCACCTGCACCCCCCTGCTGCCCCAGCCCTGGGCTCTCCCCCCACCCGCACCTCCTGCTGCCCCAGCCCTGGGCTCTCCCCCCCCCCCCGCACCCCCTGCCGCCCCAGCTCTGGCCCCCACCCGCACCTCCTGCCGCCCCAGCCCTGGGCTCTTCCCCCCCGCACCCTCTGCCACCCCAGCTCTGGCCCCCACCTGCATCTCCTGCCGCCCCAGCCCTGGGCTCTTCCCCCCCCCCCCCGCACCCGCACCTCCTGCCGCCCCAGCCCTGGGCTCTCCCCCAAAGAAAGAATTGGGTGGACTAAATGGACAGTGCCCCTCTCTATCTGAAGCCTAGCAAGGGAGGTACGTGGATCCCACTAGAATTTAAAATGAAAAGTAAGGGAGGGGAGGCTCTACTAGACTGGGCAGCTTTAGATACAGTACCAGGCACGTAGGAGGATTTCCACTTCTGAGCCATGGAAGCAGAAATTGACTTTTCTTTTCCAGATTTGAACACCCTCAAAATTCAGGAGTGCTCAAGCTCAATTTGGGCAGCTGTTACTTCATTTCTCCCAAATCAAATATACTGACCCACTGTAACTTGCTGTAGAAAAAGTAGAATAAATTGAGCAAGAAATGCTTCCCAGTGGTTATTAGGACTGGAATTGCTATTTTCAACAGCCATTGCTTTTTTTTTTTTTTTTTTTTTTTTTAAAGTTTTAGTTTTATTTGTTTAAAAGGAAGACCGTGATAGTGCATTGGCAAATTCCCCATAGAAACAAAGAATGGAACAAAAGACTAATAAAGGCACCTCAACTTTTCCTCATTTATGTAGGACAGTCTTATAATATGCATCCAGATATCCTCCAATCACACAAGCTGAAAATTGTTCCACTTCACTGCAGTTCTGTAACCATCTGGGAACCAATCCTGTCTGTGTTCTGTGCACATCCAAAATTCCTGCTGAATGACCCGCCCTGGGAGCGAGTTACCAGTGACCCAGAGCTGCACTTCACTGCACTTGGGGGGTGGGGGGCAGCCAAAAATTTTTTTGCTTGGGGCAGCAAAAAACCTAGAGCCGGCCCTGACTAATACACAAGTGAATTGGCCTGAATAGACTTTAGCATGACCTGGTCTGCCAGTGTCACAGCCAATATGGGGTGAGTGTGGGGCAGGCAACTCCTGCCCCCTTTTTGGGCCTCAGTTTTAGGGTGAGTAAGGTGAGGTGCCTTGGTTTCAGATTTTGCCCCAAGCCCCCAAAAACCTTTGTGCAGCCTGGTCTACAGGACTAGAGTTAGCAATAGCAAAGCCGGGGCGGTTTGACCTCTGTGCTGTCCCACAGACGAGTAAAAAGCGATCCAGACTAACACGGCTACCCCTCTGATACTTGCCACAGATGAGTGTGTCCCAATGCATTTGGTGTAAGAAATTATTGGTATGTTGTATTTCATTGTAATTGGAAACGGTACAGCTGCATCCCAATGGCTCAAAATTCATTGAAAATATACGGTATTTGGAGATGTAAGTAGAGAGTTAATGGAAGATTTACACACAGATTGTGCTAATCTATGATTGCTCTTGTCTGCTGTTGCAGATAAGCAGGGTTCTGTGTTTGCATTCCCTCCAGGCACAACTGTCCTTCTCATTAAGGTAAGAATAATTCCCTTCCCCCACTATTCAGTGATGGGTGGTGAATTTGTATAATGGAGTTAATTGCACTTTTTTTCTGATGCTAGAAATCTGAAAATTGCAATACAGAAAAAGAGCGCACACCAATTAAATAATCTACTTCCACTTAATTTACAGGCCTTTTGTGAGTCATTATTAATTAGTGCTTTGAGAGCCTCTGAAAGATATTGTAGAAATCCAAAATGTTAATATTATTCCATTTTTGGAATATTATTAATTTTAATGTAAATTTTAAGCAAGTTAAAAGTCTGTATAGGAAGTTATTTAGTAAGTCCCTTTTAAAATGATTTAAAGGACGTGATTGGGTGAGTGTTTATATTAGGCCCATACCACAAGGAACATAGATTTGAAATCTTTTTAAAGTTGTTCCATAGAACTGAATTTTCAGAAATTCTGGAACAGATCTGAATCAGAAATTTCTGCTTAAGAAATTCTGTATTTCCCCATTTGGCTAGTCAAAAAATTCTTTTGAAACTGTTGACAGAAAATTTAGTTTTTGACAAATTGAAAAATTTCAAGGAAGCATCTGAAAATTTTGACTTGTCAACGAAAACTTTTTTTATTTAGTTTTATTTTTGTCAAACTTTTTATGGAAAAAAACCTTTTTTCTAAACCTGCTCTACTTTCCAGATACTTTGTTACTAAGTGCCCTGGGAAATTTGTATGTCAACTCCAGATTTCATGCTTCAAAAGCTAGAGTCTTTGATATATTCTGTGCTGCTGAATATAATAATATGAAAGTGTTGAGAGCTTTAAGACCCTTTAATGTTGACACAGAGGTCAAACTCAATGAAATTTACTCCTATTTACGTTAACTTTTGGCAATAGAGAGAGATTACATTGAACTGAAGCAAAAGTCTTCTGATTTGCACAAGTAATCTATTGTCCAGGAAAATTGTGGCTAGCATGATGTTCAGAAGATAACAGGGAAGATTGTAACTCTGCCCTTTTGCATGTGGATCCCAATTCCACTTTTTTTGTTTGATTCAGCAGTCAAATGTTGCCGAGGACAGATGTGACCACTCTGCACTGCCATCATAACTTGAGCAGTGTCTGCATGCCCAGATTGAGGTGAGTTAGAACCTCAGATAGCCCTAGCTATTTATAAGGAAGCATCTGGCTCCAAGCGATACAATATTGTTCACACCTGAGAGTCTGGCAGACACCTTTACAGAGGATCAAATCTGAACAAAGTCATACCTTGAGTCTAGTTATGAGACTCTGTTACAAGTGTGAAACTCAGGAAGTACTTACTTGCCAATTACAAGTCTACTGCAGATTGAACAAGACCATGACCTGCTTCCACAAGAATGAATCGTGTTACTGATAGAGTCTCTCACTTGTGTGTGCAAAGTCATTGTATGGTTCATGCCACTGGAAAATCCCTTTGATTATTGTCTTAGACTTCTAGAAGGTCACATGAAGAAAAGATCCATTTTCTTAGGTAGAGTTTTTTTCCCCCCCCTCCTCATCCCTCCCACCCAGAAGAAAAATCTTCAAAAGCTGTTTGCTTAGCAAAACAGGAGACTTTCCTGTTATGCACATGCTTCCAAATTCTGACCTTTTGACTTTTGCATATAAGAAAGGAAGGTAACAAGGTGCCAGATACTAAAAATAAAAGGAAGAGTAAGAGAGGACAAATAGTAAAATAATCCCAGGATTTGCTAGCAGGTAAAAGTTGATGTCCGGGGAAACAGTCTCTCTCGTTACAGTGTGGTTGTAGCCATGTCACTTCCAGGATATTAGAGACACAAGGTGGGCGAGGTAATATCTTTTATTGGACCAACTTCTGTTGGTGAGAGAGACAAGCTTTCAAGAGATGTGAAGAAGAGCGTCGCCCCCCCTGACTTCATCCACCTTGTCAATCTATCTCATTAGCAGTCTGACCATTTGATGTACTGTGAGGCAACTGCAGAAGAGCAAAGCTGGCACAATTGCCGTAGGAGTGTGCTAAGGAACCAGATGCCACTGTTGCAAAAATACTCACAAAAGTTGGCATCTCTGGCTGGGAAAGTAATCATAAAAGGCGCAGCAGGAAGACTGATATAGTGAAATGAATAGATGGAAGATCAAGTGCCACACCAAAACCTTCTTATTCGATAAATGTAACATTATTATTCTGACAAGTGTGAGAGGTTAAAAAAATATTAAATTACCAAAAGCATGGGACTGTCTGTGCATGTGCCTGTTTGTACACAATATTTTCAGGGAAAATCCTGCTTCCAGCAATTAGCTTTCTGATTGCCTCACAATCAGATGGAGGGAGCAGTAATTTAGGAATTCAATACAAAGAACAGAAGTTTAGGTGAATTTTAATTGCCACTTGCTTTTCAGTAATCACGTTTCTTGTTTAAAGCCTGCAGTAATATTACTTTAGTAAATAGGATTCTTCATTGGGAAATAACTCAGACATTTTGTACTATTTAACAGTAAGCATATATCTTGTCGCATATGAGATATTTTCACATCTGATATGATAATCTTCAGCTAACTGAATTTGTTGGCATCTTAAACCTAGTTATACCACAGATTTTTTTTTTTTTTTTTTAAACCATAGATCAGTAATCTGGTACACCTTTAGTGTAGTGCAGGGGTCGGCAACGTTCGGCACGCGGTTCGCCAGGGTAAGCACCCTAGCGGGCCGGGCCAGTTTATTTACATGCTGACGCGGCAGGTTCGGCCGATCGCGGCCCCCACTGGCCGCTGTTCGCCGTCCCGGGCCAATGGGGGTGGCGGGAAGCCGCAGCCAGCACATCCCTCTGCCTGCGCCGCTTCCCGCTGCCCCCATTGGACCGGAACGGCGAACCGCAGCGAGTGGGGGCCGCGATCGGCCGAACCTGCCGCGTCAGCAGGTAAATAAACTGGCCCGGCCCGCTAGGGTGCTTACCCTGGCGAGCCGCGTGCCGAACGTTGCCGACCCCTGGTGTAGTACATGCAAGGTTCAATCCACAACTATAGTTCAATGAGAATTGTGTCCATACCTCACCATGCACCACATTGAAAATCTAGACCTCTGTCTTTGTTTTTCAGTATTAGTTTAAAATGTAACACTCTTAAATATATGCCAGGTTTTAACCTAGAAAATGTTAGATCACACAAGGCAAGTCTTTCTGCAGAATTATGCATTATTTGCCATGGTTACAGAAAAGAATGTGGAGTGCACCTTTGAAGTAATCTGGGAACTTCAAAGAAATGCCATATACACAGACACATTTATTCTGTCTTTACTCTTGCTCTGACAGCTGAAGATGTAAAACTGCCTTGTCTCCTTTTTGTCAGATGTTCTTTCAAAACTGGTGTAGTAAGGTATGCTTGCAAAATTGACAATTGGTGCAAAGAAAAGGCGGTAACTTTTTTCTATCCTTTTAATCTGAGATTGTGTCCCCGGAGGTACCAGAGCCCCTGGTGCCTCCTTTGAAGCATTCTAGTATTAACAAAGAGGATCTTGTGGAGGTTCTTAATTCAGGAAATGCCAGTACAGATGGCACTTCCCATAATGCACTGTGACAGCTGGTGTGAAGAATTCTGGGGTGTCAGATAGAAACAGGAGGGAGAAAGAGGCTACTGTAATAGAGAGAAGCGTTATTAATGCAGGAACTGTTCCTCTTCTATTTGCTTCTTATTTTACAGTGCAATAAAAATTTACAGTCCAACCCCATTTATCTGAAGGCTTTGGGATGCAAATGGATTAATTTATCAGGGGAGTCAGCTGGTGTCCTCTTCATTGTGTTCTAGGTGGAGGGGAGGGTGCTTCCCCATTGTCAGCTATCTCTGGAAAGAGAGCCAGTATTCTGTTTGTGTGGCCTCTTCTTCACCCTGTTAAAAAGTGGGGACCCAGATTTTAGCTTGCCTCTCTGTGCTGGCTGGCCTTGTGCAAGCTGGCCAACAGACTCACCTTTATCCTGCTGTCTTTGCGGAAGCAGGTTGGCAGTTCTTCACTGTTTTCCAGGTTTTGAGACCATCTATGTATCTATTTGCGGAGACTCCCATATTGCCCTGAAATACAAAAAGGGTTAACTAAAAATGGTCGCAATATATTGATAGAAGTTACTCTTGAAAGTGAGAGTGATTACCTCTTGGGTTGAAAAAAAATGAGTGAGTGGGTTATAATGTGCATAAACCACAGCTAAAAATGTCAGTCAGTATCTGTTTTACTTAATACATTGTTCATAAAGCTCACAGTTAAGCAGTGTTTTAAAAGATAACACTGAATGAAAGCCTTCAACAGGGGGGTGAAACAATCCCTCTTACACATCAGGCTTCCTGATGTTTTCCAGTTTCAATAGCACTTGTAGCTGCTTTTAATTTTTACAGGAAAAGCTCACTGGGAATTGCTTTTGCCCAGCACAGAAAAATGTGACACAATTGGATTTACAATAAAATAGGGAAAAGGGTAAGGTTGAAAATGAGCTAAAGAGATAATGTATCCCCAGTATAACTTTATACACATGCAGTTTGCTTACTTCTTCATTTTATAGCAAGGATTAGTTCATTAAGTGCTATAGCCATTTTATTTAATGAGCCAGCCAGCACATGACCTTTATAATACTAAATTATATATTTTTAAATGCATTTTCCATCATGCAAGGATCTTTCTCCATTCCCCCATTAAGCTTCTTCCACCCTCAAGGGTCCCACATCCTGTCTACTATCCTTCAGGCTAAAAACAGCTAGATCCATCTTCCACTGGAGCATCTCAATTCTGTTTCTGAGTTGGCCAGAGGAGTTGCTTCACAGAGTGTTTTTCTTCCTCCTGGCCTCCAGTTGACCTTAACTCTTGTCATACTAGTTTGCATACAAAATATGCAAATATGTAGCCCAACCATCTTAATTGTCTCTTTCTGATCAGTGTGTTGGCAGCAGGTTGTTTAACATGCCTGCATATTTTTCTGTCTCTTATCTTAGCTATCCAAGAGACTTTCATAAGTCTCCTGAGGCATTTACTACTGAATACATGAATATGCTGCATCAGGGACACTGATTTATGGGAAATGAAAAGCCAAATGTAATTTGTAGAATTTGAAAGTCCAGGATTATACCATTATCTGGGAGACCATTTTATGGAGTTTCATTTATGTCCTACTGTTCTCTCTCTCTTTAGAAAGAACAGTATAGAGATGCTCTTGGGGTCTTGTTGACTGCTAAAAGTACTTTCCCCCTACTTTCACACCACTATGGTCTATGAAATAGAATAGCAGGAGTTTAAAACAGAAATTTTTAAATTCCTATTGTTTTGTTACTCCAGTTGTTAATCTGCTTGTTACTTTGCTTCACAGTGTTTGCTATAGTCAACATTACTTGTAAACTGTTAGTAAAATGAAGCACTGAGTCACAGAGCTATTTGAGTATATCTATACAGCTGGACTGGCTGATTTACAGCAACAAGAGTTGCACAGATTCCAGGAGTCAGCAGTCACGATCCATGATGATTAATCAGCAAAGTTAACAACACGCCATTAACATGAGCAAAGGAGGGTTCCCACATCTCATGAAGTTAGTGTTTTACACAGATTCAACAAAACAACTCTGCATCCATTTAAATAGTCACAGATACCTTGAAGGCCTGTAATTGCATTTTTAAGTATCAAAATATTAGATTCTGAATAAATTATTAAAATTAATGTAGAGAGATAATTTTGTGAAGTCCACAATTTTCATAAACAGATTTTTTTTCTCTGATCATTGTCTCTGTAAGCACCTATGACAAAGTTCCTCCTCTGCCTTGGTGGGCCTTGCACTTTTTGGCGGATTTGCTTGCCTCGGAGGTTTACGGCAGCCCTCAGTTTGGCCACTTCTGCCAGAGGCTCAAACCTGCCGTTCACTCAGCTAACTTCATCACTGGCCAGCATGGGGAAAATGGAGAACAATCCCCACAGTTTCTGTGTCCCACCTAGTGGGTCAGGGACCGGCCAGATCCCTTTCCAAATTAGACCTTCCCTTCTGGTGTTTCTCACAGACCAGATCAACTCCTCCTGTGTCCAATCAGGAGTTGGGGGATGGAGGGAACCAGGCCCGCCCTCTACACAGGTTCCAGCCCAGGGCCCTGTGGATAGCAGCTGTCTACAATGTCTCCTGTATCAGCTGCGTGACAGCTACAACTCCCTGGGCTACTTCCCCATGGCCTCCCCGCAGCACCTTCTTTATCCTCACTGCAGGATCTTCCTCCTGAAGCCTGATCACGCTTGTACTCCTCAGTCCTCCAGCAGCACGCCTTCTCACTCCCTGCTCCTTGCATGCCCTCCACTAACTGATGAGAGGTCCTTTTTAAACCAGGTGTCCTGATTAGCCTGCCTGCCATAATTGATTCTAGTAAGTTCTTAATTGGTTCCAGGTGTCTTAATTAGCTTGCCTGTCTTAATTGATTCTAGCAGGTTCCTGATTGCTCTGGGTCACTCAGGGAACAGAAAACTATTCATCCAGTGGCCAGTATATTTGCCTTCTACCAGACTTGGGGGAGGTCCTTAGAGCCTGCCCACTTCCTGGATACCAACAGGACCAGACTCCTGTACCCCACTGGTCTGGGTCTGTCACAGCACCATACAACAAGAACTGTACTGTACAAGAAGTTTGATTGAAAATAAGCATTGTAGTTCCTGACTTTGATTTTGAAATATTTATTTCACCAGGTTTTCCACAGTTCACTGAATGATCTTATGACTGTGTAGCATCATTTGAGATTTTATCCTTTTATGAAGATCATCTGCTCCTAGTGGAAACATGTCAGGGTTTTACATCATGTATTCCATCCTGCTCACACCAAACTTGTATGGCATCTGGCATACATCATTAAAATAAATGATGCAGTGACAAAAATAAGCCAGTTTATAACTACACTGTTAATTCCTTCCATAGTCAGATGCCTTTATAGAGATACTCTATAACCATACCATAGTTGAAAGAGGTATGATGGAGTTAGCAACAGGAATACAATGGCTGGTAGTTCAAAGGGATTGAAAGCAGCACATATTAGAGACCTGGCAAAAAGTATGCAGTAGCTATAGGATGACTATCTAGATACTGCTACTTTATTATTATTATTGTTATTGTTATTATTTTATTATTTGTATTACTATAGCACACAGGAGTCCTAGTCATGGTCCAGGACCCCTGTGTGCTAGGTGCTGTACAAACACAACAAAAATTATGGTCCCTAACCCAAAAGAGCTAACTGTCTAAATTCCAAATATAAGACATGGATACAGACAGACAGGGGAGTGTATAAAGAAACAATGAAACCATATTGGTCAGCAAGATAGATGGTGGTCTCAGAACAGCAACCTTGCTATTGTCAAATTTTTTTGTAGGCATCATGGAAAAGATGAGTTTTAAGGAGAGACTTGAAGGAGGATAATGCATTTGTTTTGTGGTGGTTTACAGGGAGCTACTCCCAAGCATGAGGGGCATGGGAGAAAGCAGGAAGGTGCTTATTTGAAAATTTAACAAGTAGGTATGTGATGGAGGTTGGCTTCATGGACCTATCGGAGACGTGAGTCAGCATCTCGCTAGTGAATGAGAGATGATACGTAGAGTGGAGAGTGGTAGGATAGATTATATGGCCTTCAACATTATTGTATCTTCCAAGTATTTAGGAATAGAAAAAAAGTAACCTTGCCTTCTTTCTCACCCTCTAGTGGAAATAGCTTGATTGGTTTATAGCAGGGGTAGGCAACCTTTCAGAAGTGGTGTGCCGAGTCTTCATTTATTCACTCTAATTTAAGGTTTCGCGTGACGGTAATACATTTTAACGTTTTTAGAAGGTCTCTTTCTATAAGTCTATATTATATAACTAAACTATTGTATGTAAAGTAAACAAGGTTTTCAAAATGTTTAAGAATCGTCATTTAAAATTAAATTAAAACGCTGATCTTACGCCACCAGCCTGCTCAGCTCGCTGCCAGCCTGGGGTTCTGTTCACCTAGGCCGGCAGCGGGCTGAGTAGGGCCTGCGACCGGGACCCCAGACCTGGGGATGGGTGTTTCAGGGGTCAGGGCAGAGGGCTAGGGGAGGGGGTTCAGGGCAGAAGGCTGGGGTGTGTGTGGGGGTGTAGGTCAGAAGGCTGTGTGTGGGGGGGGTTCAAGGGTCAGGGCAGAGGGCTGGGGGTGTGTGGGGGGTGCAGGGCAGAAGGCTGGGTGTGGGGGGGGGGTTCAAGGGCCAGGTCAGAGGGCTGGGAGCTGTGGGGGGTTCAGGGCAGAGGGCTGGGGTGTGTGTGGGGGTGCGGGGGTTCAGGGCAGAAGGCTGAGTGTGTGTGGGGGGGTCAGGGCAGAGGGCTGGGGTGCTTGGCTTGCGGGGGTGCTCCCAGCCCCCTGCCCTGAGTGGCTCACGGCAGGGGGCTGGAAGGGATATGCCCTGTTCCACCCCCTTCCCCCAGGCTCCATCCCTACCTCTCTCAGCCTCCTCTACAGAGCTGTGTGCACGCTGCCGCTCTTCCCCCTCCCCCTCGCTAGGGCCATCAGCTGATTGGCGCAGGGAAGGAGAGGAGGAGGGGCAAGAAAGCACCACGCTGGGGGAAGAAGCGGGGGAGGGGAGAAGCTTGGCTGCCACAGAACCAAGCTTCTGCCTCCTGCCCCCTCCGGGGAGAGCGGTGGGCGGGGGGGCTGAGGGCCGGGACCGCGTCAGGGGAGCTGCGTGCCACTCAAAATCAGCTCGCATGCCGTAGGTTGCCAACCCCTGGTTTATAGCCTACTTGTTTTGGTTTTGTTTGTGTTTGTCCATGTGAATGAATGAGTGGGGTGGGGTGTGTGAAGCAGCTGAGGTAAAGATATTTTAAACTGCTAGGGGTTCACTGCACAGTTAACCAAAGCTCTTACCGAGAGTTTAGCCCACACCCCTCTACCATGCAGACAGAAAAACCTTTTGCCCATGTTTAAGCCCAAGCTAGCTGACCTGACTGGACCTGGACGTATAGGTTAGAGCCCAGGCTACAGATTAACTCGAGCTGGGACCTGCCCACTTTTCAGTGAGGATGCAGGGAAAATCACTCCAATGCTGATCCTCCACTGACCTTCCCACAGTTCCCACTGAAAGACAGACAGGTTCTCCTGCAGTTGACACAATTGACTGGGAAAGAATCCTAGAGCATCTCCGCACAGAGTCATGGAATATGCAGACGCGTATGGGTGAGACAGAGACAGTGAAGACACAGTAACCCAAGTAGGCCTTTGCTGTGGGGATTCTCACACCTGGGCTAGGCTAAGCCAGATGCCGACCACTTTGATTAACTATGCAGTGAATACATACCCCCAGTGTCAGCAATACAACTACTGCAGAGGAAACCATTCCGCTAACCTCCCTCCCTAGTCTATGAGCCTATCTTGTCATTAATTGTTAAATTCAGGATCCTTTTAATATCATTGCTCTACTACTGCATTCATAGGGTTTTAGTTTTTAGCCTAATTCTGGGAAATCTATTGTACAATAATGTTTATATCAATAAATGCACAAACAGGCATAATAAAATAAGCATACTAGCAATGTTGTATTCAGATGTACTTGTGAGTGACTCCTTTTCTGGGATTTTATTTCATAGCTTGATTGCAATGTTCTACATAAATGGAATTATGCTGTTAGAGATGGTTTCCTCTGAACAATGTTGATAGATAGGAATCGCTGACTGGCCAAATAGAGTCCCCTTGAGATAACAACAGTAGCTTCATTTCATCACAGCATTGTATTAATGCTGTCAAGCACCATTCTTTATGTGAGGTATGAATGATGTGATGGAAATATTAAATTTGTCAGGTGTACTCATGGCAAGAGTAGCTAACATCTCTTTAGGGACAGTTTACAAGTAATTGCACAGTTAGCCCAATTGCTTTGTTACATAATTAATTGTGTTTATACATGGATGAAGCTGTTCTCTGTCCTCTTTGAAGTAGAAATCTATTTCTTGGTTATTTGTGTGTTTGTTTTTGAACCTTTTCAGGGGAACATAATCTCAACTCTTTCAAGACTGTATATTATTACATATGTACAATTACCTATGAGCTCTTGTTTTCATGAGTTTAAGCCTCAGAGTTCTGTTCTATAGGAAGTTGTGATAGGCATTTTTGGTTTATTTTACAGGTCTCATTCTTCCCAAAAATATTGGAGAAGAGTGGAGGAAAGAATGAATCCAGTGTCCTCATTCTGTTTTTGTTACTTCATGGGAAAGAATGAAAAAACAATTTTCTTCTGTGTTAATTTAACCTTTTGGATAGATTCATTTTCAAAATATAACTGATCTACTATCCCCTCTCTTCATCTTAGCTTGTGAAAGATACAAGCTTGGTGTTGGTAGCTAGGACCATTATACTAAGCTATATATTTTAATTTTTAATTTTTTTTCAAGTGCTCAGTGTTTTTGCGAAACCAGTGACTTTATAAGCTATTTGAATAATATTAAAATACATTAATTGTAAACATGTAATAAAAAGGGGAAAGCAAACAATAAAAGCACGCAGTATACACTGTCATTACAGCAGATGTGTGACCCATTACATACTAAGTGTGTGGGGATAACTTGAGATTCAGATTGTGGCCAAAATAAACGTGCTTGTTTTGGATTCTGAATCCCTTAAAATGTCAGGGCTGGGGCTGGGGGGATATGTGGCTTTGAATCCCCAGATCTGAATCCATATCGTGGTTTTGGTTTCTAGTCAGATCCAAAACCAAATTGACCTATTGTCCAGTTCATGTTCAGATATTGCTTAAACCTCAGGATTTCCCATGAACTTTGCTCCAAATGGTGGGAATCTCATGAGATCAGATGATTCTGTGCTATTTGTTCCTTTGGATTGAAATCCAGCATGTATTAAGCTCTGTTAAAACTAATCATAGTAATTATTCATCTGTGAACCCCAATCCTGCCCAAACCTGATCCCCTTTTCTTCATTCCATGCAGTGCATTACTATTTTTTGTCCTGAATGAGTTCCTTATCTAAAGTCCTTTCCTTATGTTGTTAGGTTTTTAGTAACTTACTGCCCCTGCGTAGTTTTCTCCTTAGGATTCATTATATTTATTTCCCTTGCTTCTCACAGCCCTGATTCTTCAACTGACTGCATGTGAGTGCCACCCTGCCCCCAAGCAGAGTCTCATTGAAGCAGATGAGGCTCCACGCATGCATGTAGATGGGTGCACCAGCAGCTAATCAATCAGTTGCAGGACTTCACCTAATTCAAAGTGCCTCCAAATTTATTTGAAACATCTTCATTGGCACTTCAGTAAACAGAGTTTGGTGTCTTATAAAAGCATTTGTGCAGAAGTGGGGTAATATTTAGGGTATGTTTTTATAGTCAGCCTATTAAAATTAACAATGCACTTAGGAATGTTACCCTTATTCTACAAAATAATTGCATTCTGCACCGACTTACAAAAATTGTACTGCTTGAAAGCTCCATTTATTCTATTGTACCCATTCCATATGCAGAAGATCCTGGGAGCTGTCATCTAGGAAGCAAGAAAAAGGCAAAGACCGTAGCAATTTCATTAATAATAAAGTTATTCACTGAGAATTAAAGAATAATTAGAGGCTGAATGACTCTATGGGATGATCTGCAGTGAAAGATAAAAATAAAAGATTAAAAGAATGCTTTTTTAACTTATTCAATGTTGAAGTTGAAGATGACATGGATAAAATAGGCAGAAAGTAGTATAGGCATAAAAATAAATGACAGTGCATATCATTTGAGAATTTATTAGACATACACCATAAGTCATGAGAAAAGGTGTTCAGTATTCATTCCAGATTGTTAAATCTTAATCAAATGTGAAGATAAACTTATTTTCTTTTCTTTCTCTTATTTATCCCATAAATAGGTCCTGCCCTTTTCTTCCCAATCCCCTCTCAAAACAAACAAGAAATCTTAGAATATGACAGATATTGGAAAAGACTGTGTAATGAATACAACTAACAAGCACACACAACTCCTATTGTGTCCTTTCATAGACAGTGCTCAGATCTTTTGATGTTACAGTCTAAAACCTGGCTATTTTAATCCTGTGAGCACCAAAATTGGTGCACGCTCAGTGGCAATGGTGTGGTGGCTATTTTGCTTTTTCTATAAAGTATCCGTGACCTACAAAGCTGTATGAAGCACTTTCAGAGGAGCATTTTATGAATGTGTGTATAGCACTGAAGTGGTTCTTTTCCTAAGATTTCAAAACAGACCTTATAAGGACATTAAATCAGCTCATTGTCCACAACAATCACCTCTTTCTTTCTCCTCCTCTCCCCAATATTCTCCATTCTCTCTATCTGATTCTACTAATTTTCACTCATATAGCTGGTCTTCCTTAGATCCTGTACTGTGGATACTGACCTGATTGGACTGCATCTGTAGCGGTCAAACCATTTATCATTTTCCGTCCTCGTAGCTGCTTTTCTCTCCTTAGATTTTCTATATCAGTCATAGCTGGAGTGCTGGTTCTTCTGCTTCTTGGGAAACCGCAGAGACTTTGTGTTTACTTTTGTTGTGCATAGTACATTTTGGGATACCGCTAACACTGTACTCAAATGAAGCAGCGGTGGCAGAATGCATTAGGAAGTTCACTGAGTAATAAAAGTTGGGGGTGTCTCAGTGATCAGGCATGGAAGCTCTCTGATCCATTGCAGTGCTCCACCCTGAAAAAAATGAGCTAGGGCTCACTCTGCTCCATCCCATTCCATTCCCTCTTTTGTATTGTGTGACTTGCTGTGACAGGAAAATTCTCAGGAAGACTAGGGTGGAGTCCTGGCTCCATTGAAATCAATGAGAGTTTTGCCATTGACGTTAATGGAGTCAGTATTTCACCTGCAGTTTTTAGGCTCCATAAGAGGATCACTATGTTTGAGTGAAGATAAATGCTAGTTCTTCAAGGAAAAGGTTCCTTGTTGTAATATTATTTATTATTAGCATAGAGTGCCCCAATTGGGATTCAGGCCCAATTCTGATGGGCACTATTTAAACGTAGAAAAGTAACAATCCCTGCCTCGAAGGGCTTGCCATTTAAAGATGTGTCTATAGCATCCGTACAGCCAGTAGAAGTATGGCTGACTCTTTTTTTTTTTTTTTTTTTTTTTGGCTTTGCTCCCAGCCAGGAACAGTAATAATGCATATGTTGCAAATGGTGTAGGGAATGTCCACCGACACATTTAGGTGGAAGTTCTAAAGTAAGAAAATGTTTTTAATACAGATTCTCAAAATGAATTCAGTATCAACATAATTTACTAATTTATGAGCATGCAGGTAGAGAAATATCTCAGGATGTCCTGTGATTAAATTGCTCAGTTTTTTGGGGGTATATGGTACACTTTTAACAGAGTGCCCAGTGAGTCTACATTAAGGTTCCTAAATTAGATACATTCTTTTCCTTCATGCTCCCAACCCCTCCCACCAAAAAAGCAACATTTTTTTTTAAAAGGACCTTTTGTATTTTTTATATAGGTTGCTTTCAGATACTGAACAGATAAACATTTTAAGAAAAGCAAGATCTTATATTCATCAGGAAAAATATCATGAGGCGGTAAGTGAATCATCACCATACAGTGACAAATCTTTGAAAACTTAGACTAAATCTTGGACTTCCATTGTCTTTTTTCTATTTTCCATTTAAGTAGCCGCCTGATTTTTTTTTTCTTTTACTGACTCTTTTACTAACCTAAAATTATTCCTATTGTAAGCCTCACACTTCCATTCATTCAATTCTAAACAATAATTTTGATTGCATATTAAAAGTGACAATTTTTTTTGCATATTTTTTTAATTGTTTGCTGCTGTTGCTGATGTTTCTGACCAAACGAACCACATTTATTCTTGGTGTAACTCTTTTGAAGCCAGTGCAGTTACATGTGGATGAATTTGGCTCAATGTTTTATGAAGGGTGGTGGATTTATTGTGCTCAGATATGAAAAAATAACCATAGTACCTTTCAATCAAGAATTTCAACCAACCCTGTGAGATATAACCGTACAGCACTCTTGTGAGATACAGTAGGTAAATGTCATTTACAGATGGGTACTTTACAGCAAAGTTAAAGGATTTGCCCTAGGTCACACACTGAACTAGCGGCATATCTAGAAAAAAGAATCTATGGGGCCATGTTCTGATCACACATCCCTGTTTGTTTTTTCCCCTCACCTGATCCAACTGTTTTATTTTAACTTCACCATAGTCTGTAGATTTAACTGGTATAAGGAAGACCCAAATTATAACAAGTTTACACCAAGTGCTTATTTTTATGTTTTATTCTACTCTTGGTGTGCATACCCTTGAGATCGGACTCTTTTGACCATCAGTGTCCACTGGGGCCATGCATATTCCTTGGGTATCCTCATGGTCCTGTATCAAAGGCATAAACGGCAGTCCAGGTCTAACCACCATTCAATTCCTTCTTGATGACCCTAGCTGTGAGATGGAGCGCCTCAGTGTCTGGTCTCTGCAATTTTTTTCACAGTCATTTTGTAAACATTTATAGATATTAGTGTACTTAGGAGTAGTTTTAATTAGGATAGTTTGTCCGTCAGAAAGATTTGATAGTTTTGGTAGTTTACCAACTTTTGTTTTTATTTTACTCGGATATGGGACTTTTCCCCTGTACTGGGCTTTATGGATGTCTTATCCTAAGTCACCTTTAAGCGTTGTCCCTCTTGAGAGTCAATCAGTGATGGGCACACCAGTTGCCTTTTTTGTCTTGGGAAGCTCACATCTCCAACAAATGCTCTGTCTGCAGGTCCTTTTCTAAAAGGACTTTGAAGGTGAGAGAGGCATGCCTAATCATTTTATTAGACTACTTTAGGCAGCTGACCTCTAAACCAGGTGGGGCAAACCCCTCTGGACAAGTTCCATCTCAGTCCAGAAAGTACCCCTTCGAGTTCTGGTTCCACTAGCTCCCAGGCCTCATCGTCAAAGGCTGGCCTAGCTTCAGACTTCCGTAGGACTGAAAATGTCAGATTTTCAGAGAGAGCGGAATATTGCTCCCCAGGGAAGAGCAGGGCATATCCCCTTTGAGATTTCCCAGTCAAACGAGGTCCAAGACACCTCACTGCTCCTAATCGAAGAAGACTCCAAGCTGGACTCCCATCACAGTGGGGAGGGATCCCATACATATTCTCTGAGGGTCCTTTTTTGAATTTTATGAGTCTGAAGAAAGTTGAGGGCTTCTTACATGGCTAGATCACATAGGTATAGGAGTAGGTATATACCCTGGTATCTTTCTCCCTGGCACCCAGGCCCTTTTCCATATAATGTTCCAAAATGGCCTTATTGGCACACCTGGGATCTTCACCGCACAAGGCATCACACTTCTGCACTACCTTCTAGGGTAAAAACCTCATCCCCTGCTATGTCGTCTTCATCCCCAGCTGAGGAATTGCTCCTGTTTTACCTGGATAACTACAAAAGCTTCCAAGATCTGCTCAGACATATAGGTTCTCTTGAGATACCAGGCACAAGGGGAGGCGGTACAAAAGACCTTACATAAGCTCTTGAATGTTCTTCATGGCTCTGTGCCTGAGCTTTTGGCACTTCCCATCAATAAAGCCCTTTTGGGGGGAGGGATAGCTCAGTGGTTTGAGCATTGGCCTGCTAAACCCAGGGTTGTGAGTTCAGTCCTTGAGGTGGCCACTTAGGGATCTGTGGCAAAAATCAGTACTTGGTCCTGCTAGTTAAGGCAGGGGGCTGGACTCGATGACCTTTCAGGGTCCTTTCCAGTTCTATGAGATAGGTGTATATCTCCATATATATATATACAGCTGGCAAAGCATATCTGGCAAACACCATTGACCGTAACTCTGACCTCTCTCTAACTGCTGATAAGAGGTACTAGGTGCTGTCGGCCAGGGAAGAGTATCTACACTCATCCAGTATCTGGCTAGCTAGCGGTTGTGGCAGCTTACAAAAAGAGCAGACAATAACAACCAAGGATGATTCTGGGAGATAAAGAACCTAAGCAGCTTGATTTGTTCATTCATAAATTATTTGTCTGCAGCCTGCAATTCTCAATTGCTGATTATCAGGCAGTGCTGGCATGATATAACTTCTTAAATTACAATAAATTGTGTAAGCTCGAAAACTTCTCTCTCTTACCAACAGAAATCAGTCCAGTAAAAGATATTACCTCACCCACCTTGTCTCTGTAGTATCCTGGGACCAACATGGCTACAACAACACTGCATATCAAAAAATTCAGAATTTATTGACAAACTCCTTGAAAGAACAGGGAGCAGTTTAAATCTTTGATCTCTGAGACAATCTTTGATTGCAAGGATGTCCTCTCAGGCAACTCTGAATGCTACTGATACTGCCTCTTGATCCATGGTGATAGCTGTTGTTATCCTGGGTCCCAAATTCTGGCATCTTGAGAGAGATGCATTGATGATGGAAGATCTTCCCTTTAAGGGCCTGGGTCTTTTTAGTACAAAAACCTGACAAGGCTCTTCTCTTATTGAAGGATTCCTGGGCCACACTCCCCTCTCTCTTGGAGTTTATATACTGGCTTCTGAAGGAAAACAGGGAAGACCATGCACTTATGCTAGACAGAGACCATCATTTGATACCTTTTTCCATAAAAGAGCCTTTGCACCTACAAGAAAGAGTTTTTAAAAAAAGAAGACCTTCCTCCTCTGCTATGGCTTCATCCCATTCTGTGTCTGTGTCAAAATAATCACTTTGACAGATTGGTAAAGTGTCTTTCTCCTGTCAGTCTAGTGGATCTACACCCTTCTTTGCCCGCACTTAGGAATCATCTACAATTTTTCAAGGAGTCATGGAACCTGATAACCTTGGGCTGCTGGGTCCATGAAATAGCCTCAGTCAGATATTCACTACAGATGCATACTATACCTATCCCTACCCCCTTCTTCTTCCCTTTTAAAGGGCTGTGCTCATGAGACGCTGTTAGATCCGGAAGGTGAGTCCTTTCTGTCTCTCGGAGTATAGAAAAGGTCTAGCTAAAATTCAGGGGGAAGGGTTTTTATTCTAATTACTTCCTAATACTGAAGAAAAAGTCAGGATGGCGACTAGTTTGGAATTTGAGAGGGCTCATTACCTTCAACCGACAATTCAAATTCAGAATGGTAATCGTAGCCTCTCCAATTCCATCACTAGATTCACTAGACTGGTTTGGGGTTCTTGATCTGCAAGATGCCTACTGCCAATCTCCATACTTCCAGCATCCCCTTATAAGTATTCAAGACTTCAGATGGGACAGACCTATTATCAGTACAGAGTACTGCCCTGTGGTCTTTCTCCAGTGCCAGTGGTGTTTACCAAGGATCTAGCAGTCATCACTATTAGACTCCACAATAGCCAGAGCTTATCTGTCCCAAGACAAGATTTGAAGCCACGTCCAACCTCATCATTTATTTTCAAAAGCATCCTCATACTACTGTAAGGAATTGGGTAAGACTTCTTGGGCACATGGCCGCTTGCACATTCATCACAAAGCGTGCTATACTATTGGCTGGCTAAAGTTGATATACATGCCAAGCAAACACTACGTGGACATGACTCTACTAATCCCTCACAACATTCTAACATTAATAAACAGATGGTAAGATCCTAACCAGGTGTGCAGGGGAGTACCTTTTTTCTTTGCCTCTCTCAACCAAGATTTTTGTGATGAATATGTCCCTTCTGGGTTGAGAGCACATCTGGGCCATCATCAGGCACAGGGTCTAATGGACTCAAGAGAAGTCTCATCGTTGTCATGGTAAATCTCAAAGGGACGCAAATCTCTTCTACTGGATTTAATAGATAGTGGGAATGTCTTACATTCAAATCCAATCTCCCTCCACCTCACCACTTGGCTATTGGCTCGATGTCAGAGAGATCATGTTCCTCAGATGTCCAGAACATCTTGATCCAAAATAGAAAGGATTCCACCACATTAACATATGCTGCTAAATAGAAGAGATTCAGGTTATGGTGTGAATAATGATATTTACAACCCGTTAACTCCTGCACCCCTGCTGTCTTGGACTATTAGCTTTTTCTGAAGAATTCAGAGCTATCTGCCAGCTTTGACTACATTTAGCAGTCATTTCTGCATATGACCACAATGTCCAGAGCCACATGGTGTTTTCCTACACCACTATAGTTAAGTTTCTTCAGGGCTTTATTCATGTTTTTCCACTGGTAAGGGAACTTCCTCCATGGGACCATAATGTGTTCTGGAAGACTTAATGAGCCCTCCATTTGAACCTCTGGCAAGCTGTTCCCTGTTATTTATATATGAAAAGGTCCTTTTTAGTAGCAGTCACATCAACTAAAAGAATTGGTGAAATGCAAACTCAGATGGCAGGCCCTTCTAGTGTAATATTTCATAAGGATAAGGTATCACTCACACACCATCCCAAGTTCTTACCCAAGGTAGTCATGGATTTTCGTTTGAACCAAATGATTCATTTACCAGTATTTTTCCATAAGCTACATTCTAATCAAGGGGAAGAAACTAGGCTACAAACTTCAGGTGTTTGCAAAGCCCTGCCTTTTTATTTACAAAGGACCAAATCCCTCAGTGTCTCCTCAAAGCTATTTATAGCATTTGCTGACAGAATGAAAGGTAGAGCGGTATCAGCCCAGAAATTATCCAGTTGGGTATTGGGATGTATTAGGGTCTGTTATGAGCTAGTTAGGTTAGATCCTTCCTCTCAGATTACGACTCACTCCTAATTTGCAGCTTCCTTGCAAAGCATTCCCATTTCGGAGTGGAACATTTGTGGACAAGCACTTGAGGAAAGAAAACATACTTAACTTACAGTAGCTGGAGTTCAAGGTGTGTTGTCCGTATATATTCCATGATCTGCCCCCCTTCTCCCCCCCCCCCCCACTACTACAGAATTCTGAAACATCTGGGTTCTGTGGTGATGAAGGAACAGAATGGCAGAATGGGTCCACACTGTCCTTTATGCCCTCAGTATGGGAGCAGAACACCTAAGGCTCATGCATGGTCCCAATGGATACTGATGGCCAAAAGACTCCAATGTCTAGTGTATGGGGTGCATGTGCAGCAAGATTAGAATATATGGACAACATATCTCAAAGAATTCTAATTACTGTAAGATAAGAAACTTTTCTTAGCTATATGTTTTCTTGGTAAGTTTATTTTATGAGTATGTTCTACCTGATTATGTTGTAAATGGTTATGATATCTGTTCTGTTTTTCTCTGAAGGTATCTCTTTGCAAAACCCTGATTAGCCTTGCTTTGGAAGGACTGTCATATTACCATACTTACGACAGATTGTTCTTGGGCATAAGTGTTGTCATGGGTTTTGTGGGCTGGACATCTTATGTAATTTTGCTGATTGTCAAGACACATACTAGTCTGACTAGGAGTACCCATGATAAGGTAGGTTGAAATATGCAGTGATGTTGTTGCCCAGTTAATTCGCAATTTATACATGCATAGTATTATTTGTACAAAAACAGTAGGCCAATTGATACCCCCACAAGCAAAGCTGGAGTAAAAGATCCTTGCCAGCAGGAACTACTTGTAGTTTGAGGGAAATCTCCCTCACCAACCTGCAGGTACGGTTCAGGACATCGAAAAGATGTGCCATTGTGTAATGTATGAGGAGAACAACTGGACAGATTCCATTGCTTCTAGTTGCAGTAGGTTTGTAGTTCATAGCAACTGTGGTATACATTGATTCATTAAAGTCAAGAAATACAGACCATGTATCCATATTTAACCAGGTCAGTCTCCACATCAGTGGAGACTCTGTTAGCCTTTTCATGACACTGCTCTTTTCCCTCCTCCTTACTAGATTTCTTTTGTTCTTTTTTATTATTATTTTACTGAGATGAATTTTGGCCATAGGTTCTCTGACTGTGTTTGCAGTATTTCCCACTTCTTGTCATTCATGACCATGTGTTAGAAATGTAGTGTAGTTGTATTAAAGGAAAACTACTTGTATTTTGGTCAGTCACATTCTGAAACCACACTCAGACAGACACATTTCTTTCCATGTACAGTATTGGGCAATGTTTTTGGAAATGAAGGCTTAAATTGGTGCTTGGGGGAATTCTCCCTAATATTGGCCTTTCTAATTTAATGCAAGTGACAGCTATTTTGCTGGTAATGCTGTATGAGGTAGGAGAATATAAATTAACTTCTCCCTTCTTTCATATTGGCTTAACATCAGAAGAACATAGCTGTGTAAATACATATTCGCCCTTAATTCTAATTATTTAACATTAAAATATCTTGTGATTGTTAATCCAGACTGGCTAATAGGACTGTTTACGTTAATCGTCTCCTAAAACTGTGTGTGGCTTTTTATGCTCCTCACGAAAACACTTCCCCTTAAAACAATGTGTTATTTAATTTAGGAAGAATTCAAAGTTTATCAATTTTTCCTATTTTTAAACATCCACAGAAAATGTAAATCTCCATTTATCTGCAATTTGGGACCAAGTTGTGGAGCCAAAAGATGTATATTAACATTTGTGATAGAATGAGTTGCATTAGGTCAGTTTTCAATGTGACATATCTTATCCTAACTTAATATGACACAACATGCCAGAAATTTTATTTTAAAAGTCATTTAGATCTGATACTTCCCATCAGTTTAGATCAGGGGTGGGCAAACTTTTTGGCCCGAGGGCCACATTGGGGTTGCGAAACAGCATGGAGGGCCAGGTAAGGAAGGCTGTGCCTCCCCAAACAGCGTGCCCCCTCCCACTTCCTGCCCCCTGACTGCCCCCCTCAGAATCCCTGACCCATCCAACCCCCCTGCTCCTTGTCCCCTGACCGCCCCCTCCCGGGACCCACTGCCCCTAACCGCCCCCCTGGGACCTCAGCCCCTATCCACCCCCCACCCCCCCAAGCCCCTTTCAGAATGTGGCCCTGCGAACATGGGCGAAGGACTCAGGAGCAGCAGGGGCAGCTGCACAGCCAGAGAGAAGCGGCGGTTCCCCTTCAAAGCACCGCTTCTCTCCGGCCGGCTGCATGGCCACCTGGTGCTCCTCCTGAGTCCTCCAGCCGCGTTCCACGGGCTCCTGGAACCCGCACTGCCTGCCTGCTCTCCTGCCCCCTCAGTGCAGCCCCTCCCCCCCCTCTTTCCCCCTCCCCAGGGTCCGGGCACTCGGGCAGCTCAGCACCAGCGCACCCTCCCTCCCGCGGAGGGTGCGCCGGTGCTGAGCTGCCCAAGTGCCCGGACCCTGGGGTCCCCTGTTGTTGGGGGGGCCGTGCCAGGGCACCCTGTGTTCACTTGTAAATCTGCACCTGAGCTGCGCTGCCGGGCCGGAGCCAGCCACGCCACTGCGCTGGCGGCACGGTGAGCTGAGGCTCTGGGGGGCAGCAGGGCAGGGGCTGGGGCCGGCTGGGAGCTCAGGGGCCGGGCAGGACAGCCCTGCGGGCCAGATGTGACCCGCGGGCCATAGTTTTCCCACATCTGGTTTAGATAGAGACAGTTTTATGTCAATTACAGGGGAAGGAAGAGGAATGAATGTTTTACACTAGCAACCTGGTCTGCTATCCCCTACATGTTTAATACGTTTGCATATCCCACTATATATTTTTACTCCTTCAAAGAAGTTGACACAACTTATAGAAGAAAAACAATAGATAGGGTTGTTGGTTTTTTTTAGGCTTTGTCAGCATATAATGTACCAAAGACTGCCCTTGGATCCTAAGGCTTTTGCATGTTATGTCAAATTGTAATGGGCTTCAGAACAAAAATATTTAATAAAACTTTAATCTTTCAAATATCAGAATGTTCCCAGATTACAGTGAGTGGTTCCTGAATTAGTGTAAATAAAAGCTGTGACAAGAAAGGAAAATGCTTATTTAATGTTCCTCTTTGTAGACATAGAGGTGATGGATATGCACTAGTGCTATTTTAAGAAATACCAGTTTAGAAAATTTCATCCATTTCTAAGTGTACATCAGAGTTTTATATTTTCTGAAATTCCTCTTTCATACAGGCCCTTTATTCCGCAATAAACAAGCATGATAAAACAATCTGCAATCTCTCTTCCTACTAAAAGAAATATTCTCTTTAGGTTATAAATTCTTTGGAGAAGCCCAATTTTTTAAAATCATTAACGGGGCTAGCTGTGTCTAGAAGCTTTTAAACAATAGTTATCTATAGCCATCTCTTGTCTATAGTCTTATACTTAGTTTGTAAGCTCTTCAGGGCAAGGCTCATCTCTTTTGTGATGAGTTTCTGCAGTTGCTAGCACAATGGGGCTGGGGCTTCTAGGAGTTATCACAATACAAATAAAAATAGTCACGTCCCTTGGTTTCTTGTATGAACATCAAAATTCAAAAAGGTTTAGAAAAAAGAGGATTAATACCAAATAAATTAATTTCAACAAATAAATGCAAACTTGAAGCCTCTTCTTGCAGACCTGCCTTACACAGAAAAACCTTACTCACATAAGAGAAGGCTGTGGAGAATCAGTCCGTAGTTCCTGAAAAGAGGGTTGGATTTTCCAATAGTTCCAGTTTGATTACTGAAGTTTCTTCTCCTACTAATTTCTTACACAAAAGAAACAAATGTGCACATGGAATGTTACGTTGAAACTTTTGGACATAGTAAATGTTATGCAAACTTGGGTGCTAAAATTTATTTTTCTAAATGCATATTTAGACACCTAAGTAGAAGTGTCCTTATTTTCCAAAATACTGAGTAACTATACTCCCTTCGATTTTTCAAGTACGTTGTGCATGCACAGATCAGTGTTGTATGTACCAGTTTGTGCACACACATTTTTTACGTGCAGTTTACTGTAAGTCCTTTTGCTTGAAAATTTAGCCCTATATGTCTAAATGCCACTCCTAAATATTTTTCTGCCTGGAAACACTATACAGTTTGCTGATGAGCTGCCTTGTACATTAGTTTAGCTGCTGTCTTGGAATAATGTTTGATGTACTGTGCATCAGATAACTGGGAAATAGTATTCTGAAGTTTGAAATATTAGAGTACTGTTTCAGGAATATTTATATGAATCATTTGCATTTCAGGCATCTACTGTTCTCCTTTTGTATGGTTTTGCAGCTATTGGAGTATTAATAGCTTTTTTCCTGCTGATCCAAACCTGTCCGTGGACGTATTACATATATTGTCTGTTACCGGTACCAGTATGGTATGCAGTTGTGAAAGAGTAAGTAAAGAATCAAGCTGATTCATAAACTCATCTCGCTCGTCTTCTACGCCCCACCCTTTGTTGACAATCAAATTATGCAAAAGTCATTGAGAAATGTTTTTCTTCCTTTTATGAAGTATTCATTTTCCAGGACATTCCAGGACACTCTGGTTTATCTCTCCCTAGCAGGTGAAGTGGGGTTTCCAAACTGACAGCTATATTGGCCCTTCTAGTAGATACCTCTTCTATTTGGAAATTTTTTTGACCAATAAAAATGGTCTCATACCCTCCAAAACCAAAATAACATTGCAGGGTGTGGGAGAAGCTGCCTCTAGAGTCTAGCCCCTGGAGCACGTTCCTGATGTGTTGGAGAGGAATTTGCAGAAACTGATTTCATAAGTTGGGCAAAATGTTCCTTTTTTCAGTGATTTTTCAAACTAAGTCTGGTCCAAAGTGCTGAACACTCTCAACCCCCACTGCAATTGAGGACACCCAGGACCATTCAGAATCAGGCTCTAATTCTGCAAAATTGGTTGATGGTTCTGGCCTATGCTGAAAAAATGCTCTCGATTATGGAAATATTTGTAAGTTTGCAGTTGCCGTTACCTGCCTGACATATTGGCTGTTTGTATTATTCAAAGAAAACTGGACAAGCTCCTGTTGGCTTTTAGTAATGACCTGTTTAAATAGACACTAATAAAGCTAACCAGGCATATTTTTGTCAACGCTTTTGAATTTTTCATCAGTTTCAGTGGATGCTGAACTTAATGTAAATATTCATAAACTCAGTAGTCCATACACATGAAGGTAGTTCTGATGGTGTTAATGTGTAAAGTTAAAAAAATGAGGGCTGCTTCTGAGCACTTACACTCTTAAACCTCCTAATTTATGGCAGTGATCCTGTCTAATTTGTTTTAACTAAAGATAATGATTATCCTGTGCAATCTTCCTAAACAGATTCAGAGTTATTCAAGACCTTGCATCATTGCTCTTGGTATTTCCTCTGGGTCAGTCTATTGGATTCTTAGTAGCTGGTGCTCTGGGAATTGAAATATTAGTAAGTACTTTATTACTATGTATTTATAAAGGACCTCATTGTTAGCTTTTTATCTGCTTGAGGAAATGTTGCTTTTATTAAAGTTTGTTTTTCATTTTCTTATTGAAATTTTTTATTAGGTTTTCAGCTTTTTTTACCGCTCTACACTTACTGTTGGTCTCATTGCCTTTGCTGGCTGGCCATTGATCACACGACTGTGGGCTCAGGCAAAGGTACAGTAATGCTTTGCCAAAAGGCATTAAATTGATTGGTAGTTGGTTACCTTTTAGTAAATGGTTGGTCTCCTCTTTTGGACTGTGGTCTCCTGATTCTCGTTCCTGTAATGCACTTCCTGTTATCACTATAATGGCTAACATCAAGCAGGACAAGATAATGCCACATTTCCTGGATCTATTGATGTTACAATTTCACAGGCCAAGCAGTCAGGGTGCTGACCGAACAGCGCTGTCATGACACTTGACTGAAAGCTGATCTTGACTGTAGTGTGTCTGCACTGCTTTTGGTAGTCCCTGTAATGGTCCAACAAATTGGTTGGGAAATCCAAGATTTCTGCTGAAGTCTAGTGTCCCAGTTAGCTGTGTCATGTTGCCATCCTGTTTTCAGGCTAGCTTCAGTGTTACCAGTGTTCAGTTGTTGTATTCTGTGATGTAATAATTAAAAGTGCTTGGGATAAAATCCCATGAAAATAGTCATGAAACATACACAGATATTTTACTAAAATGTAACAGTTTTATAAACATTGAGGTCCTTAAAGGAAGTTTACAATGATTAGTCATAATACTGTAGGCCTGTAGCTATTTATTAAATACAAATATTTCTTGAAAATTAATTTTTAAAATAGCTATTATAATCATCTGTCACTGTTTCACTATCTCTGTAACCAAATAGTTTACCTCGTCTCACCTCTAAAGCTGCCATTGTACTAAAGCTTCCCAGCAAAAACTCTAGTCTGGTGCTGTAGGGTGGGAGTCAGGTGGCGCTGTTTCCACTTGAATGCGTGGGAAAGCAGCAGCTTTCAATGTCAGCCATCACTGTTAATTTATTCAGAACCCTTTTTAATCCAAAAAACACAGCAAACTCTAATTTTTAAAATGTATTATGACAACTCTAAAGATACTTGTTTTCTCTTGTATTCAAATGAGAGAGATTCCTGAGTCTTGCTTTGCATTATAAAACTGTCCAGGTGGCAGCTTCCTATTTGACTGTTAATTATTTTTAATGTATTTAAGACAATTAATGATTACTTGTTCTTCTGAGTAGTTATAATATAGAATATCTGTGATAATATTAGTTTTATTGGGATCTCATCTTGCATTTCACTGATTTCCATAAAGTTATAGATAAACCCGGTTTTCTGAATAACAAGTTGTGCTCAAAGGCCCCAATTCAGGAAAGCACTTAAACACACTCTTAACTTTATTTCCTCTTGATTTCAGTAGGACTTTAGAAATTATTTAAATGCTTCCCTGAATCAGGGTCAAAGTGCTGTAGTATAAATGGCCCTGTCAATTTTTTTCAGTTTATCCTATCCATGATGCATGCAACCATTTATTCTGATGGAGATTCTAATGGCTGACTATACTATTAGCTCAGTATAGCAAATACAGAAATGTTTTCTCTGTACAGTCAGTTTTGTCTGCAGGCATGATTTGCAAAGATGCTGTTGTTTGTTTCTTTTTTCTAGGTAACAACACTGAGCTGGACTCTATTATGTTTACTCTTGGCAATGTTTCCCTTGATGCCTGTTGTAGGAAGAGAGCCTAATATTTCTCTGGTGTAAGAACATTTTGTTGATTAAAGCTCTTTATTTTTCCATTTAATCTTCACAAATTTAAATTCCCATATCTAATTTTAAGTAATTTGTCATTGAATAAAAGTCTGTAGCTAATTTTTTGGAGATATTCCATCTCCTAGAACTGGAAGGGACCTTGAAAGGTCATCGAGTCCAGCCCCCTGCCTTCACTAGCAGGACCAAGTACTGATTTTGCCCCAGATCCCCAAGTGGCCCCCTCAAGGATTGAACTCACAACCCTGGGTTTAGCAGGCCAATGCTCAAAGCACTGAGCTATCCCTCCCCCCCACATTAATGGGATGGATTTTTTTTTCTCTTTTATTATGTATCTAGCTTTTCTTTGTTGTTTTCCTGTTTCCTGTATCCTTTCCTCCTTGATTTTCTCTTTGGCGTCTCCTTCCCATATTGTGCATTTCCTCCTCCTTCTTTCCTTTGTCTCTTCCCCCACTGAGCCATTGTCAGTTTTTTCTTGTGCACTTCTATTATCTGCCAACTACCACTTCATCTTGCAGGCATCACCTCTCACCAGTCTACTTGCCAGTCCCACTGATTGGCCCAGCATGGTTTGGTTAGATGTAGTATAGAACTTAATGCAGAGAAAGAAAATGCTTGATTTGAACTTCACACAACACTTCTTTCCCTGCTCGACACATTGTGCCTAATGGAGTAATTTTAGCATGCTGTCACTGTGCTTGAGTAAGAGATGCCATTAGAGCTCTGATACCTGGATATGCAGCATGATGTTTGGAAGGTGGGGGAAGAGCTATGATCCTAAATATTTTCAGAGGTATTGATGCTTTTCCCAGACATAATTCCAACACTGCTCATTGAGTTTTAGTCCATCCTAACAGATTTTCGATCCAACCCTTCCCCATCTACTGCCAACCCACTCATCTTTTGTCATTGTGGTAGGCATTTTAGGAATATCTAAGAGGATTTTTTCACACCTTATTAGCATCTTTTGGTTGCATATGTATGCATACATTTCCTCCAATCCAGTCTAGTTCATTCTTTTTTTTTTTAATGCACATTGGATTCTATCCGCTACTCTGTTCCTCCAGTCACTCTGGTTTCCTTCTCTCCCTGCTTTTTCATTGCAAGTGATCCCTAATGCAACTGGTACTTGCTGGGTATCCTTTTGGTCCCCCTCCTCCAGTTCATCTTTACAGCTCTGAAATGTTTTGTGCTTGTTTAACTGTTGTCTTGGGTTTTTTGGATTTTGAAAATATACATGGCTTCCTGGAACACATGAAGCTAAGGGAAGGGATGGAAGAGAAACTACAAAGATAAATAAACCAGAGCTTCACTGAGATCCAGGTGCATTTATTACACCTGTGTGAGCAAAATGCACACGTTCCAAGGCTATGACCCCAGCAGCCCCAAATCCAAGATCAAGTTTCCTTCAGTAATTTGAAAACTCAAACTAGGTAGCCCTTGTGTAATTTCAATATTGGTTATTATCAGTACCTGCAAGTCATTACATGATGGCAATTCAGTGGCCTGAGTTAATTTTTTGTTGTTTGTTCATTTCTTGTTGTGCATCTGTCCACATCACAAAAACCAGTCTCAGACAGGTGTCTTTGTTGGTAGTCTCTGCAGAGAGTTCAGGGAATGAGTGGGTATTAGAACTTGGGGGGAGGGATAGCTCAGTGGTTTGAGCATTGGCCTGCTAAACCCAGGGTTGTGAGTTCAATCCTTGAGGGGGCCACTTAGGGATCTGGGGCAAAATCAGTACTTAGTCCTGCTAGTGAAGGCAAGGGGCTGGACTCAATGACCTTTCAGGGTCCCTTCCAGCTCTATGAGATAGGTATAACTTTATTACTACTTCTGGCTGATCCTTTACATCAAGGCTGAAGCATGTTGTAGGAATAGTCCAGGGATGCTTGCAGTACTTCTCCCCTTGCTGAGCTTTTGCTACAAGAAAAAGAACATAAAGATAAACATAACCAATGGTCTGTCTAGTCCACTATCCTATCTTCCAATAGTGGCCAGTGCCAGATGCTTCAGAGGGAGTGAGCAGAACAGAGCAATTTATCAAGTGATCCATTCCCTGTTGTCCAGTCCCAGCTTCTAGCAGTCAGAGGTTTAGAGACACCCAATGCATAGAGTTGCATCCCTGACTATTTTGGCTAATAGCCATTGGTCGACTTATTTTACATTAACTTATCTAATTTTTTTTAACCCAGTTATACTTTTGACCTTCACAACATCCCTGACAATGAGTTCCACAGGTTGACTGTGCGTTGTGTAAGAAATACTTCCTTTTGTTTGTTTTAAACCTGCTGCCTATTAATTTCATTGGGTGATCCCTGGTTTGTGTGTTGTGAAAGGATATAACACTTCCTTATTCACTTTCTTCACACCATTCATGATTTTATAGACCTTTATCATATTGCCCCTTGGTCGTCTCTCTTCCAAGATGAACAGTCGCAGTCTTTTTAATCTCTCATATGGAAGCTGTTCCATACCCTTAATCGTTTTTGTTGTCCTTCTATTGTCCTTTTTCAAATTCTAATGTATCTTTTTTTGAGATGAGGTGACCAGAACTACATGCAGTATTCAAGGTGTGGGTGTATCATGGATTTATATAGTGGCATTATGATATTTTCTATCTTATTATCTATTTCTTTCCTAATAGTCTCTAACGTTTTGTTAGCTTTTTTGACTGCCGCTGCACATTGAGCAGATGTTTTCAGAGAACTATCCAAAATGACTCCAAGATAGCTTTCTTGATTGATAACAGTTAATTTAGACCCCATCATTTTTTGTGTATAGTTGGGATTATGTCTTCCAGTGTGCATTACTTTGCATTTCTCAACATTGAATTTCATTTGCCATTTTGTTGCCCAGTTACTCAGTTTTGTGAGATCCCTTTGTAACTCTGCACAGTCAGCTTTGGACTTAACTATCTTGAGTAATTTTGTATCATCTGCAAACTTTCCAACCTCACTGTGTACCCCTTTTTCCCGGATCATTTATGAATATGTTGAACAGAACTGGTTTCAGTACAGTCCCTTTGGGGACTCTGCTATTTACCTCTCTCCACTGTGAAAACTGACTGTTTATTTCTATCCTGTGTTTCCTATCTTTTAACTGGTTACTGATCCATGAGAGGACCCTTCCCTCTTATACCATGATTGCTTACTTTGCTTAAGAGCCTTTGGTGAGGGACCTTGTCAAAGGCTTTCTGAAAGTCCAAGTACACTGTATCTACTGGATCACCCTTGGACACGTTTGTTGACCCCCTCCTTCAAAGAATTCTAGTATATTGGTGAGGCATGATTTCTACTTAGAAAAGCTGTGTTGACTCTTTTGTATCATGTTCATCTATGTGTCTGATAATTCTGTTCTTTACTATAGTTTCAACCAATTTGCCTGGTACTGAAGTTAGTCTCACTGGTCTGTAATTTCCAGGATCATCTCTAGAGCCTTTTTAAAATATTGGTGTCACATTAGCTATCCACCAGTCTGACTTAAGCTGATTTAAGCAATAGGTTATATACCACAGTTGTAAGTTCTGCTGTTTCCTAACTGATTCCTTCAGAACTCTTGGGTATTTCCTGGTGATTTACTACTGTTTAATTTTTCCCTGTGTTTCAAAACCTCCTCTATTGACACCTCAATCTGAGACAGTTCCTCAGATTTGCCACCTAAAAAGAATGGCTCAGGTGTGGGAAACTTCCTCACATCATCTGCTGTGAACACCAACACAAAGACTTCATTTAGCTTCTCCACAATGGCCTTGTCTTCATTGAGTACTCCTGTAGCACCTTGATCGTCCAGTGGCCTCACTGATTGTTTGGCAGGCTTCCTGCTTCTGATGTACTTAAATTTTACTGTTAGATTTTGTGTCTTTTTCTTGTTGCTCTTCAAATCCTTTTTTTTTTTTTTTTTTTTTTTTTTTGGCCTGACTAAATATACTTTTACATTTGACTTGCCAGTGTTTATGCTCCTTTCTATTTTCTTCAACAGGATTTGACTTCCAATTTTTAAAGGATGTCTTTTTGCCTCCGACTGCCTCTTTTATTCTGTTGTTTAGCTGTGGTGGTGGGTTTTTTGGTCCTCTTACTGTTTTTTTTTTTTTTAAATTTGGGATGTACATCCAGCTGGAGCCTCTATTATGATAATTTTAAAAAGTTTCCATTCAACTTGCAGGCATTTCACTCTTGTGACTGTTCCTTTTAATTTCTATTTAACTAGCCTCCTCATTTTTGTGTCATTCCCCTTTTGGAAGTTAAATACTACTGGGGTGCGTTTCTTTGGTATTTTGCCCCTTACAAGGGTGTTAAACTTAACTAAATTTATGACTAAGTGGAGAACTTCAGTTGTCACTGTTGTCAGTCAGGCTCTTTTAATTTTCTTTCATTTTTATAACAGTACAGTAACTCCTCACTTAACGTTGTAGTTAGGTTCCTAAAAAATGTGACTTTAAGTGAAACGATGTTAAGCGAATCCAGTTTCCACATAAGAATGAATGTAAATGCGGGGGGTTAGGGTCCAGGGAAATTTTTTTTTGCCATACAGTACAGTACAGTACTATAGTTGGGAGGTGCCCCGCCTTACCCCACACAGGCACAGCCCACTGGCACTGGAGACAATGAGGCAGGCAAGGAGGCTGAAGGTGCTGTAGGCTTAGTCTAAGCACGTTGCGCAGCTGCAGCGGCAGCTTCCCCTACTCTGCAAGCACCAGGGGCGGGGGTGGGGGGGGGCTCAACCTTCGGCCCGCCCTTGCCACCCCTTTCCCCAAGCCCCCACCCTTAACCCGCCTCTTCTTCCCCCCCCACCTTCCCCTTTACTCCACACGCCGTGTCCCTTGCTCCTCCCTCCTCCCTCCCCTGCCTCCTGCCCGCAGCAATCAGCTGGCTTGCAGCGTTCAGGAGGGAGGGAGGAGGAGCGAGGACACGGCGTGCAGGCTCCCCCTCCCTCCCCTGCCTCCTGAACGGCGCAAGCCAGCTGATTGCCACGGGCAGGAGGGAAAGGAGGGAGGGGGGAGCCTGTGCGCCGAATCCTCATTCCTCCTCCCTCCCTCCTGCCCCCGAACATCGCAAGCCAGCTGATTGCCGCGGGCAGGAGGGAAGGGGGAGGAGCGAGGATGCTGCACACCTCCCCCCTCCCTCCCCTGCCTCCTGCCCGCAGCGATCAGCTGGTTTGTGGCATTCGGGAAACAGGGGAGGGAGGGGGAGCCTGCATGCCGAGTCCTCGCTCCTTCCCCCTCCCTCCTGAACACCACAAGCCAGCTGATTGCCATGGGCAGGAGGCGGGGGGAGGAGGGGAAAGGCGCTGATCCGCGGGGTCTGCCGGCGGGTGGGAGGTGCTTGGGGGGGGGCGTAGGGGAGCTGATGGGGGGTTGCCAGCTGTGGACAAAGCAGGCAGCCAAACAACGTTATAGTGAAGCATTGCACAACTTTAAATTGAGCATGTTCTGTAATTGAGCAGGGACGTAAGTTCAAAACAACGTTAAGCAAGAGGACGTTAAGTGGGGAGTTACTGTAAAATAAAACAAAACTTAGATTATTCTATTCAAGTGAGTTGAAACCATCTTTTAAGAAAAAAGAAATTATCATATGATGAATAGTGACATTCTTTCTATCAGAATCAGACTGTTGTACTACCACTAATGTATATTATCATTTAAATGCAATTTCTTAATGTGACCCAAAAAACCTTGAAGCAAATTACTTTAAATCACAGATTTTTGTAATTCAACTCATAGACTTGCAAAGAAAATAATTCAAAGAAAGCGAAGAATGATGGGTGTTATGTTAACATGATGAACAAGACACTTAAACAAAACAAAGACCTAGGATAGAGAAAAAAGAAGGCCACAGTGAATGTTTATGGATGACAAGCCTTCAAAAAACATCTGTCACATCATTAATTTTAACCCCTTGGTCTGGTTTTCCAAAGATGGGTTGTAGATGCTTTCTGAATGTTTCTAGCTGTAATTTTGTAAGATGACTAGTTTCATTCCTGTGAGAAAAATCCTATGGGAAAATCATTCTTATGAGAATTTTATAAAGAGGGACATTTTAATAATTGTTTGTTTATTTAACAGAACAGTAGCAGGTTTGGTGATTCTCCTGATCTCTTCCTTCTTCCTGGCATGTCTTTATAAAAGCAAAAATAAATATGTGCCTAAGAAAGATCTGACAATACTCCTTTTTCAGGTCAGTTGCTAATTTTCAATACATTTGAATGTTGCAAAATAATTTTTATATGTATATTTGTATGTACTGTCTAAGGACCCAGACCTGCAAACTCTATCAGGAAGTTCTGTTTATTATCAGGAGTTATCCAATTGACTACTTTTTTAATGAAATGATACTCATAGTAGTAAGCACTTTTAAATGTGGTAATATTTGCAGTATCAGATATTCATTCTCTCTGTGTGTGTATTGATGCATATGTATAGATACGTGTGTACGTACACACATGCACACACATTTACATATGTTTATATGCCTTCCTCTTCAAGGTCAATGTCTTACCCTCAATCCACATGTGTAACTTCCAGTGACCTTTGTGTAAACTGCATTCGCTGATTCAAGGACACAGTATGGTCCTAAGGGTTTGTCTTTTCGATTTCTGGCTTGAACTTGAAGAATAACATGAATCTGTAATCTAGTTCTTTTCTGCTGGTTAAATCCATTTCTTTTATCATGGCAAAGTTGAGAATTACCTATGGCTTTCTGAAATCGGTGGGTATTTCTTTCACAATATATGTTTAATTATAAATTACAGGAAGGATTTTGAAAGTTTGCACATCTGTTGTCTTCATTTTTAAACCTATTACAGCATTTGTCCCCCACCCCACCCCCGACTTAAGTTCTGATAGTTTTTTTTTAAAGCCTTATGAATGATTTTAAGTTGTTGAAATTTCTTACTGACCTAAACAATGCATTCAGTACATCATGGAGTTAAGCTTGAAGACTGAACAGTACAGATTAGAAAACACCAAAAAATCAGGTGCCTAAAATGCCTCTTTAAAATATGCGTATGTGCACAAAGGTAACATTTTTTGCCTCTTTGGCTCAATGCCATGAAAAGAAGTGTGTGAATTTCCAGGGCTACTTTTTTTTGCTCCACATTTAAACATTTAAAATTCTCATAACTGTCATTTGGCAGGCAGTGGCTCTCTCAGTTGCATGTCTCAAAACAAGTGCTGTAGTACCCCAGGTCCCTGGAAACTCAGCCTTATAGGGTAGTTCATTAGGGCTAGTGGAGGATCGTATGGAAGCGGACCTGGAGTTAGAAGGGAAAGAAAATGCCAGACCACTCATGAGTCAGAGAATTCAGGAAATTCTACCCACTCTCAGAACACTTGATTGCATCAGCAACTTTTCTCTGGTTGTTCAGTGAAGACCTTCAGGAGTTCCCCAAATCACCCTTTGAGTAGTGGTTCCTTTCTTTCATTGATAACTAATCAGTAGTCTCCATTAGATCTTATTTCAAAAGTCTCCCCAGTCTCTCTCCAAAGGCAGGAGGGACCCAGACCATGGTTCTCATCCCTTCATTCTTCCTCAGAGTGTGAGAAAGGAGAGATCAATTCAGACTTGGATTTGGAAAAGCAGATTACAGAGGCCTTGCACAGACTTTCACAAATGCATCTTTCTTCATTGTTAAAAATGTATTAGTTGCTATCAAGCTGTAGGCGCTCCAAAGGAAAAAGGATTTCAAAAGACTGCTGGTGTTCCTGGAAGATGAGAAACAGCTTTACCTGTTCATCCCTCTGAACAGAAGCTTGAAGACACACCTCTGTCACTCTGGGCTCCAAAGTACCTCTTCCTATGTCATCTCCAAACTGTACAAGCCCAATAGTAGCTTCCAACTTCTAGTCTAGTGTCCCATGAAGTGCACTCCATGGTAACAGCATGGCCGAAAAAGCCAAACCTCCTTTCCTCTGGACACCAACATTTCTCTATGGAACCCAGTGAATAAGACATAGGTTGGTTTTTTGTTTGTTAATTTTTCTAGAAGGATCTTTGACTTGGGGGGCAGGGGGCTCAGTTTGCCACAGCTACCTATTTCTCTGAGATTTCTTTATCAGCTACTAATTGGTTCATTGAGGTACCTGTATCAGCTGAGAAAAAATTCTGTGCCCTTTGACCATCAACAGTTTTAATCATGTGCTAAAGATTCTCTTAGCCTCTCTGCCAGCATCTTCCAGAGCTGATCAGTTAAACAGTGGGGTCAGAATTTCTCTTCTCTACAGAGAATGGTGGTTCTCCCTCTTCAGGCCTCTTGCTTTTTGGAGCATGACAGATGGATCTGTCAGAGACAACAGCTTCTCCTCTCCTGATCCTGTTTTCCTAGTCTGGGTGCCCTAAATCCTGTCACTCATCCTTTGCCTCTTTCTCTTAATTAGCAGTTTTGCTAGAGGCTATGTGCACCCCCTTTTGAGTCTTTTGACTTCAACTGACTTAAAGTTTCTTATGGTGATTACTTCTGCCTGTCGTTTGGTTAAGAGAGCTGCTCTTTCATGCCAGGAACCCTATAATGCTCTCCACAAGGGCCTGGCAGATCTTTTTATTGGCTTGAGCTTACTGCTGCAGGTTGTTTTGGAATTTCATCTGAATGAGGATGTCTTCCCTCCCAGTGTGTGTCATAACCCAGATGTTCTGCACTTGTGAAAATCAGGCCATAAAAGTTCCCTATTATGAAGCATGTAATTTTTGGTTATGACACACACTGGGAGGGAAGACATCCTCATTCAGATGTCAGAAATGAAAGATTGGGCATAATTTATACTTCTGTAGGACCTTTAAAGCTTTCCTACATAGGAACCAATCATTAGAGTACATCATAGAACTAACTTGCCCAAGTGGTTCAGGACTAGCATCTAGAAAGTTGAGGTAACATCTCTGGAGAGGATCAAGGCTTATATTACATCTGGTTTGTTGCCCTTTCTTTGTCCAAAGAAGACCCAGCCTTGGTGGATGAGTTTGGGAACTTCATGGTTCTTGTATACTTTCATGAATCGTTACTGTTTGGATGTTCTGGTGGCATTTGGATAGAGAGTGCCCAGACTGAAGAAAGCTTAGGGGATCAACCTTCTTTATTAAGGAGGGGGACAGGAGATTCAAATATCTTCCTACTCTTTTCCTGTTCCAGTACATCCCATCTTCTTAGTCCACTGTTTACTGCAGATGCTGCCACTGTGACCACTTCCCTTCCCCTGTTTAGATTGGCACTTTGATATAGGACCCTGCAGTCGGGTTTTGTCTTGTGGCACATTTCTTTCCTTATCATTCAGCTTTTTGAGGTGCTGTGAGCCTAGGCACTCATAGCCTTCCATGCCTGCAAACAGCATGGATTTTTGAGGGATAAGGAATCCGCTGGTGAACTGCTGGACCTTTTGTCAGCTAGGATCTTTGGAGTGGTGGGGTGGCAGACAGGCCTTGGTGGCCCACTTCTCTACTTCAGCAGGAAAGATCCATGTGGAGGCTTGGTGCCACCTATGTCAATAGGTCACTGGAGGAAGCTACTATCAGCATTTTCTGCAATCTGGCAGCAGGAGTCTTGGGGTAGGTAAAAACAGTGACAGCGAGTATTTTATCTCCAGCAGCATCCTTGCCATCAACCCACTCCTTCCCGTCTGGCTGCAGGATAATTCTCAGAGATAGATCCTTTGTTCCACTCCTGAGTCCTATTCTCGTATTGACTTCAGTTTTAGACCTAATTCTCCAGCTTGACACAATTCACTGTTTATTTGAGCTATAAAGTACTAATTACTCCCCTGTAGTCTATAAAGATAAAAATTGCAAACAAAGGTTTGCTGTTGATGGTGTTAGACCAGAAATTGCATTTTTAGTTGCACTTCGTTCAATATAAAGAGTAGGGTATTGGTTTTTTTTTTTAATACGGTTTTGTGTTTAAAAAATCAATAATCATAAGACTTCAGGAATGGGGAAAAATGTGGGATACTTATCATTTGCCAACTATACAGTGTTTATTGAATCTCTTAAAATTCTCTCACTGGAGTGCACATTAGTTTAAATTAATCACAGAGGTGTCGCAGCAGATTTGTATACAGAGGCCAGTGTAGTACAGGAAGCTGTTTTGTCCATTTGTTACTAACATGGGGCTCCTAAGAGACCTGAGTTTCATGTGGATGTGAAGGTATCATGTTCCCTGTGAAACGGGTAAATTATTAATCTCATTTTACAGATGGGGAAATTAATGAAGACTGTGACTTGATTAAGGCCACAATAGAAGTCATTGTCAATGCTGGCATTGGAACACAGGAGTTCTTGGCTACCAGTTTTAGGCTTACTCCATGCTCTCTTTTGCACCATTCTCTTTCCTTGTGGCTGTAAATCATGTTGGTTACTTAGCAGACGAACCGCCTCAGTTGCTGACTGGGAGGGGGCACCAATAGTAGAAGCTCAGGTACCACCTTCTTTACCCCTGAATTGGTCTGGTGTCCTCTCAGAAGCTGAGGCCTATGGTTGTGTTTTTTACAGACCCCCAAAGGCCAGTTCTGAGCAGCTGTAGGGCTGGGATCATGAATAACCTGTGAGCTTTAGGAAAAATCAAGGACAAGCTTTTCAACTCTGGCTCTGGGTTTACATTTTCAAAGTTGTCTTCACAAGCACTAGAAACTTTTTTTTAATGAAAGCTGCAACGAGCCTGAGTTTTTGTCTCGTCTCCAGAATTAGGTATTCCCAGAAGCTTTGATGCCACTTTGATGCCATTTTGGCAGGTTTACTCACTTGCCCCGGTCACCACAGAGGTGTGAAGTGTACTCTATGGGGAATATCCCTTAGTGGGTGTGATTTGGTTTCACCAGTGAGTAGGGCATAGCTGAAAGGCAGCCAGATCCCTAGGGCACCAAATTATTTTCCAAGCTGAAGAAGAAGATTATTAAAGGGAAGGGGGGATATCAAGCTGCTCTAAATCCTGCAAATGTTTTCCAACATATGGATGCTTGACTGAGCTGATCCTCTGAGCTTTTTGAGGTCTACCACTTATTACTAGCCAGTATAGATGTATGCAGAAATATCTCTTGTATACTCTTATGGCCTGATTTTTTAAAATGATGAAAGTAAATAGGTCCTTCAGATGTTCTGCACTTGTGAAAATCAGATCATAAAAGTTCCCTATTATGAAGCATGTAATTTTTGCAATTACCACTAGATGTCACTGTGTATGGCGTGTGAATGGCAGATATTCAAAGAATACATACAATAGCGAACAATAAGCAATACTATGGCCTAATAATTAGCATCTCTCTTTCACTTGTCTTAATATCATTTAAATCTCATATTGCTTGTAAAATGCCTAGCACTGTGTTGCTGAACCTGATTTTGCCTTTTAGCACTACCACAATATTTCTACTATATAATAATAATTGAAATTCTAGTTGGAATGATTTCTTTGATTCGTTGTTGTCTCACTCCAAAGTAACACAGCCATCTTTAGTTAGGTCATAGAGGAGTTTTCTTGTGTTATTTTATAGCTATCTGACAGCAAATCAAAGGACACCAATCTTTAAAGAATAGCCAGTTCAAGAAATTTACCTCTTGTAACCTAGTAGTTCCTTCTCCCTTTGCATTTCCCACCCTGATTTTTGCTGGTGGTGCTGGGGGGAGAGTAGATTAAAAATGAATCCCACCTTCAGCACTGCAGGACTCCTCCACCCACTTTTATATTTTTTTATATAAACCCAAGTACAACTAAACGTCAACAGGGAAAAATGCTGCCCTGGTAGACTTTGAATGCAAGAGATAAGTAGAACCATTTTTCTTGTAATTAGAATGAAAGTCCAAGATTTATAGGGCAGAGGTAAGGACAAACGTTAGGGATTCATTAGAATTGAGTGTAAAACAATGTGCTAAATACTCTTGCTTGATGATCCACTGTAAGACTTCTCTGATCTATAAAGATAAGAACACAAAAGGTATCTCTATTGTTATAAATCTTTATTTTAATATATGATATTTAAATCTGTCTTGCTCTCATACATTCCCTCCTCCCTTCTCTTATAATGATTCAGTTTGATCTGGGCGAGGCAGTTATGCAAGCGTGAAACAACAGTTTACATATTCTTCATTTAGTTTAGGAGAACCCACCAGATTAACTGTCTGTTTTTATTAGTCTGATTTTTTTTTTCCTTTTAGATGCTGAGCATAGCACTTTCAACATATGTTGTGAACAGTACCCACAGCAGTCTTCAGCATAAGCAGGGACTGCCTGTAATTAATCAAATCATTAGTTGGACAACACTAGGTAAGAAGACCGTCTATCCAGATCCAGTTTACAGATAATTTTCAGGAAAAGGAGAAGAGATTCCACTCCCGCCCCCCCGATCTTTGTACTAACACTTTCTTTTTTCATGTAATTTTGCACAGTTTTCTAAATTTTGTTTTATAACTAATTTTGACCACACCATACTTTAAATTTATGTAGCTCCGTTCATCCTGCAAAAGTAATCCTTGCTCAAAATCTAGGCCTGTTTTTATTTTTAAAATTGGTCAGTTTTCCCTAGGAAATATGAAACAATAAAATGTTGTACAAAAATGGCTCAAGTTTAAGTTCATAATGAAATGTGAAAACCTTGAGTTATAAGTAATTTTTATTTTATGAAAGTTTTGCACAGCTCTAGTATGCCTTTTTAAAAAAAATTAATTACACTGTTTTTTTGTTTTTGTTTGTTTTCTTGTAGCAAGGGAAAAGCAAGACTCTAAGACAGTCTACATGCAAAACAGTTAACAAAGCAAAGTGATACAATGTTGTTTCAGGAAAATTATTTGCATCAGCTGTGGTTTCAATTTTTACTGAAACATAACAACAAAGAAAATTGGGTGCATCCGTGAGCGTGTGGTAGAACTGTTCAAAACTGCCTCAGAAAATATTTGTGGTCTGATAGTAGTATATGTTACACATCTGTTAAAGGCTTAATATCATTATTAAAGGAGCAAACAACATAGAACTCTGTGGATTTTCATATGATCCTAACATTAAGAATTTATGATTACCGTAAGCAGTTGTACTTATTGATACTGTGAAATATAGTAACATGAAACCATCAGTCTTTCTGTTATAAAAGTAATCTCCGTAGTAATCTCCCAATGGATTTTAGGCACTTGTAGACGTTCTGGTAGAGGCAGACTCCAAAATTATCTTTATCCATGACTATAGTAATTTAGGAATGTAGGGATTTGTTTCAGAAGTAAATAATCCCATTTAAGGCTTGATAGCAATTTTCTGCTAAAACTCAAAAACAAAAATGTAACCTTTTGTTTATTACTAGAATATTGACCTTTGTTATCTGGTTACTTGATGTTTTATATGCTGTATGCATTTTTATATTGGTGGAATTGCTATATCTTAAAGAGACACTTTCAATTTTAACAATCATGCTTCTGTCTGAGCATTATGTACCTAATAGTCTACAGTAATACCTAAGATTACTACAACTGAACATTATTAGGGAAAACATGCTTTTCTCATTCTTTTCAGTTTTCTTTTGAGCATTTTACAGTACTATCATCCTTTCTCCTGTTTATCTTGTATTATAAATTAGGCCCCAATTCTGTAGTGAGTTTTGTGTGGGCAAATCACTACCAGTGAAGAAAACCATTGAAGTCATTGGGGTCCACCTGCAGTGATCTCAGTGCGGGACTGGAGTCTTAGCTAGTTTTCCCTTTTGTGTGTGAATTTTACCCACAGCAGCAAGTGAGAGAACAATATTTTTAAATTGGAAGTCAGTTGGGTAGAGGAGGGTAGATGATTAGAATTACAAGGAAAGACATGCTAGAAATTGCCTCTGCTCATGTTCCTAGAGGATGATGTTTGTGGAGTGGGTGGCTATATGACAAAAATAAAGCTAATTGTACAAAAATTCTTCCATATCCTGTACTACAGATGTGTTGAATATTTCAGCAGAACCATAATATTGTGAATAATCCACATCCCTGAGCAGCATAGTTAAACAGACCTAAGTCCCTCTGTAGACAACACTAAGTTGAAGGAAGAATAATGTATGCCAATGGGAGGTGCCCTCCTGTCAGCATAGATAGTGTAGACAAGCCTTGAGATTCAAACTGTTCCTATTTGTTTTGTTTTTTCCTTGGTGGACAATGGCTGGGCGCTTGAATCCAGTCGCTTCTGGTTGGGGAGGTAGGCAGTGAAGGACTACCTCCCTAACCAGAAGAGACTGGATTCAAGCACCTAGTAATTGTCCAGCCAACATGTTGCTGAAGTTGCATCACAATTACAATTTTCTATATATACACATACATTCATAACCATAACCTGCATACGGATCTCATAATGATGGTTAAATTCAGCACATTACAAGCTTTTCATAAAAGACCCTACTTGGTATAGTTTTATAGTACAGTAATTCAATATTCAGTCAGCTGGTGTAACTGCTTATTCTGGGGGTTCAATTTTTCAGTTCTGCCGTTGGGGGTGTCTAGACTTTCATTGTCACACCATCAATGATAATACTTGATTTGATGCTTCAGAGATGTGATAAAAACCATAGTCTGCCAAGCAATCATTCAGTGCCATCCATGGTAGGGAAAGAAATCTCTCCTAACATTGTAAAACCATAAATGGGAGTAATCACATGAGATGGGCAAAATGAGGGCAGGTGCCATGCTTACTTCCTTATTGCCAGTCCTGACCTGCAGTGCCCCTGCTCTCCCTCCCTGTTCAGAGCCTGCCTTACGTGTAGAATCCCACAAGTTATGATGTAAAGCTGAAAGTGGACTCGATACTCGGTTGAAGAAAGTCACTTGTTTCACTAGTGAAATAATTTTGATATTAACCCAGGTCCCAAAAGGGAGAGGCTTGTTCATTACAATTGCCCATGTGCCACCAGTAGCTTCTTTAAATATTCCTATTTTTGCTCATTCAAGACTGAAAATTGATAAATTGATATTATTTCACACTTAAAATGTTTTCAGTAGCGTTTTCAAAATTTGACAATATTCTTCAACAATTAATATGATAGAGAATACAGAGTTATTTTAGTAAATGTTAAGAAAAACTAAATAATTTAAGTGATAAATTACTTAAATTATTTAGCAAAAGTAACTCCAGAAAATGGACCAGGGCAAATATGATCTGGCTTGAACCTCCATGCATAATATTTGCAAAGGTTTGACATTTTGTCTTTGTAGTGTAAATAGGATAATACATCTCTTATTCTTGTGTTAATGACATATGGTTCTCTGTTTGTTACAGCCTCATCCTTGTTTGTGCCATTACTGAGTCCCACGTTTTTCTTCCAGCGACTGCTTAGCATACTTCTCTCTTTGATGTCACCCTACCTGCTCCTCAGCACAGGGTACTTCCTTTTTTATTACAGCTTAGTGCATATTATCCTAATAAAATATTTAAGTGTTGAATGTAAAAAAGTTACTAAATCTGTGAATGTTCTTATAAAGATGGAAAGTTTGCTCCCTAGTAAAATCCACAGTTTACCTTTTGAATGAACTACATAAAATGCTGATAATTCTCTTAAATTACATGCACTTTATTTCTCCAAACTCCTCAGGCAGTGGGTTGTAGAATGTGTGTATATATACAAATTTGGACCGAAATAACTAAATTGGTTTTAATTTACATCTTTTGTTATTTTGGTGCAAGTTTGTGTGTAGACAGCCCTAAATCCTACAACTACAAAACAAAGGAGCAAAAAACAATGTTTGTCTAATGTCACGCTTCCTTATAAAAGAGCGGTGGTTAAACCTTCTCTTGTGTAGAGAAAGTCGTGGCACATCCTCTAAACAATTCTGGATTGAAATGTCCTGCTCGGCTCCATAGACTTAGTTCTTTCCTCAGTGGGCCAAGACGATGTCAGTCAGTGTCCCTCCTATATCTTTCTCTTTGTCATCTCAGACCCAGGTTTATGGAAGTGCTGAATCCAGTCTTTCTGTCATCGCTAAAGCTGGTGCATCCTCAAGCAGAAAAAGGAATTAAAGTGAGGTTCTTACCCACGAAAGCTTATGCTCCCAATACTTCTGTTAGTCTTAAAGGTGCCACAGGACCCTCTGTTCCTTTCCTCTCTGAGTCGCTTGACATTCATGTGTAGCCATGGCTTAAATGGAGCATGGTGGGAACAGATGATCTTGAAGGGGGGGGGGAAATCTCTTCCAAGGGGGAGTTCCCAGTGAAGTCAGATTTTTTCAAAGGATTGATAGACCCTATTAAGAAAGTAGCCTGCATTATATCTAAAAGATGATTCTCCAGAACCTCAGGATGAAGATGACCCTGTACTGGCCAGTCATAAGGGTCCCACATTTTTTCTGTCTCACTATCCTGTTCAGGGAATATTTAATGGGGAATGGATTGCACTTGGCAAAAAAAACATAATCTTTTAGGCCAGTCTACTTGGGGAAATTGACTGGAGCTGCAATTGCCGAATAGCTCCCCGTGTGGACACTGTTATTCAGAAATACAAGTGATTAGATGGGGAGTTATTTCAGTATAGCAGCTTACCTCTAGACAAGCCCTTAGGAATAATTTTGGCAAATTGAGAATGAAGTATAAGTTAGAAATAGTTCTTTTACCCCTAGATGGAATCCCAACAATTCAGGGTGCTCAAAAACTCACTTGCACCCATAAAGGATCAGACTGACTAGGTAGTGGAGGTAGCTTTTAAGACAGTCTGAGCATTCTAGAGCCTTAGTGAACTAGCAAAAATACCATCCAAACCTTTAAAAAAAAAAGAGAGAGATGTTTTTCTATTTGTTATTTCAATTTCTTTCTAAAGAAAGTCCACACTAAAAGGTGCCCATCTGAAGCCCTGGGTTCTCTTTTAAATGTATACCCTTGACATACATTTAAAAACATAACATAGGAGGTACAAAACACAAACTGTCCAAAGCAAACTAACGTCTTCCTCCCATCTTACTGCATGTTAACTGACCTCCAGCCAGTTGACTCCAGCATCTTTAAATTCCCGCCGCACATTCCCCTCAGCCAAAGTTAGCGTTTTATAGATCTCTGACATGATATAGTTCAGATTAACAGGGAGTTAATCTCAAAGTACATGCATTATTTGTATAATTGAATAGGTTATGCTCATTATGATTATATGTATATATTTAATATTATGTTAATCATTTTATTCAGATATGAAGCTCTCTTTCCCCTGGTATTGTCTGGGTTGATGTTTTCTTGGATATATATGGAAAAAGAAGCACTACAGCACTATGGCGATTCACTTAAACCAAAGGTAGCATTTCAAGACAGTTATTCTTGATTCATCATCAAAAAACTGCTCCACTAGAAAAGTATGAAGTGATTGCCCAGTGATGGCTGTAGTTCAGTTTCATCATGGTTTTTCTTCTAGGCACACTAAATTTTTTTAAAATATTTTTAGCAGTTTTTGTTGAAGAGTTTGTAGCAAAGCTCACATACATATTCTTTGAGTATGGAAAGCCTATATCAGGTGTCCATCTCATAAGAAAATGTAAAAGAGATGTGTAAATATTTTATTTGATATATTCCATATTAGAGCTATTTCTAAGACCACAGGAAATCAATATGACTGAAGCAGTATATTCTGTAGGTTAGAGATGGGACCGTTGAGTTTAATGCTAATTCAAAATAAGGAGTGAAAGTCCTTCCTAGGATAAGTATAATGTTACTGTCTGTTTTTCAGATGGGAAATTCTAAATAAATAAATAAAATGACTAGTACAGGAGTATTGGTGACGGAGGCTGCGAAGAAATAGTCATTTGATTTCTGAAATTACCCAAAGGAAATATTTGTAGAGTCATTTAATTTCTGCCTGCCTGTCTTGCTTATCAGTGTGGTTTTTTATTTCTGATCAGGCAGACAGGGTGCTGCTAACTGAATTTACGCTAGCAACTTCTTGGATTTGCCCTCAGAAGGGGTTTACACTATGTATCAACAGTCTAAGCTGCTGTTGTGCCCTTGAGTTGGTTAGAACCAAAATGCCTATTACAGAGATCCCCAGCCATTCTGAGCTGGGCAGGAGGTATAATACCATGCTCTCCCTATTTCCCAGAAATCCATCGTCATTGATGATCATTATAGAGAATCGGTCGCATGGATGCTTTGGAATTTGCCAGAGTTATGTAGAGGGGAAGCTACAGTTCTGAGCCTTCACTGCTTTTGTAGTTTATATGTAGTCAACTCAGTGGCATATTGATACCATGTTGAGCTACAAACTGGGATAGCAGATTTCAGAGATTAATAATGCCTTAGTCAGGGAGAAAAGTCAGGGGGTAAAATTGAGGCAGAAGCATTCAGAAGCGCTGATCTGGCAATTACTGTATTTTTTACCTGCAGGGATGCAATTTTAAAACTTCAGATACAACATTTATTGATACAAGGCAGAGCATTAGAAATGCAAATGGTGAATATTGTCATTTGTTTACATAACTTAACAAGGTGAGGCTTATATGTATCACATGGGCCTGTTTCCTTAAATCTTAAATAGTAGAAATCCAAGCACAGTGTGAAAGATGCATGGTTTGGGTTCTGCTTATGAGACCATATGAATCGACTATGAATGAAAAGAATATATGTAAGCTTGAGACAGTGATTCAGTAGCGTTATCATTTTTCTTTTACATTTTGTGACCTTTGTCTTGCTTTCAGTGAGAAGAAATCTTTCACTTTATTTTTCTAGTCTTCTTAAAACAAACAAAAACAACAACAGCAGTACAACACAACACCTCCAGAGCCCCACTTTTAATGTCTGCCAAAAAGTCCTGCATTTAGGAATCCAGTCAGGTCTCTGCTGATGTGAGACTATTTTTAAGCAATATGTGGCCTGTATTTCAGATCCACCACATGGGATTTTTCTTTTTCCATTGAAAAGAAGTTCATTGCCCTCTTAAACTCTGAAGACAATTTCTCCCCAGGTCAAGAGGTGTCATGTTGAGAGCAGAGTACAGAAGCTGAAGAATCTTTCAGAATCCTCATTCACACCATACCTCACCTTGGGGATAATTGCAGCCTTTATAGTAGGAGATCTTTATCTACCTGTTTTTGTGGGCGGTGAAAATGTATTAAAAACAAACAAACACACACTTAGGACAGGGGAAAAGAAAAGGGAGCAAAATAGTAAACCAAAGGTAGGGGAGTTATTTCTTACCAAAGACAGCATCAGAAGCTCTGCTGGGTTCATTTGATCAATGATCACTCTACTTATACAATAACTTTCTGGCAGATTCATTAAAGTATAAGAAAACTATAGGAAAAGTTTACAGGCTTCATCACAAATGGATCTGTCTGTTGATGGGGAAGTGAGTTAATTTCTCATTGAATCAACTAAAATATATTCTTAGTATCAAAGTGAACCACCTGACATCATGTATTGATTTCTTCTTCTATCTTCACAGCTTGCTGTTCTCAACTTCTCCTATACTACTGATATAACTCAGTTTCGGCAACTCCACCTGGATGACATCCGCAGGTCTTTCTTCTTTGTATCCTTTTGTCTTGTTTGGAAAGCAGTGATTATGACATAGTAATTTAGATTCCAGTGAAAAGATTGGCCAGTGGCACAATGGTCAATTTCAGAATGTACTGTATTTAGCACACTTGCTTGGGTTACTGCTGAATTCATACACAAACGGCCTCTTTTAAAGATTTTTAGAAGGTCTTTTCTTTTAAAAGAAGGATTTCTTTTAAAGGCTTTTGTTCAAAATACCAGGCTAATCTCTCGGTTGATCTGCTGATGCACAGGCTGGTTCAATCTGTACCCACCTGAAACTCCTTTCTTTGTCCCTTAAGAAAGGTTTATGCTAAAATTATTCCTGTTTTTATACTATACTATACTATACTATACTATACTATACAAATTGACTCCGGTGGATGAGATGATAAGCAAACATAGGGCCGGATCCTTCAGACACTAAACATTCCTAAAACTAAATTGTTTCTAATAATCTCCTTCCTCTTTTTTTTTTTATTGTGAAGGCTGGGTAGCTGTGAGAGAATGATATGATTGTCACTGGGCTGGGGGTAGGTGTGGGAGATTTAGCATCCACTGTAATGAGTTTGTCAATTACAAGAAAGATTAGAGGGTTTTCTAGGAAGAATTAGCGGGGGGGAAATGGGTTTATCGTAGTGGGTGGGGCTGAGGGAGGAGGAAAGAAAGAGTTAGGACCCCACCATACTTTTTTATAACATTAGAAGGAACCTGGCAAGTTTGGCAGCCTGATTCCTGAGCTTTGGTTTGTGCTCTATGGAGTACACAGCGCTTTCATTTGTAGGCACCAGTCTGAGGAGGGTGAACCAAACTCCCAGATTATACAAAGTTTGAATTCATAGAATGGAGTGCCCCAAAACAAATGTTTCCCATTGTTCACACCATCAATCCCTGTGGAGCCATCCCTGCTGCAGCTGCTGAAACTGCACCTTACTACCAAATGCTCAGCCCCTACCTTCCAGCTTGACCTGCCCAAATGTAGTGTCACTTCCCATCTCTGAGAGGGGACATGGGCTGCTGGAAGTGAGGTAAGTCTGGACAGGCCACTGAGAGGGAGCCCTGGTGCAGGAGCTGGTGGTTAGGAGGAGCAGTGTTGGCAGCCCCACTGCCCAGTGTGTCCACTCAGATTTGGCCCTGTAGCTCCTCTGTTGTGACAAAGGGGCCGTGGGGCCAAAACTGAGTGTTGTGGCCTCCATGCACGGGGGGCTCACAACACTACTCTAGTTTGGCCCCGCAGCTCCCCTGTCACACTGGAGGACTGGCGGGACCAAACCTGAGTATCAGTGGGGCGGCCAGTGCTGCTCCTCCTCTCCACTGCCAGTGGTACGCCCCATGCATAACTTGTGTACAGCTGTGAGTGCCATTGTTGTAGAACCCCAGGGGCCCAGAAGAAAGTCCAGGAGGTCTGATGCTGTCCTTGTGGAGGAAAATCAGAGCTAAGGAAAGAATGAGCAAATGGTTTTCTGGGTTCAGAGAGCATCCTGAACCTGAATATGATTTTGGTGGGTACCTTAAAAGCAACTTTATTTACTGTACAGTAAGGTTATCTTTTTCATTTACAGCTTTGCTATTTCTTAACAAAACATTTAAAATTTAGCAAAATTAATGGGGTATTTAGCCCTGGCCTCGTGCCATATTTGAAAATTTAAAACTAAGTTTTTCTTTGATTAAGCAAAAAAATATTGTACAGTTTTTAAAGCTCAAATGTAGTATTTCCTTTGGCACACTAAACAAACTGAATATATTTTGTTCAGTTTCAATAAAATGTTCACCTTTTTATTGAGAGCAAGTACAATGAATTTCAGCTCAAAAGGGTTTTTTTTTAGTTTAGAATATTATTAATGACTATATAGTGGTGAAGAAAGAAACGACTTCTCAACTTGAACTGTAATATTGCTACCATGAAACTATTTTAAATTAAAAGAACATATCAAGATTCCCAATTAGGGCTTGAGAGTTGGCCTGTATTGAGGAGCCTCAGGCCTTTGTTAGCCTGATCTTCAAGAAGGAGATTCAGATTGCATATGCTTAGCATCTTGATTAGGCGGCAACCCAGCCCATTGGGCTTTTTCCTGTTTTATTAAAGAACTGGAGCTGTTGTAAATCTGAACTGGAAGAATTTTGCAATATTGTTAGACAGTTAGATTACTAAACCTGAAATAATGTGATTCTTTTGGGAGTTAGATGCTATGAATTTCTTTATTTGTGCTCACATATTCCTTCCAAAAATTTGTTTGTAAATTCTTGGAGACCCTATTGAATAGTTAATATTGAAATTTTTATACTGAGATATTTAAATACTCCATGACAGGGTCAGGAGAGGCCATGCCAGCCCCTGCCTTCTCCCCCAGGGAACCCTGGAGGCAGGAGTCCCTTTTCATTACCTTCTCACTTCACAGCCAGTTTCAAGCGGAGTGCCCCAAGGGTCGGTCCTGGGGCCGGTTTTGTTTAATATCTTTATTAATGATCTGGAGGATGGTGTGGACTGCACTCTCAGCAAGTTTGCCGATGACACTAAACTAGGAGGCGTGGTAGATACACTAGAGGGTAGGGATCGGATACAGAGGGACCTAGACAAATTAGAGGATTGGGCCAAAAGAAACCTGATGAGGTTCAACAAGGACAAGTGCAGAGTCCTGCACCTAGGACGGAAGAATCCCATGCACAGCTACAGACTAGGGACCGAATGGCTAGGTAGCAGTTCTGCAGAAAAGGACCTAGGAGTTACAGTGGACGAGAAGCTGGATATGAGTCAACAGTGTGCTCTTGTTGCCAAGAAGGCTAACGGCATTTTGGGCTGTATAAGTAGGGGCATTGCCAGCAGATCGAGGGACATGATCGTTCCCCTTTATTTGACATTGGTGAGGCCTCATCTGGAGTACTGTGTCCAGTTTTGGGCCCCACACTACAAGAAGGATGTGGAAAAATTGGAAAGAGTCCAGCGGAGGGCAACAAAAATGATTAGGGGTCTGGAGCGCATGACTTATGAGGAGAGGCTGAGGGAACTGGGACTGTTTAGTCTCCAGAAGAGAAGAATGAGGGGGGGGATTTGATAGCAGCCTTCAACTACCTGAAGGGGGGTTCCAAAGAGGATGGAACTCGGCTGTTCTCAATGGTGGCAGATGACAGAACAAGGAGCAATGGTCTCAAGTTGCAGTGGGGGAGGTCTAGGTTGGATATTAGGAAACACTATTTCACTAGGAGGGTGGTGAAGCACTGGAATGCGTTACCTAGGGAGGTGGTGGAGTCTCCTTCCTTGGAGGTTTTTAAGGCCCGGCTTGACAAAGCCCTGGCTGGGATGATTTAGTTGGGAATTGGTCCTGCTTTGAGCAGGGGGTTGGACTAGATGACCTCCTGAGGTCCCTTCCAACCCTGATATTCTATGATTCTATGATTCACAGTGGGGGGAGGGTTGCTGGAACTGTGGCCAGATTAAAGAGGTATGAGAGACGATATTGGCCCTTGGCCTCACCACTAAGGGTGGTTTTCATACAGCTAGGTTTTACCTGTATGAAAAGAATATGCCTTAGACCCTTTTAGTTACACAGATTCCATCAGATCAGGGTTTTGTCCCCACCTCTCTTGTCTCTATAATTGTGGAATGTGCAGAAAGGAAGAAGGGCAGGTAAGGGGCAGCAATGGGATAATGGATGGGCTGTGGTATTTGGACAATGAAAGTGTGGAAGGGTAGGCTGGCAATATTTAGTCTTATTTTTAAGACCAACAACCACAGCTAATTCCCCAACAAAGACAAATGTGTATACATTGATATATGGGCAGCGCTCACATTAAAATGTACAAAAGTGCATACGTTTGAATGTGTGACTGTATTGTTATGAAGAAGTGTATCCACTTCACAAGTTGAACAAGAAAAAATGCTGACTCCCTAGGTCTCTCAGATGGGTTTTGGGGCAGACCGGTCACTAACCTGATTTGCACATGAGCTCCCCTCTGTCAGAATTGACTTAGTCAGGATCTGAAAATTCAGTCAGGCAAGGATATCTGATTTCATACTTTTAAATGTAATGTAAAACTATAACAATAGTAAATGAGCTTCTCATAGTGCTGGATTCGCAGGTATTGAAAAAGAAATTTTCAGCATGTTGTTTTTATTTGATAAGTTTACGTAACTTTTGTGTTGGATTTTCCTTAGCCATATTTAGGTTTTCTTCATCGTGACGGCTTTTTTTGGTACTGGAAATATAGCTTCTGTTAACAGGTAAATCTTATTGATGCTGTTGAGAGAAGTTGAGTTCAAAAGAGAAGACAGTGGAAAAAATACTCAAATAGCACATGCCTAGCAAAACAGTCCAACATAAGCAAAATAATAAGAATAGTGTAATAATCTAGTGGTGGTTGTATTTAAGTCTTATTTTCTATGGTATTTGGTGTAAGGGACCAGTCCTGCAAGATACTGAGTTGCCTTAACTCCTATTATTAGTTGTTGTTCGTTGGTGTTGAGAGCACTCAGTCCTGAGGAAGAGCTCTGCACCTTGAAGAATTGGGCTGTAAATAATCACAGAGAAAGAAAAAGCTGAGACAGTATTTGGTCCTGCCATGCGGGCAGGGGACTGGACTCGATGACCTCTCGAGGTCCCTTCCAGTCCTAGAATCTATGAATCTATGAGATACATAGGCTAAGTAATACTGTACTTGGGCTTGGACAATAGTAATTGAACAATAGTGGCTTGCATGCTCATATTTTGAACAAAATCTAAAATGTCTCAGCAGGAAAAATGAAATGTTCTGCTTTTTTATAGAAAATACTGTTTGCAAAGATACATTTTAATCATTTTTATTTTATTATTTTCATGGTTCTCTAGTTTTGACCCGGCCTCTATCTATTGCTTCCTGACTGTGTTCAATCCCTTTATAATGGGAAGCTTGCTGGTGTGGAAGGTTAGTAATTGCATCTTTGTGCAGTTCTCTCAAAGAACGGATTAATGAGTAATACATCATGCATGCAGGAATTCTTTTTCAATTTACAGAATATATATGTTTTTGAGATTCATTAACCCATTTTATCCTGTGTGCAACTATCTGCTTCTACAGAATTTCTGAAAATAAAACCCGTAAAGAGTGTTTGACTTCAGTATACAAAATACAGGACTGACTCATGATAAATATATTTTATTATATTTAAATAGGAATTTTAAGCATTGAACAGATGTTGTTAAATAACTTAAAACATTACGTTTTCCCCATTGTTTATAATACCCAAATCAAAGTGGGGGAAATATATATTATCTTCATCCATCCAGATTGTATTAAATAGAAATGTATTGATTTTTTTTTTTACTATTGTCATTTTTGCAAACTCTATCTGTTTTGTTGTTGTTGTTGTTTTGTTTTTTTTAAATAAATTAAATAGTCTTTTAAAGATTGGACTTCCCATTTCCCTGCCCATGCTGTCATTCCCTGTTTGAAGATAAGGTTTAGGAGTGCTTCTCTGATGACATCTAGGGCAGAAATCATTAGACAGCACTAAGGGACAGCAGGGCAGACAACCTGCTGCTAGATTATGCCTAAAGTCAGTGGTATGTTCACGCTGCCACCTCTTTTCCCAAGGAGAAAACTTGGTTGGAGGAGCAACCAGAGTCTGGTCCAGGGCTTTGTTGAATCCAAACCTGCTGGATGCTGGGCAGTATTTACCATTAGCAGAACTGCAGCTGCCTTTCTGCCCCAGATGTGACCACATCTGCATCCCAACCTGTACTTTCCAACAGCTGTAAAGGCAGGAGCTGGGAAATGGCAGGTTCAGTCTTTAAAGGGTGGATTCTTTGTGTACTTCTAGCCTTGAAGAAGTGTGGGTCAGTTCTAAAAAAAAGAAAATGCAGTGCACACATTTCAGAGGTTATTTTTTTTAATTCATTAAGTTGTGCAGGTTGACTTAGTTGTGTATTCTTGGAGGACAGTGAGTGGAGTATTTATTCTTTTTTTGGCTCAGTTCTTGCCACATCCAGGCATTTGTGCATGGGCTAAAATCACCCTTTCACACTAGGAGTTCCAGGAACTACCACGTAAACTATTGCAAATTCTATGTGTTACAGCATTGCTCAAATATTTATCATGAATGCTAGACTGGATCAGCTAAAACAAGGATCATTAATATGTTTTAATCATTGAGTTTCACCTCATAGTTTTTCACTTCAGGTAGGCCATGGCCATAGATTTTGTATCATTTTACTAAGTATATTCTCTGCCAAATGAGTTTTCACCCTTTCTTTGCCAATATTTTATTTTTAGAACATGTGCTACAATGAAGCTTTCCATAATGGCAATTTGAAAAGCTGGAAAATGTTTCCATGACCATTAGTGGTGTTCTGATATGCTGTTTTACAAATGTTGCTCTAAACGATAATGCAATTTATGTTTTAAACAGATTGTAATCCCTTTTGTTCTTGTGTCATGTGCTTTTGAAGCTGTTCAAGTCACAACCCAGTTATCGTCGAAAAGGTACAGCAAATGTTATATTACTGCAGTAGATGGAGTGGGTTTGATTGTGGAAATCAGCCAAACAGTATAATTAGTAAGGATGTGAAATACCCTGAATCAGACTCCATTTGTACACCAGTTCACTCACTTTGAAAGAATTTGGATTTATCAGATCTCAGACTAAACTAACCAATGAGCCACTCTGATGACTTAGCTCACTTTTTGCTCACTCCTTACACAGGCTGAAACTTCCTTAACTTCAGTGGGAATTTGCCTCAGTAACAAATGAGTATAAAATTATGGTGGATTTTAAAGTTTGGCCCAGTATGATTTATCAAACATTTAGTTTTCTACATTTAAAACACAAAAGATACAAACAAACAAACAAACTTTTGTCTTAATGTAGAAAAAGTAAGCAATATTTAAATTAGAATTTCATATTTTAAATTGCGTCTCTCCATATAGTACAAATATTGTTTATTTAAAATATACAGACGCTCCCCGACTTATGCAAGCATTCCGTTCCATAACGTCTTGCGTAAGTTGAATTTTGCGTAAGTCGGGGACGTATACCCGACAATTACACCCCTCTGCCTCCTCCCCCCCCCCCCCCCCCCAAAAAAGCTTACGGAACTTACGGGACTTTTTCTGTAAGTGCGGGTTTGCGTAACCCGGGGAGCGTCTGTATGTACAAGCCAGCTAAATTAAAACTTTGTAGCACTGACCTTACCACAAATTGCATTTTTTTAAAAAGTCTTTGACCAGACACTTTCATTATGGATTTGGAGTCACTGAGAGCAGAATGGCGGAGAAAGACGTCTAGTTCAATTGCAGAAGGGAGAAAAGCCAGATGCGGGGAGGGAAAGGAGTAGATTGAGACAAGGAGACTGATGAGACTGGAACTGAAATGGGTGTTGGAGAGAGAAACAAGACTGGGACCAACTGGGCAAGGAGACTGGGAGCTGAGGGAGAGGGAAGACTGGGACTGGTGGGGCAAGGAGATTGGGACTGGGAGCAGGAGAGGAAACAGTGAACAGACTGGGAGCCAGCAGACTGGGGGCTGAGCACGGAGATTGGGCGAGTGGCTGGGAGGGGTGGGGGAGACTACAACTAGCTGAACAAGGAGGCTGGGACTAGGAACCAGTGGGGAGGATGGGGGCAGAAGGGGGAAATAGAATGATTTAACAATGAGCTGGGTGTTGAGGGAGAATTGAGACTGGCTCAATGAAGAGCCTGGGACAAGGAGCCCAGGAGAGAGTGTGTGGGGAGGGAAGGGGAGATTGAAATTGGATGAGGAGCCTGAGGAGAGAGACAAGGATTGGGAGTCAGTGGAGAGGGAGGGGAGATCAGACTGGGAACTGGCAGGGCAGAACTGGGACTGGGTGTGGGAAGGAGGAGACATTGGGAGTTGACAGTTTATATATTCCTTCTGCAACATCTCCCCCCTTCTTACTCTGCCTATCCTTCCTGCACAAGCTATATTCCTCTATACCAATATTCCAGTCATGACACGTATCCCCCCTAAATCAGGGTAGAGTTTGGGACCCGAACAGAAACCCAGAGGGGAAGACTAGTACACACTTGGCAAGGAGACTGAACTGGAATGAGAAGCCTTAGAAGAGGAAACTGGGACTGGGTAGGCAAGGAAAATGGGACTAGGATGAGGAGCCCGGATGGGTAAGGGACAGAACAGCAGAAGAGGTTAAGCTTGGGAGGGACAGGCAGAAGTCTGTGCCCACTAGAGCACACTCCCCTCCAGAGTCTGGAATGGAAACCCAGATTCCTGAGTCTCACCATTCCTCTGCTGTCAGCAAATATGTGTGAAACCCATATGTCTCACCCACTATAGTGCTGGCTAACATAGAGGATATCAACCTACTACTAGCAGTTACTCCATTAGCTCAAGTGGTAGAGGTCTGTGTGGTGGATCTAAAGGTTCCAACCCTGCCAATGACCCTGTGTAAGGAATTACACACAAAAAGCTACATTAAAAGAACACTAGTAAAATTGCAAAATCAAGACCTCAGAAGTTAGAAAATATCAGAATTAAGGTTGCATGTGCAACTTTAATCACCCCCTGTGTGTGTATGCATTCTGATATAATCTTTAAATACATTTCACATGGTATTTTTTCCACAGGACCCCTGCCTGTTCAGTTTGTGGTCCCAGGCCTTATTTTACTGTGTATTATTCCAACCTTGCCCTGAAAAGAGAATTATTAATATCCTCATGGGCTTTTCTATGGAGCTTATCGTTATAGTATCTTCACAAACATTAATCAGTCAATCTCTACAACACTCGCGTAAGGTGAGAGGGCATTTTTATCCCCGTTTTACAGATAGAGAGCTGAGGTATGGCGATTATTAAGGTAAAACATTTCCACTCTTTTTGAGTGCTCAGTCTGAGACAAAGAAGATGTGATTTTTCTGAGTACTTACCATTATATACTCAAAGCACAGATTCTTCTTCGAGTGCTTGTTCACGTCCATTCCACACCAGAAGGAGCGCTGTAAAATTTGTAAGGCTTTCAAGCCCAGAACACAAAAGGAGAGAGACTTTCGTCTGAAACAGCTCCTCATGGAGATGGCGTTACAGCCCTCCGCTTCCACGGTACCGTCGGCTTCGGTGCGGAGTGCCCCGGCATCGGTCCGCGACCCGACACAGGCGGTGCAGACTAAGCCTACGGTGCCGCCTCGGCGAGATCACGCCCGGCACCGGTCTGCTTCGCCGGCCAAGCCCAAGAGCCAGCCCAAGGCCCGGGGTCGCTCCCCGCACAAGAAGGTGGCACCAGCGAAGACCGCTAGTGCGACCAAGGCCGTGCCGGCCCCGGCACAGGTCCCGGTACCAGTGGCTCCGGCACCGAAAGGCCCGTCGAGCCCCGGGACAAGCGCGTCGAGTGAGGAGGACGGGCTGGAGGAACTGTTGGAACAGCCCTCCACCCCGGACACATTTGAGGCGGCGAAGGACCTCATTGAATTGTCCTCCGTCAGCACACTCCGCGCCAAAGACATTCCGCCGCGACTGCCTTCCAAGGGCAAGCCGGCGATGATGCGCCCATCGCGGTCGCCATCTCGGCACCGCTCACGGCGCCGGTCCCGGTCGAGCTCCGCCTCGGTTGACTCCCGGCTTCCCGCCGCGCAACGGGCCTCCAAACAGACAGGCCCCGACGCGAGCGAGGCACCGTCCCAGCAGCCCGGCCCGAGCAGGCACCGGGACGCTTCGACGGCGAGGGCCCCCAGACCATCCTCCCGCAGCCGTTCCCGGTCCCGCGGTCAACGGTACCGTTCTAGATCCAGATCGGTACGGCGCTACTCACGGTCCCGGTCCCGGCGGCACCGCTCCCCGACACCGGACCGGCACCGCCCCACGGCACCACCGTGGCCCTCTAGGTCACCGTCGCTTGCGTCGGAAGAGAGCTCGGGGCTTTCGAGATATGGCCGCAGAGGGCACGCCGCTACACGGCACGAGGCCTCTTGGCAACCGCATTGGAGCCATCCGGGACAGTGGCCGTTCTGGACCCCGTGGGCCTATCATCAGCAAGGCCCTCCGTCCAGAACCTCGAGATTGGGCCCGTCAGGGGACCGGTCCCGCTCCCCACGGTGCCGCCCCACCTCCCGTGCGGAGGCCACGGTCTCCAGACCACCGGATGCAGAAAGGGCGGACTCGGCACCGAGCCCGGCACCGTCCGTGACCCAGGGCAGGGGACGCACCCCGGAGGGCCACCCCGCTGAGGAGGAGTTACAGGAGGATGAGGACGCTCAAAAGGCCATGACCTCCTCCTCCTCACCGGATGAAGCCGTGGCGGGCACAACAGTGTCCGGCCCTCCCCCGATTGACCACCGGGCACACCAGGACTTGCTCCGCCGGGTGGCCCTCAATCTGGGGTTGCAGGCGGAGGAGATGGTCAAGCAGGAGGACCCCATGGTAGACATTCTCAGCCCGGAGGGTCCCTCCAGGATTGCTCTTCCATTAATAAAGACTGTACAGTCGAATTATAAGACTGTGTGGCAGACGCCAGCCTCCTCTGCGCCGACCGCGCGGGGCGTCGAGAGGAAGTACTTTGCCCCATCCAAAGGGTTTGACTTCCTCTTCTCCCATCCAGCCCCATGTTCGCTGGTCGTTTCGGCGGTCAACGAGAGGGAGCGGCATGGCCAGCAGGCCCCAGCCCCCAAGGCCAAGGAGGCGAAACGATTAGACTTGTTCGGCAGAAAGGTCTACTCGTCGGGAGGCCTCCAGTTGCGGATCGCGAACCAGCAGGCGATCCTCAACAGACATAATTTCAACTCCTGGGCGTCGGTGTCTAAATTTAAGGATGCCTTGCCTCAGGGATCGCAACCCGAGTTTGCGGCCATTGTGGACGAGGGAAAGGCGGTGGCCAAGACCTCGTTACAGGCCTCGCTCGACTCGGCTGATGCGGCCGCTAGGACTATCGCGTCCGGCGTGGTGATGAGTCGCTCAGCGTGGTTGCAGGCGTCTGGTCTTCCTCCAGAGGTGCAAAACACCCTCCAAGACCTTCCGTTTGAAGGGACGGGGTTGTTTTCGGAGCAGACAGATGCCAGGCTCCATGGCCTCAAGGACTCGCGGGCTACCCTCAAGTCCTTGGGGATGCATACCCCTGTGACACAGAGGAAGCCCTTTAAACCGCAGCCTCCACAGAGGCAGTACCAGCCTCGCCCTCGACACGAACCTTACCGTAGGCGGGGCAGAGACAATAGGCGTAGGCGCAACAATACGCCTAACCAGGGCCAAAACCAGGGCAACAACAAGCCGCAGCCGGGCAATAAGCAAGGATTTTGAAGACGCGATCGAGGACAGCGTACCTATCTCTTCCCCGGATCCTCCCCTGTGTTTCAGGGACCGCCTATCCCGTTTTTTCCGTGCCTGGTCCCATATAACATCAGACCATTGGGTCCGGCGCACGGTAGAGTCAGGATATGCCCTCCAGTTCTCCTCGCCCCCTCCCTCCCACCCAGCCCCCCCGTTCCTCTTCAGGGACCCCTCTCACGAGCAACTTCTTATGCAGGAGGTACGGACCCTCCTCGCTGTAGGGGCGGTGGAAGAGGTTCCTCGGGACCTCAGAGGAAAAGGGTTCTATTCCAGATACTTCCTCATTCCCAAAGCGAAAGGGGGCCTCCGTCCTATCCTGGACCTTCGCAAGCTGAACAAGTACTTGCTAAAACCACGTTTCCGTATGGTCTCCCTTGGTACCATCATTCCTTCCCTGGATCCGGGGGATTGGTACGCTGCCCTCGATATGAAAGACGCTTACTTTCACATCGCTATCCACCCGGCCCACCGGCGGTTCCTGCGCTTCACTATCCAGCAGCGCCATTTTCAGTTTGCGGTCTTGCCCTTCGGCCTGGCAACGGCCCCACGTGTCTTCACGAAATGCATGTCCGTGGTGGCGGCCTTCCTTCGAAAACGATGGATGCGCGTCTACCCATACCTAGACGATTGGCTCCTGGTGGGCCGGTCAGAGGCAGAGGTTCACGCCCACGTGACATTGGCGCTACAAGTGTTCCGCGATCTCGGCCTGTTGGTCAATGTGCCCAAGTCCTCACTAGTCCCCACACAGAGACTGGAGTTTATAGGGGCAGTCCTGGACTCGGTGGCGGCGCGGGCGAGTCTTCCCGTATCGCGTTTCCTGGCAATCCAGGAGGCCGTGACCTCCATTCAGAGATTCCCCACGACCACGGCCTGACGTTGCTTACAGCTCTTGGGGCACATGGCGGCATGCACCCACGTGGTTGGACACGCCCGCCTCAGGCTCCGGCCTCTGCAGCTGTGGTTGGCCCAAGTATATCGCCCCAACAGCGACCCATTGGACATGGTCGTCACGATCCCGGCTCGGGTATCGAGCGCCCTCTGTTGGTGGCTCGACCAACAGCAGGTCTGCGCGGGGGTCCCGTTCGCCGCCCCACAACCAGTTCTGACGTTAGTGACAGACGCGTCGGACCTGGGTTGGGGGGCGCACCTAGGGGACCTACGCACTCAGGGCTTGTGGTCCAGGGAGGAACAGTTGCTTCACATCAACCTGAAGGAGCTGAGGGCGGTTCGCCTCGCCTGCCAGACCTTTCACGCCACCATAAGAGGGCACGGCGTGTCAGTTCTGACGGACAACACTACCGCTATGTTTTACATAAACAAGCAGGGCGGGTCCCGGTCCTCTCCTCTCTGTCACGAGGCTCTTCTCCTCTGGGACTTCTGCATAGCCCATTCAGTGCACCTTCGGGCGGCATATCTCCCCGGGGTCCAGAACGGATTGGCGGACCGTCTCAGCCGGTCCTATCTCACACACGAGTGGAGGCTGAGGCGGGACATCTTCCGTTCAATCTTCCTGAGGTGGGGGTTTCCCCAGGTGGATCTGTTTGCCACCATGGACAACAGCCAGTGCCCACAGTTTTGCTCCTTCCAGAACCGCAGTCCGGGCTCTCTGGCGGACGCCTTTGCAATCCCGTGGGGCGGGAGCCTGCGGTATGCCTTCCCCCCGTTCCCACTCATCCACAGGGTCCTTCTAAAGACCCGCAGGGACAGTGCGACGGTCATTCTCATCGCCCCGGCGTGGCCACGTCAACACTGGTTTACAACTCTCTTAGAGCTGTCCGTGGCCTCTCCGATAACCCTCCCCCTCCATCACGACCTCATAACACAAGACCGAGGTCGCCTACTCCACCCAAACCTGCCATCGCTGCATCTCATGGCATGGCTGCTCTCTGGCTAAGTGAGGTGGAGCACAGGTGCTCTCAGGAGGTCCAGCAAATCCTCCTGGGTAGTAGGAAGCCCTCCACAAGGGCAACCTACCTTGCCAAGTGGAAGCGCTTCTCCCTCTGGTGTGAGCCTCAGCGCGTCCAGCCCTTACAGGCCTCGATACCACTGATTCTGGACTACTTGCTGCACCTTAAGCGCCAAGGCCTTGCCCCCGCTTCTATTAAGGTGCATCTAGCCGCCATATCGGCGTTTCACCCGGGGGAATTGGGGCTGTCCGTGTTCTCCAACCCCACTGTGGTCCGATTCCTCAAGGGGCTGGAAAGGATGTTCCCCTACACTCGCCCACCTATACCCCCGTGGGACCTCAATCTGGTCCTCACTAAGCTCATGGGGCCCCCCTTTGAACCCCTGGCCTCTTGCTCCCTCATGCACCTTTCATGGAAGGTCGCGTTCCTCGTGGCCGTCACCTCGGCTAGGAGGGTGTCGGAGCTGAGGGCCCTCACCTCGGAGCCTCCTTATACTGTTTTTCATAAGGATAAGGTGCAGCTTAGACCTCACCCTAAGTTCCTCCCTAAGGTGGTCACGAGTTTTCACATGGGGCAGGACATCTGTTTGCCGGTGTTCTTCCCCAAGCCCCATACGGACCCACGCCATCGTAGCCTGCATACCCTCGATGTTCGGCGGGCGTTGGCTTTCTATCTGGACCGTACCAGGCCTTTCCGCAAGTCGACTCAACTATTCGTGGCCATTGCGGAACGGATGAAGGGCCAGCCTATTTCGATGCAACGCCTGTCGGCGTGGATCGTGCTTTGCATACGCACGTGCTACGAGCTCGCCAACGTGCCTGCACCTCCGATCCGGGCTCACTCTACTAGGGCCCAAGCGTCCTCGACGGCCTTCTTGGCGCAGGTCCCGCTTCAGGAGATCTGCAAGGCAGCCACCTGGTCATCGGTTCATACTTTCACAGCCCACTACGCGATCCACCATCAGACCAGAGATGACGCGATGGTCGGCAGGGCGGTGCTTCAATCAGTTATTCCTTGACTCCTACCCTCCTCCAATGGTAAGCTTGTGAGTCACCTAATGTGGAATGGACGTGAACAAGCACTCGAAGAAGAAAAGACGGTTACTTACCTTCTGTAACTGTTGTTCTTCGAGATGTGTTGTTCACGTCCATTACACTTCCCACCCTCCTTCCCCTCTGTCGGAGTCACCGGCAAGAAGGAACTGAGGGAGGGTCGGGCCAGCAGGGATATATATACGCTAGGGCGGGGCGCCGCTCTGGCGGGAAGGGAGACCCTGCGGGCCCGACGGGAGCCGCTGAGGGAAAAAGTTTCCGACGTTCGTGCACGCGGCGCGCGTACACCTAATGTGGAATGGATGTGAACAACACATCTCGAAGAACAACAGTTACAGAAGGTAAGTAACCGTCTTTTTCACTTCCTCAATTTGCCAGTGTGAGTGCTCAGCACTTCTGCAAATCAGACATCAGAGTCTCAAGTTGGGCACCCAAAAAATGCAGAACATGCAATTAGTGACGACTTGTGAAAAGTCGGGTTTACGTGATTTGCCCAGCCTCACACAGGAACTCGGTGGCGGTGGAAGGGCGAGAATCCAGTTCTCCAGATCCACATTTAACTGCCTGAATCATGAGACCATCCTTTCTCTTTCTGCCGCCCCCTGCTTCATTCACAATATGCCTTCCAGCTTCTGATATGACAACAGCCCCCTTAGCAACACAATCCTAATACTCCCCTGAATAGGTCCATCCTCTGAACTAAATGGGACATAAGTTCTATGGGGAAAAAAGCTTGTGATCATTTAATTAAAGACTGTGTCAGAATGCATATGCACAAAGGGGGCGAATTAAAGTTCCACAGGCAACCTTAATTCTGGCATTTCCTAACTTCCAAGGGCTTGATTTTGCAACCGGAATAGTGTTCTTTTAACTTTCTCTTTTTGAAAAGAGAGCACTGAGATTAGCATTGTTCTTCTTTTATGAAATCCTTGCTGCATTCCAGGTAGGTATGTTTGTACCTGTCAAGAGGCGAGTTTTTTGCTAGTCACATGAATAGCTTCTCAGTCTCTCTGCTCATTGTTGGAAGCATACTTCATGCTCTTCATGAGAATATTCTGTCTGTGTAGGCTTATACATCTCCCGTCAATGTGGTACCTTAGCTCAGGGCTTGCTAGATATTGCAAGATTGTGACATCGCTGGCTATTTAAATCAATACTAAGTTTCCAATGGAAAAGATGCTTGTAGACGAATCAGAAAATAGTGAATTTGCCACATCTTTATTAACTAATGAAGCATAATTGATTTATCAAGAAAGTGCTAGAAAATATAGCACTAAATTCAGTTTTCTCAAAGGGATAAATCAGTTTTTAGGGCCCACTAGCTGATGCTTGCAGAGCACTATGATATAATGTTTTCTAATGAAGTTTGATTATATTTTATAATGATAATGCTGTATAAATTAAACTATTACAGTTAATGACCTGCCTGCTAGTGGGTCAGCTTTTTGCAGCATTGCTCTAATGCCATTAACTGACAAGCCAGTCATTAATAACTGCTTTCATGTGAACTACTACTTCAAAAACTTAATGTACAGAGTAAAATATTAAGAAAATGAAAAAGCTTTATTAGCTCTATTTCCTCCCTCTTAGTCATTTTACTTACTGAAATCTACTTTTCCAAAAGTAATCCTACATACTGTAGGTTCACACTCCTGGGTTTTTGTGCATTCAAGGGATTTAGGAGCACTCTCCCAAAGCTTTTGGCAACTTCTGGAGCACTTTTACTCTCAGTCAGTCAAGGAGTTGGAGGAGCGGCTCATGTAATCTCATTTAGCAGCTGGCCACCCAGTAAGACTGGTTTGTCAGCACAGATTCGATCAGCTCTTTTTGAAGATTATTCAAGATAATTTTATGCTCACAAGCATTTTTGTCATTCTTGAATCCTTCTGGAGATTCCAAGCCTTCCTACTCTGAGGGTTTGAAGTGGTGCATAGGCCTTGTGCTGCAAGGAGTGGATGTCACCCACTGTGCATTCACGGTATACACAGTTACAGATGCCATTATTTTTAAACTGTTTTTAATTTTCTTTTAAAATAGCAGCACTTATCATTTGACAAGCCACTCAGGTTTGCTGGTAAATAACTCACTTTTGGGGTACCCTATTGTGAAACTGTAATTACATTAATGAATAAGTCTCTTTTCAAAGCGTCATGATAAAATTATATGTTCCAAACATGTTAGGCATAGCAGCCTTGTTTTGTGTGTTAACTTCTCCCATGAAGTGCATTGGAAACGTATCTCTCAGAGAATGAAAAAGCCAGCTGCAAGAAGTCATATCCTATATTAATTCATATTTATACTTGGGGTACTAATAACTTTGTAATTGTGTCTGTGGCTATGAGTTAAGAATTATGGTCTCTCCTTTTTTGCAGCCTTTTCCTCATCGTTCTTGTGATTTCAGACCTTATGGCTTTGGTAAGCTACCATTGGACATTCTGTACAAATAAGATCAAGAAAGCAGAGTGCTCAGCTAATTCAATCAAGAGATATCTGAATTAGTTTCAGACTTCAAAGTTTTTAGAACTAGGGCAGTGAATTGAATCAAAATCCTGGTATAATTTATAGATAAAAATCCCCATCTTCATGCTTTGTATGTCATGTAAGGAATGCTTCTTAAGAGGTGTAATTCTTTTTTACTTCATTTCTTTCACTCTGCTGTTTTAAACCTGGTTTTTAATGTATTGCAAATCAAATGTTCAAATTAAAAGTATGAGAGCAGAAGGGAATGCCAGATTTACCTGGGTGCCTGGTCTAGATAATTTTTCAGCAGTTTCTTGCCTGCTGCCAGAAAAAAAACGAGAGAGAGAGAGAAATGTGTCAGACACTGAACTGATTTTTCAAACCTGTTGTCAGAATTATCAGCGGAGGGCTGGAAAATATATGAGAGGTATCTTTTGTAGAGCAATTGTATCCTTTGTGTGAGGCAGTGGGGAAAATTCACCCCAGCCAATTGTAGACTCATGGTCAAAATCATTTAAATAGAGACATCTTTAAAAAAACAAACAAACAAAAAAAAACCTTTATAAATTTAAAGTGACACAATTAATTCCCCAAAAAGTGCCTTCGACAATAGCAGTGCATTGCTATATTATACCATGACTGGAATGGAAACATGCTCAAAGCAGTAGGCAGGGAGTTGTACTATTTTTGCTCTCACTTCCCACATTCTGTTTTGGAAGATATACTTCAAAGTGACAAAACCTGCTGTTTGTGTTATGTAATTTCACATTGCAGTGTGGTTTAAGAAGTTTTACCATATAAGAGAAATAGCAGATACAAGACATCAGCATGTCTAGTTTGATCTTAGAGTAACAAGCAGGCTGGATCCTAGAAGTCCTAGAAGTATTTTTATCTAGTGTTCACATACAGATTTATTATAAACTGGTTTTTTATTTAATAATTTCAGTAGGAAAAGAATTAAAATATTAATAAACTACAGATATGCAATGAACTACAGAGTTTTGACATGCAGACATTGTGTGTGTGGTCTATGTATATACATATACACATCTATATATTTATGAAACAAAGATGACCTATAGAAACAAAAATGAAGTGAAATGGGTAATGGTTCTTATTCTTACCAAACACTTAATGCAGCCACTGTGTGGAATCTTTTTTTTGTTGTGATATTATTCGGTGAACCTTGCAGGCGCAAGTTCATTTGTCTGCGTATACCCAGAATGGTGTTTGACCACATAGTTAGTAATGGTAGCATCCAAATTCTAAGAAGAAGTCAAAAGAGTTGGACGTACTTATTTGAATAAGGAATTATTTGCTAAACTTGCATTATAAATACAGTATAAATACAGCAGATTTTCAGGGTGATCCTTTAAATGCATTGAGTTCCTTACATACCTCGCTTCAGGGAGAGTATCGAGAATCATTATTCTGTTGTTCTCTCTCATGAAAGATTTTAAAATATGAACAGTTGTTAAAAATTTAAAGTAGCTTTTGAGTTTATCTTTTTAAAGGTTTGCTGTACTAAACCCACCAGCTGTAAATGCTCCTTTTCAGATGGTGGAGTCTCTGATTTTAATCTTCTGCCCCGATTTCTGTCTGAAATAATCTTTAAGAAACTAGTTTAACCTAAGGTGTACATCAGCTAATTGCTAAAGTTTTTTGTTGGTCACTAAAGATTGTTGTGTGTGAGAGATGGGAAAGAGGGCTTCTGGTCACTGGGAGGCGAAGCTAGTCCTTACCTCCCCTAAATCTCTGCTTCTGATGAATCTTGCACCGCTTTCACTGACAGGACATGACCCACTTCTCCATGCTGCCATTTCCCAACTTGTATCTCTAGCCTGAGAGTCATTAGGGAAGGACAGGTCACACAGGACTGTCTAACTGGTAGGAAAAGGGGAGACCAGGCAGCCAGGGCTTGGTAACTGTGTGAATCAGGCCCTGGGATGAAACTCTTTAGCCACTCAGTGGGGTGGGGTGAGCAAGAAGGAGAGGTCAGAGCAAGTTTTTTTTCTGTTGCTTCATAGGGAGTTGGGAGGATCTTGGTTTTTCTCCTGGCTCTTATTTTGCTTAGGGGTAAAAGGTAAAGAACAGAGTGACATCACACTAGGTGTGGGTGGGGAAAGTCAGAGGGACTGAGGTATCTGTGTATCTCAAAGCGGACAAATATACACATTCTCTGTGTTGTAAAACAGCTTCTCAAACATTTTCACCTGTGACCCCAACATGACACACACTTTTTCTTCCATTACTCTATATCCCAGGTCCCTTTAGGCTCCATCCCAGAATCCTTCTTGTTGTTTCACCCAATTCCCCCACAATGCAATGTATAGTAATGGTTAATTATTTAAATTTGGTAGTGATGGCCATGGGTGGGAAAATATTGACATTCAGTCCATATAAAATTGATAATTTCACATATTAAACAAAAAACCGAAGAGCATTTTGTGTGTGTGTGTGTGTGTGTGTGTGTGTGTGTGTGTGTATATATATATATATTTATATTTATATTTATATGTGTATATATATATTTATATGTGTGTATATATATATAAAATGAAAAATTATGAGTTGCACAGTCCTCCCTGCTGAGTATCTGCTTATGCTAATTAAGTCACCTGTTTGCTTTATGGAGGTGTTCTGTAAATCAGGACAAATTTTTTTTAAAATCTATTTTACGTAGTTATATGGCTTCAATTATCATAGTAGCTGAGCACCTTGCACTCTTTAGTGTAATTTATCCTCACAACATACCTGTGAGATAGGGAAGTACTATTATTCCCATCTTGCAGATGAAGAATTGAGGCACAGAGAGAGACTGAGTTACCCAAGGTCATACACAATATCTGTGCTAGAGTCCCTATAAAACAGCTATGCAGCCTATCCTGAGGTCACTGCCAAATTTGAGAACCAGTATTCCAAACAATAAAGTTGTTTGGGGGCGTCTTCTCTTGAAGAATACTCTCTATTAGAAATCCTTTGTGCTTTTCAGAGCACATCTTGATAGAACTAGTCAGCCTTTGTTCCTCTTTAGCTGTTTGCGTTTGATTCCACTGGCTCCTAGAATATTGTTTAGTTTAGTCCAAATAAACATTCCTTGAAAGGTCTTGCCCTTGTTCCACTTGAAAAGTTAGAAACCTGGAGTAAACAACCTGAAAACATTGGTTTTAGTCTTGTCTTTCAAGTTGTGCAATGTTTATATACTAAACAACATTATTTTCTTATTTCACAGCACTTCTTCTTTTTGGTTAAAGATTATGGAAGCTGGCTGGATATTGGAACAAGGTACAGTATATCTGCCTCCAGTGCTTTCTTAAAAGGATAGCCTCAGGTTGGTAGGTGCCAAAGATTAGTCAGTTATTATTTATCTGTTAGTGTTCCTGTAATTCTTTCCAACTGCTTGCCCTTCTCCCCCAAATCAAGTGTTTCATTGCTGTTTTCCCCACTCCTAGTAATGTCATCATCATAGAACTCATGTTTAATATTCGTTGGCTGTCATGACTAAAAGTGGGGAAATTCATGGATTTAGCATGGCAAAAAATATAAGTTTTTTTTTTTTTAAAGTAGAAGAGGCATGGCACACAATTTTTATATTACTCTTATTGTTTATCGTTGGAAATTATGAGAAGTCAAATCTTTTATTTTACAATAAAAATTGTATAAAATCATTTAATAGTTGGCAACTATTTAAAACCCCATACACTCCTACATTGTACATTTATAGATCCAAATTTATGCAGGAATCATGCTGGAAAGGATGACAAATACCATGGCTTTTCATGGGGAAGAAAAGTAAGTCACAGAAATCAGGGCTCTGACTAATATAGACACTCTCATCCCCTCCCCACCACCACCCCCCGTCCTCCTTTGTGATCTATGCTAGTCTCCCCAGCATAGACTCCAGTGCAGCGTAGGGGGCCACAGAGCCTTATTTGTGGCCACTCCCGCAACAACAAACCAGCATACACAGAATGGAAGGAAGTATTTCATTATGAGTACAAATTTCAGATGTAGATTTCCTAAGTAGTATTAGAAATACCTAAGTAAATCATGGAAATAGCTTGCTAGTCTGTCTTTAATAGAAACTATGTTGCATTATAAACCCTGCCAATTATCACATCAACTTTTATTTGAATAAGGGTTTCAACAGTGACTTATTAATATTTTGCATGCTGTGTCGAGTATATTGACTCTTCTCTCCCCCCCTCCCCACCTATTTTCAGGCTGTTTGAGCCTTTGCTCTTAGCCACATTTCCAAAGTTCCCAGTGTGAGTAGGTTAAATAGTGGAAAGAGTATTTTACCATCATACTTTCATGTTCTCAATTTATGATTGAGTAGATGGTCTCTTCCTTTGGTCCTTTAACTTCACACGTGGACTTAGAAATGAATTTCTAGAGAGATGTGAAAGACCTCAGGGATGCCCTGTTTATGGCGACAAGAATGTTAGTGTCATAATAGGACTTGTAGGATTCAGTGAGCAAAAGTACAGATTGGTTTGACTGAGCGAAAAAAAAATAACCTCTCAAAAATATGAAAAGTCAACCACCTTATTTTTTCTATGCTTTTCAGAGCATAGCATTTAGAGCTGTTTCATGTTCTTGTACCTCCCTTGGCCTGAATCTCTGCTCTGCCACATTACATTTGGTGCAGGAGGTGAGGGGTGCCATCCGGGAGCTGATTACATGCAACCTGTATTCTGCCCCTTTGTGTATACATCCTGTGTAATGAGTGAGTTAAGAGTCCTGTGGAAAAGATCATATGTGGCCGTGTAATTAAAGATTGTATCAATATGCACAATGAGGCAGAATGCACAGGCAACCTTAATTTGCATTTTCTGACTTTTGAGTGCTTGGCTTTGCAACCTAAATTACATTTTTTCAATGTAGTCTTTTGGTATGTAACTTCCTAAGGGTTTTAAGAAAAAAGGAGAATTATTATGTACAACTGAAACAGTCCCCCCCCCCATGCATCATCAGTGGTGTTTTGAACCCTGAATCTTCAGCACTGAGCATAGACCTCTGCCACTACAAAACTAAATACATGAGCAGGAGAAGGCGGTTATTGCAGAGAAGGGTTGAATCACAGGGGCCACATGTTGGGTTCAAGAAGACTGCCAGGGAGGGTGGGGGAGGAGGATAATCTTGCCTCACTTTATCCCATCCCTCCCTCTACAGCTGCTTTTGTAGTAGCATGAGCCTAGCCTTGGAACATCCATGTTCACTTATTATTTGGATGCTGCACAAATTTTTCTGAGAAATGCAAGTGTGAGTACGTAAATCGTGATTTTCGATAGTTTATATCTCATCAAAACCTGGATAGAAATTTATGGGACAAAGAAAAGACTCTTCTCTAACCTGAGGGCTTTACCCCCTGTCAATTTCAAAGGCCTTTTGCAAACAATAAGGTATTAGAGCTTCTGAAAAAAAAAGGTTGCAAGAATCTTTTATAAAGGAGAGTGTTAGGCAACTATATAAGGGTCATTATCAGCTCCTCCTGTAATCTTTGTCTGTGGCACAAGCACAAAGAAAAGCTTGCAAAATTTCTCTTCTTTTTTTCCAAACCAACCAGCTCTAATGCAGAGTAATTGCTTCTGAGGTTACAGCAGATGCAAGCAATCTAGGAGTATTGAAGGGGGTTGGAATGACTGTAAGAGGGAAACTCCTTCAGGGAGACCCTAGGGAACACCTAAACTTGGAGAGAAAGCTTTGTATGAGGTTCATGTTCTGTCACTGTTATCTGAGTTACCAATAAAGCCAAACCCCAGGAAGAGAGTAAGCGTGGCCTTTGTACAGTATGTGTACATTTGGAGAACATCAATATAGTTGTAATTATTTCCCTTCAATCCCATCAACATTGTTGTTTTGCCAAGAATATTATTTTTATTTTAATTCACAAGTCAAATCACCACCCTCAAACTATTCAGTCTTCCCTAATCTCCCTCCAGTTTGTCCATATCTCTTTGAAAGGGAACTATCCTGAACTGAGTCCAGTATTCCAGGAGTGGTCTCACCAGAGTTCTATAGAAAGAGACTACAGCATTACATCCTTCTTCAGATATGAAGTGTGTGTGCCTGAAATTGCATTTGTCTTTCCTACTGCCATATCCCATTGCAGATACTATATCCATATCTGATTTGCTGGCCACTATCACACCAGTTTCCCATGTTTCTCCTCCCTCCCCATTTTGTACCTATGGTTATGTTACCCCTTTTGATATGAACAGCTAGTTAAAGTTTGGAGACCTGTAGGCTGTTCCTAGAGCGACAAGGAATTGATGATCGATTCTGCATCAAACAAAATACCAAAGCCCTGCTTCTCCAAACACAGGAGGAACCAAACACAGGACACCACTTCCTTGCTCATAGCACCAAACTCTTTCAGCCAATATTCTGACCCACAACATCTCTCTAGGCTTCTTTTAGGGCCACACGCATTCCTTCCAGGCTGTGTGTGGTTGGCCTTTTTTCCTCCTCTGATTCTGCCTCTATCTGGGTCTTCAGCTTAAGCTTCTGTGTCTTGCACAGACCCTGACCCACAAAAGTCCAAATTACTGGATGACTGGCATATATCCTCTTTGTCTGAGGTGAGGCCGCTTAGGTGTCTCTCACAGCTATCTTAAATGAAGGGTGGAGGTCACAACAGTTTAGTTGAGGTTTAATGACCCCCACAAAAACTACATATGTATTAGCTTGAATTTTCCCAAATGGCAAATAATTTTATCTTTGTCCTATCCGCATTTCTAACCTTGCAATGTCTCTGTCCTCACTGGTGTTTGCATCCTCTACCAATTAAGTATCATTTGTGAATTTAATGAGGCTGCTGTTTTTTACTCCCTTCTTCCAGATCATTAATGAAGATGTTAAGTGACAGCAGATCTTCACATTGATCCCTATGGCACAATGCTCAGTAAATTGTCAGTTTCACAGATTCCCCCTGCTCAGTAAACTGTCAACTACCTTATTTGTTTACTGTCTTTTAGAAAGTTTCCATTCTCTCATTTAATATTCAGATCCAAGGTGATTTGAATTTGTTTTGCAAGGAGGAGTTCATAGGTTTGTTTTTTTTTAATTGGTTTTACTAACGTAAAACTTCGAAGCTATGCCACAGAATTCTTAACAATAGTTTCCCGTGACAGGCTCTATGGTCTGCACAAGAAGGCTTATTTAAACCCTACACCGGGGTCGGCAACGTTCGGCACGCGGCTCGCCAGGGTAGTTTTATTTACCTGCTGACGCGGCAGGTTCGGCCGATCGCGGCCCCCATTGGCCGCGGTTCGCCGTCCCGGGCCAATGGGGGCGGCGGGAAGCGGCGCGGGCGAGCGATGTGCTGGCCGCGGCTTCTCACCGCCCCCATTGGCCCAGGACGGCGAACCGGGGCCAGTGGGGGCCGCGATCGGCCGAACCTGCCACGTCAGCAGGTAAATAAAACTGGCCCGGCCCACCAGGGTGCTTACCCTGGCGAGCCGCATGCCGAACGTTGCCGACCCCTGCCCTACACCCTAGAAACTCTGAGATATTCATAAACTGCATAATGTGCATTGGAAACCCTCATTACATTTTTTTTTTAAAGTTCTGCCTCTAGGAAACTACAGCCTTTTTGTGCCTTTCATGTATTTGCATCCTGATCTGTCTGCAGTGTGCACATGTGAAGTTTATTCTGACAGATTCTCATATTTTGAATAACAGCCTTACAAAGAGAGTACAGAACATCTCCATTTTGTTATTTTGAATTGCAATGAGAATGTCTTAATGTTTAAAAGGCATTCACCTACAGTATGCACAAATAGCTGACTATTTGGATAGTCAGGAATAAAAGAATAAACCACAAAATCCCTTTTTATATGTATAGTTTTTACAGATACACTGTACAGCCACTCCCTGTTTTTACAATAGTAAAACTGGGTTGCCAGAAGTTACAGAAATAGATATAATTTAAACTCTCCTACTGCAGGTTCAGAATCCATGGGGCATAGATGCAGTGCAGGAAGCTGTTTTTAGGTCTCCGTGAGGGTAGCTAAGGGCAGTTCTACACTTAAAACGCTGCAGTGGAGCAGCTGCACCGCTGTAACACTTCAGTAAAGACACTGCCTCTGCTGACGGGAGGGCTTCTCCCATCGGCCTCGGTATTCCACCTCCCTGAGAGGCGGGAGCTATGTCAACGGGAGAAGCCCTCCCGCCAACATAGCACTGTCTACACCAGGGGGTAGGTCGGTTTTATGGCATCACTCAGGGGATGTGGATTTTTCACACCCCTGAGCAACGTAGAGCCAAGGATATGTCTACACTGAAATTAAACACCCACGGCTGGCCAGTGTCAGTTGAATCAGATTTACAGGGCTCAGGTTCTGGGGCTGTTTAACTGTGGTGTAGACATTCAGCTCTGGGATCATCCCCCCCTGCAACAGTGTAGACATGTCCTTAATCTATGGAAGAGCTGTAGAAGAGGCTTTAGTGCAGTGGTCACCAACCGGTCGATCGCAATCGACTGGTCGATCCTAGAGGATCTCCCAGTCGATCACGATCTCCGGTGGTGCACTGTGGCTTCTGCTAAGGCAGACTCCCTGCCTATCCTGGCCCCATGCCACTCCTGGAAGCGGCCAGTGCTGCCCCATGGCCCCGGGGGAGGAGGGGCAGGGGTATCCCTTCGTGTGCTGCTCCTGCCTGCAAGCACCGCCCCTGCAGCTCCCATTGGCCGGGAGAGCTGCGGGGGTGGTGCTTGCAGAGAGGGGCAGCGCATGGAGCCACGTGCTCCCCGCCGCCCCCCCCCCAGGGGCCACAGGGGCGCATTGGTCCCTTTCAGGAGTGGTATGGGGCTGGGGTAGGCAGGGAGCCTGCCTTACCCTCGCTGTGCCCGCTGCCAACCGGGAGCAGCCGGAGCTAAGTGCTGACCAGCAGGAGGCCACACCCCAACCCCCATCCCTGAGCCCCCTCCCAGAGCCTGCACCCCAAACCCCCTCCTGCATCCCAAGCCCCACCCTGAGCTCCCTCCCAGAGCCAGCACCCCAACCCTCAGCCCTGAGCCGCCTCCCGGAGCCAGCACCCCATACCCTCTTTTGCACCCCGAGCCCCCTGCTGCACCCCAGCTATAGAGCTGTCCCTGAACAGGATTGTGCCCTTAGGGTTTGTGTAACCCCCCCATATCTGGGGTGAGGAGGGGGTCATATAGTCCACCAGTGCTGGCAAGCACCACAGCATGGAGGCAGGTAGGACTAGGATTCAGCTTTTAGTTTACAATGTTGAGAAAAGTTGTTTTCTTGCTTTTTGTGTGTGATTGTTTTGTTTTTTAATTACAGTACTTTCTTTTGCCACACTGAAACTTAAAACAAGTATATAATACAGACAGCCGGATTAGCCAGGGTTAGGAGTTTCTCCTGAGAGGGAGTCATTTTATCTGGATATTGCAAGTGTTCCTGTGAATGGCAGAGTCCAAAGTGTGCTGACCGGGATGTTAAGTAATGCCGTGTGCACTTTGACAAAGCAGATTTAACATTATCAGCTTCTGAACTTGCACATTCTCTGTAGAAGCATAGCACGAGTGTAAAACATGTAGTATAGTGTCTGTTTAGCTAAAACGGGGGATGGGGGGAGTATTTTCTTTACAGAGAAACAATATGAGACAAATGGCTCCTCGTACATAATCTAAACCTTCAGTGAGTTGTCGTTTATTTCACTTTAGGAAGTACTTATATTTTAATTACAGTATGTGCGATTGGTAGCTTGCACAGATCCAGTCTGCAGTTTTATGTAGGGTGCTTTTACCCTTGTAAAGTAGGGTGCTCAGTTGGACTATGATCACTGAGTCCTCGGCTATATATGCTAGTTGATTTTTTTTCGTTTATACATATTTTGAGCAATATAAAGTGTGGCAATTATTATCTCTTATTTAATTGAAATGCAATAGAAAAAAATTGGTATGGTAGAAGTTGGATCACTTTTGGGTAGACCAACTCCTGCAGGTATTCATAGCCCGGTGTTTGTAGACTTTCCTTCTCAATGGAAACCTTGGTAATAGTTTTATTCTTCCATTCTGGTCAGTGTTCAGGCTTTCCAAGTTAAGATCCAGTGTTTCTACACTTCACAGAACTAAATTATGCCCCATTGGTGCCAAGTCTTGAACTGAGGTTGTCACAACCTTGGGGGGAGGGGTGTGTCTTAAAGATTGATTGCATCAGGATGGTGAGCCTCACTGGTCTTTCACTGCTACAGTGTCAAATAAAATGAGTCCTCAGGCAAAAATTCCAGATCATTAAACCTCCAAGTGGTCCATGGAATCCTTTTTGTAAAGAAACTCAGACTTCATGGAGTTTGAAGTTAACCTGCCCTTTCTGAAGAACCATCTGTGTTGAGAGATAGAAAGAGAGAGGAGATGGAGAAATAGATGCACCAGGAGGTATGGATGTCTATAAAGACAAAACACTAATGTTTTCAATAGTCCTTTTGCAAAAGTATTGATGGCTTCGAATACCATAGTAAACATAGGTGAACAGTCGTTTTTATAAATCCTTAGTTTGAAATGTTAATGAGTTTAGAAAACTCATCACATCTCTTGATGATTGGTGGTTTACCTCAAGAACTACTACACTAAATCACTGCCTGTCACTGTTACTATAGTCTTCGTTCTAGATAACTAAAACTCAGCTGCCATAAATAGCCATATAACTAAGGTCTGTGTGCTCAATGGCAATCTGGCTTTAACTTTTGTGTCATGGTTCTGTAGCAAACTAAAAGTCCTGCAGCAGCTTCACTTAGAATTAAAAAACAAAATTTATTATCAATAAATAGCACAATCCGTATCAGAGCCTCTATTGATTGGTAATAAATGTAGTGTATTTAATACTGTCTCCACACTTCCAGTGTGCTAAAGATTTTGTATTGGCAACCCATAACTTATCATAGTACTTGCCAGAGGAGAAGCTGGAGGATTTGGTAGCTGAGTACAAGACAGTAGCTGGGGCATTTGAAATCATGCCAGGTGAGGGAAGTTCTGATTGTGTGATAAACATATTAGCTGGATGCTTCTGCTAAAATGATCAGCACTGAGTTTAAGTGCTGATGCTTAAATTGTCATCTTTAGGTTTGGGTTTAATATACTGTTGAGACCAAAAATCACCTCAGTGCCATTGTTTCAGACTGTATAAAGCAAAGTTTATCACTTTACATTTGGTTCATTTTGAGGTTTCCCTCACAATAATGAGGATAAGAAATACAGTTCGTCAAGTAGTATCCTTGTGGGTTCTCCACTTCAAGTGTGCCTGCGCCGTGCTCCTTTGATCAGAAATTTTTAGTAGCTGTGCCCGTTTGGCCTATGCACTTTGCTCCCTGCGCTGAGGCTATATGGGGGTGTGCAGGCCAACTGCTCGAAGTTCTTTCTCAGCTACCTTTGACCTCAGACAGAATCTCCTGTGTGCCTATTCTCTAAGACTTAGTTTTTTCTCAGATAGATACCTTGTAATTTCTTATAGTGTTATAGTTGGTGGAAGAATTGTTCCTGTTTTTTTCTTTCTGAAAACAAAAACAAAACTTTTCATTCAGAGATAATTATATAATTAGGAGATTTTTCCTTCTAGGGGTTAAATTTTTATTAGTTTTGCTCGGAATGCCAGGCTCTCCAGGATTCAGGAGGTGCCTCTCCTGTTGGGAGGCGATTCCGATAAGTGACAGACACTCCACTGTCTGGGTGATACTTATATCCCCAGTAAGTGCAAGATCTGCACTTCCTTCAAGGGTGGATCCTGAAAAAGTAGAGAATTAAGTTAAAACTCCTAATGATAGAGCAAGCTTTATGTCCAGCTTTGGATCGAGGAGCAGAGAATCCCGTGTACATAGACCACCCAGTTCAGCTAGTGCCTGGTCTCCATTGATATCTCTGTCACTGGAGACCGGTAGAGAGGTAGGTGGTACTGTGGAACCAGGCACATTTACGTTACCAAACTCCTCATCTATATCTGCCACTAAGCAGAAGCAGGTAAGGAGTATATCTCCAAGAAGCTCTCAGTCACCATCTTACAAGAAGGCTACAAATAGTTCAGATCCCCAGGGGAGTTCAGTGAAGACTCTGAGTGAGGCCAGTACTGCAAAGGCAAAGAGGAACAAATAATCTAAAACAGACTCATTACTGAGTTTGTATACCCATACCCAGAGTGGCAGAGACAGAGTTGAAAAGACCAAGCCCATCCCTGAACAACATTCAGTACTGATAAGAAAATTAACCATACCAAAGACAGCTCACCTACCTATGGTACCAAGGGAATCCCATACCAAGCACTCAGTACCATCTGCATCAGTACTGAAACCATCTTCCACAGGTTCCCACTTGGTCCAATCTTTGTTACCATTAGTACCACAAGAGTCTAGGTATCCTAATGATCTGATATCTCCTGAGCCAAAATTTCCTCTGTTAACAAGTGTTGGGGATTTGTCAATGTCAAGATTCCTAGGTCACCAAACCCTATATCACGTAGAGCACCACACTCACCCTCATCTACTCTGCAAGCCAAAGAGCTATCTCCCAGCTTAGAGAATGTGGAAGAGGACTCATCAAACTCTCAAATTTCAGTGTAGGGCTCCCTTACCTATTCTAGGACACCTCACTTTCCCTCCTATCCTGACATATTCCAGGAGGAGAAACCTCAGATGACATTCACATGGCCGGAACAAAGATGGCTGCCTCCACCTATGCCATTTGTGCCTCCTCAATGGCCTTGCTGGGATCCATGGGCATGCTGTCACTAACAATCTACACTGAGGTCCTCGCAACACCGGAGGGAACAGAGAAGAGCCCATTCTCCTGAATCCCCTTTACCATCACCTATGCCAGAAGAAGAGACCTTTGAGGAGCAAGAGGCAAGGGCCGATAAGGAGGTGACACCTCTTACTAATATTTCCTCCTCATCTCCTGATGAAGTTGTCATGTCTCCACCACCTTCTATGGCAGATGAGGTCAAGCAGTTTCAGAATGTTGACAGACTGCAGAGTCCCTTTGAGGGTTCAGGAGTCCCAACATAAACTCCTAGATATTTGACACACTTCAACATCTATGAAGATTGCTATTCCAGTGAATGAAGCTCTTATGGAGCCCGCTAAGATGGTTTGGAAAACCCCTGCTACCGCACTGCCTATATGCAAGAGGGTGGATAAAAAGTATTCTGTTTTAGCTAGGGAATTGGAGTTTCTATTTTCTCACCCAGCTCCAAATGCCTTAGTATTGGAGACCATTAATAAATGATGCAGACAACAGAACTCAAAGTCCAACCTGTACATAAAGGACCACAAGAGGCTCAGTGTTTTTGGTCGTGAACTCTGCTTCAGACACACGTCAGTTCAGGATAGCAAACCATCAAGTGCTCATGGCCAAATATGACTACTTAAATTATAACATTCAAATTTTTTATTGAGCATCTGCCAGAAGGACATCAGAACCAGTTTAAAAACATTATTCAAGAGGGTCAGCTCCTGGCAAAAACATTGCTCCAGGCCTCCTGAGATGTGGCAGATACTGCAGCACAGTGTATCTCCACTGCAAAAGGCATGAGAAGAGCATCTTGGCTACAACTGTCAGGCTTTCCAAGAGAGGTTCAGAGTACTGTCAAAGACTTCCCTTTTGATGGTTGCAAGCTCTTGGACTCAACGGATACATCTCTCCACACTTTAAAGGATTCGAGAACCATACTGCAATCCCTAGATATTTACACTCCTGTAAATAAAAGGAGATTTAGTAGGTCTCAGATAGCACAAAGAACACATCCAGCCCTCTAGTCAACATATCATAAACCCTCTGTACCCCGAGTCAAGAGATGAAGATATTTAAAAAAAGAAACCTCCTTCATCTTCAGCTACATCTTCTCAGCCATCCATGTCCTCCAAGCAACAGATTTAATGGTTTGGTCAAGAGTCTCAACCATCCAATGAACAAGGTCTTACTGCTGCAACATCTTACTCCACTTCCCTCCTTTTGGATGCTGTAAGACCTTGTTCATTGGATGGTTGAGACTCTTGACCAATCCTACTCCAAGCTCGGACTTGAACATAGTATTTAATTGCCTTATGAAACATACTTTTGAGCTACTAGCTATTGGTTCTCTATTAGATTTATCAATAAAGGCAGCCTTTCTGATAGCAATCATTTCTGCCTGAAGGGTGGGAGAATTGGGGGCTTTAATGGCAACTCCCCCCTTGTATGGTATTCAAGACCTCTCGTTTACAGGCATGTCCAAGATTTTTACCTAAGGTGTCCACAGAATTTTATATTAATCAAACCATTCATCTCCCAGGGTTCCTCCTCCCCCCTCCCCCAAACAAAACTGCACTGTACTGGCTGTACTGTATTCCATACCCTAGGTATCAGAAGGGCATTAGCCTTGTACTTAGGCCACGTCTACACTACCCGCCGGATCGGCGGGTAGTAATCAATCTACCGGGGATCGATTTATCGCGTCTCGTCTAGACGCAATAAATCAATCCCCGAATCAACGCCTGTACTCCACCTCGGCAGGAGGAGTAAACGGAGTTGATGGGGGAGCCGTGGCGGTTGACTTGCCGCCGTGAGGACAGCCAGGTAAGTCGAACTAAGATACTTCGACTTCAGCTACGTGAATAGCATAGCTGAAGTTGCGTATCTTAGATCGATCCCCTTGTCCCCCCATGATACCTGCCCTTAGATAGGACTGAACCATTTAGAAGATCTAGACTATTTGTATCCATTGCAGACAGAAGCAAGGGTTTGGTAATTTCGAAACAGAGGTTATCAAAATGGATTTCTGGTTATATTAAGATTTGTTATGACAGAACTCATGTTCAAGCCTCTTTGAGAGTGATCTATGTCTATAGCCTTACTTAAGGATGTATCAGTTGCAGACATCTGTAGAGCAACAACTTGGTCATCTGTTCATATCTTTTCTAATCATTATGCTTTGGTACCTGCGGCAAAATCAGATGCTGCTGTGGGCAATGCAGTTCTCTCTTCTGTATTGGACTCTGCTCCAAATCTCTCACCTCCTGAATAAGTGTACTGCTCAGGAGTCACCTGAAGTGGAGTACCCACAGGGGGACTACTCAAAGAAGAAGGAGAAGTTACTCACCTTGAGTAGTAATTAAAGTTCTTTGACATACGTGTCCCTGGGGGTGTTCCACTACCCACCCTCCTTCCTGTCTGCTTCGGAGTCTCCCTTGTGGATTTTTGCAGTGGAGAAAGAACTGAGGGTGGTTCGCCCATACAGCCCCAAATAGCCTTGGCATGAGGCACGAGGATGTGCGGGGTGCATGCGTGGGCTGAACAAGCACTGCTACCAAAAGTCTCTGGTCACAGGCGCACCATAAGTGGAGCAACCACAGGGACACACATCTCAAAGGACTCCAGTTACTACATGACGTGAGTAACCTCTGTTTGGTTTTTTAATCATGAGAGTTTAGACGGCAAGGGCTGGATTCTGCAGTAAATTCCATGACTATGGAATACACGGAGCTGTGCTATAATCCTGGGGAAAGTACATGGAGATGGCCACATCAGATTCACAGCTCCTCCCTACCTGATTTGTATTACAGTAGTATCTGGAGATCCCAACTGAGATAACAATCCCATTGCATGAGCCCTGTGCAAACTTACAAAACATTGCCTGCCTCAAAGATCTTACAATCTAAATAGACAAGACAGGCAAAAAGTGGGAGGTGATGTGGTGGCACAGAAAGGTGAAGTGACTTGTCCAACGTCACAAAATAGGTCAGTAGCAGAGCTAGGAATAAAGCCCAGGTCTCCTGGCTCACAATCCAGCACCCTTTGCCCTCAACCACACTAGTTCCAAAACATTGGGAAAGTTCTGACTCTTGATTCAGGCTCCATAGTTGGCCATTGTTTCCCTAATGGACTGACTCCAAATTCCAGATCTGAGCTCCTGAGAATTTTGGGAAGAGCTGGATTTGAATTTAGTAACCCAAACCCAACTGTATTATTCAAGATGTAAATATAGAATTGCTTACTGTGACTGATAGCAATTGCCCCAAACCTCTGGAAAAATACAGATATTTGCAGCTGTGTGGATTCCTTAACTAATGTCAGGACCACTTAAATCTTTTTAAAACTAGTGTTTATCTTCAGTTAATATCTTTTTATTCCTTTTCCAGCAGATTTTCCCCTTTACATGCTTATTTCTAGCCCTGATACTATCACACGTACGCGTGTTAGAGGTACAAAAAGAGGTGAGCATGGGTCTCACTTGGCAAGTAGCCAAGGACCTAAATACAATTTTTTAAAAATCTTAAATGCTATCAGAAGTATGAAACCTGCAAGAGGGTTAATGTTTCTGCTAGACTATCTGAGAGCAAAGGGAGTGACTGTGCAGGAAAAGAACACTGGAGAGATGCTAAACTACTTCTGTGATGAAGTCTGACACAAGCCAGTGGGGGAAATGTCTTCAAAGAGAAGTTCTGGGTTAGGTAATAAATTTTAGGTACTGTTAAGTTAAGGAGTCAGAACAAAGTGATAATTTAAATTGCAGTGAGTCATCAGAGCTGTATAATGTTCATCCAAGAGTGCTGGAGGAACATGAAAGTGAAGTAGATGAGCTACTAATAGGAATATGAACCAAAGGGTAGCCAATTTCATATATGTAGATAAAACATCTCTCTTAAAAATACACTATATCGTCTCCTTGGAATTGTTCACCTCTAAGCCTTACTAAAAATACATGGTTGGACCCATAATTACGTAATAAAATTGTTACCAAGGCTACTTAGAATCATAGAAATGTAGGACTGGAAGGGTCCTCAACAGGTCATCTAGTCCAGTCCCCTGCACTGAGGCAGGACTAAGTATTATCTAGCCCATCCCTGACAGCTTTGTCAACCTGTTCTTAAAATGCCCCCAATGATCGAGATTCCACAACACCCACCCCCCAGGTAATTTGTTCCAGTGCTTCACTACCCTTCCAGTTAAGAAGATTTTCTTAATGTCTAACCTAAACCTCCCTTGCTGCAATTTAGACCCACTTGACTAACTCAGTTTTCTACTACAAAGGTTTAAAATATTTTTGTCTTATCTGACCTGTAACATTCTCTGTTGCAGCATTAGCCACTATGTCCTTGTGATGGTTTTCACTATCTTCATCATGCTGCTGAGTGGACTGGCCCAGCTGCTCACTACAAAGAGAATTGAACTTTGGGGAAGAACTAAACGACATTCCATGTGACAGAGCTACAAGTGTTATTTTTGCTATTTGAATTTTCACCCTTACTGTGAGCCAGTGTCCACCTGTGGAATGTAAATAGTTAATGGACTGGAGTGCCAAAATCCTATTGAGAGATTTTCTACTTTCCTGTGACTGAGATTATGCTTGGAGATTGACATTTAGAGATCAGCTGGGGTAAAATAGTCTTAATTTTATTTCTTAAATATATTTTTTGCAAATAAAAACAGTGATTAAGTCCTGGTTTAAAACATCAGCAACCATCTTTGTTGTATTTTTCTTTTACTATAACTCATCTTCCAGCATTTATATCACACACCTGCAAAATCTTGGCTCTCATCCCATCCCTAGCACAGCCTTTACATAAGAGCCTTACAGAGACAAACACAATAAGGTAAATGTGAACAGACCAGTGCTTTGTGATATTATACAACATAGAAAATATGCATCAGGGTAACTGAGGTCACCTCAACTTTCACTAGCTGTGAATGTGTGAGAATAGGTGGAAGCAGCAATTTGGGATTGGTAGTTGTTGAGTTGATACTCACTTTGCATATGATGCCCATTCTGCCACTCGGGTGTTTCCTCCTCTGCCAACATTTGCAATCAGCTCGTGCACAAAATGATCACCTGGTTAACAGCTATGCAAGACACCAACACAAAGGCATACCACCAAGTGTGACCATGAGACATCTGAGTGCATCATCAGACAGAACCACCTACATGCTCTGTCATCATGGGCCCTCTATTGTACCTGTTAGTTTCAAACCTGCTGTGGGTCACATAGGAACTGTCCTGTGACATTCCTCCAACAGGTAGAGCAGGTAGACCCCAGGACCACAAAGTAACCAGAACCTGCACATACAGTTACGGGCTTCATCACCCATTGAGCTCTGCTATTGTATGAGTCAAACAAGAGTCGTATACACAGCTGTCAGAGAGCAAGGTATCTTGCCATTACAGTAGCTTTCATATTTGAAATCACACAAAATATTACAGGAGGTCTTGGGGATTATGCATGTCTACACACAGTACCAATAGAACGGCTTTCAAATAGGACACCCCCACAGATTACAAACACACATTTTCTTATTAATCCCAACACACAACAGCATCATTGACAAATCACACTACAGGATAGCACCACATCACAGCTCTGAGTTGCAGCCAGAACTCACAGGACCCATAGCAGATGCATGCCACAAGCAGTGCTGGCAGCCAAGACTAGAGTATGCCAGACGTTTATCCTGGGGGCAGTTCCATTACCCCACCCCCAGCTATCTGGCACTTGGCTATGGCCATGCAGCCATCTATGGCTCTGGAAACTAGTCATCCCTGCAGGAAGGCTGGTTGGGAGAAACCAGCTACAAACATCCATTTGCTTGTTGGGTGCCACTAAACGTCTTACCGGGGGCCTGCAGTCATCTATATGACTTCAAAAATGCCACTCAACAGCAACAAGATGCTGGGGATAAAGTCTCATTCCAGGGATGACCACTGATCTGGTGACTCCATCGGGCATGTCCCCACCACACCATCAAAACAAGGATGCAGGTACAGTCAGCCAATGCCCCAGACAACACTCTATGTACAAGGACCAGACAGTGTATACAAGGAATGTGTTGAAATGCCCACCATAGCTAGCTGTTTCACACAGCAGGGTCGAAGAACAAGAAGAAGCAGGTATGATGCAGATGATGGCTAGATGTGGGAGCCCACACACACACACGACTCCCTTGATACGCTGAGCTGCTGCTCTAGAGGGCTACCCCACATCAACCACTTAGCACATCATTTGGAGAGAGAGACAAGGGAACAATCTACTTGTATAAGAAGAGGCACTATACACAACCATTGTCCCAAACCAAGCCCTGTCAGACTTGCCTACCGAGGCATCACATGGCCTGACAATGACCTCCTGAGAACTGTGTCCACAGCCCGCTTTCCACTCCATCTACGTCTGGACCGCCTTGCACACCACAGCCTCCACCTCCAGGCCAACATTATTTCCATGGCCATTGTTACGGTTTGTAACGGGCCAGCTTAACCTGGTTACAGAAGAAATTTCTCCAGCCCACCTGTGCCGTGTTAACAGCCTGAATGGGGCCTACTGGAGGGCAGTAGGAAACTGCAGTCAAAGGCAGGGTGAGCTCAGGAAACTGCAGGGAGTAGGAGAGGCTTTGACTACTCAACTCCCCAGGTAGGAGGAACTCTAGTCAGGTAATACCTGGGAGTGATAAACCCCAGCTCCAGGGAGGAGGGCTGGGATGTGCTTACCTATGGGGAAAAGAACACTGAACTGGGGCTGGGGCCTGGAGAGCTAGTATGTATCCAGAGGACTAAATGAATTGGACCTCCAGAAGAGGAGTGATTGAATTATCTTTGGATTGAGTGAGTTATTTGGGGGCCCTGAAGAAGAGGAAACTGAGGCATGGGCCTCTCCTGGCCCTCTTACATGGAGTATGCTTGCTAACATCAGCAGCTCTAACATCCAGCTCAGCCGCGGGCAGCCGTGTGATGTGAAGGAAATGGGTCAGAAATAGATGATACAGGAGCCTGAGACAGGTTAGTGATGTCTCCTGCTTTCCTCTGGCCAAAGCGAAATGTGATGAAAGCAGCTTCTTTAGGCATGGTAAAGAATAACATTTGTGCGTGGCACAGCCAAGTTACACCTATCCAGATGAAAACACTGGACCAGCCAACAAAATCGCTTTCTTAGTTGAGCCCAGCCTTTCCTCCACTCTGGGTCATCCTTTTGCCTTTCTCCTCTAATGCATAGCAACTGGGGCTGGTAGGTTAAGCAGCCCCAGCTGCACCAGTAACCAGGATGTTTTAACTCTTGCTGCCTGCATCTGAAGCTCTACTGACCTGACAAGAAAAATGGGGTTATTTTTTGCGTATCTGTCCCTGTGGATTCCACTTTTGGTGATTGACTAAGGAGGCAGGAGCTAGCAGTTCTGCTGAAACAATGAATGTAAGGCCTGGTCTACACTACGGGGTTAGGTCGAATTTAGCCGCGTTAGGTCGATTTAAAAATGACTGCGTCCACACAACCAGCCCCGTTCCGTCAACCTAAAGGGCTCTTAAAATCGACTTCTGTACTCCTCCCCGGTGAGGGGAGTAGCGCTAAAATCGACTTTACTGGGTCGAATTTGGGGGGTAGTGCGGACGCAAATCGACGGTATTGGCCTCCGGGTGCTATCCCAGAGTGCTCCATTGTGACTGCTCTGGACAGCACTTTGAACTCCCATGCACTAGTCAGGTACACAGGAAAACCCCCGGAACTTTTGAATTTCATTTCCTGTTTGGTCAGCGTGGCGAACTCAGCAGCACAGGTGACCAGTCCCCCCAGAATCGTAGAGCGTAGAATGTTTCTGTGCTCCTCCATCATCTCCGTTCCTGAGGTTATCACAGATTAGAAGGCAAAAAAAAAATGCACTCGCAATTACATGTTTTCCGAGCTCAAGCAGTCCTCCCGCTCTGATAGGGCACAGCTTCATGCATGGAGGCATTCAGTGGCAGATGCCAGGAAAGAATTAAGTGAGCGCAAAGAGAGGAGGCAGGACGCGATGCTGAGGCTAATGGGGGAGCAAATGGACATGATGAAGCGTCTGTTGGGGAGCAAACTGACATGATGAGCATCTGTTGGAGCTGCAGGAAAGCCAACAAGAGCACAGACCCCCCGCTGCATCCACTGTATAATTGCCTAGCCTTCTCCCCATGTTCTATAGCCTCCTCATCCAGACGCCCAAGAACGTGGAGGTGGGGGGGAAAGGCTCCAGGCACCCAGCCACTCCACTCCAGAGGATGGCCCAAGCAACAGAAGGCTGTCATTCAAATAGTTTGATTTTTAGTGTGGCTACAATAAGCAATGTGGCCTTGTCCTTCCCTCCTCCCCAACCCCACCCGGGCTACCTTGTCTGTTCTCTCATATATATATTTTTAATTAATAAAGAAAGAATGCATGGTTTCAAAACAATAGTTACTTTATTTTGAAGGGGGAGGGTGGTTGGCTTACAGGGAATTAAAATCAACAAAGGGGGCGGGTTTGCATCAAGGAGAAACACACACAACTGTCACCGAAGCCTGGTCAGTCATGAAACTGGTTTTCAAAGCCTCTCTGATGCGCAGCACGCCTTGCTGTGCTCTTCTAATCGCCCTGGTGTCTGGCTGCTCAAAATCGGACGCCAGGTGATTTGCCTCAACCTCCCACCCCGCCATAAAGTCTCCCCTTTACTCTCACAGATATTATGGAGCACACAGCAAGCAGCAATAACAATGGGAATGTTGGTTGCGCTGAGGTCTGACCAACAGCACCAGCGAGCTTTTAAACGTCCAAAGGCACATTCTACCACCATTCTGCACTTGCTCAGCCTGTAGTTGAACTGCTCCTTACTACTGTCCAGGCTTCATGAATGGATCCCCCGAGCTTGTCACTGGGGCGCAGGAGAGCAGAGTTGCAGGGGAAGTGATGGAGCCGTACACCATGCCCTGGAGGTTGCTAGGAGCCGGGCAAGGAAGACACTGCCAGAACCCCCGGCTAAGCTACATGTCCGACGAGGATGGTTACCAGTCCTATTGCACTGTCTGCTGCCAGCAGCACCCAGGAGGACCAGAACGGATCCCCCAAGCTCGTCGCTGGGGAGCAGGAGAGCAGAGTTGCAGCGGAAGCGGTGGATGACGACGGTTAGCCGTCCTACTGCACTATCTGCTGCGAAGGCAAGGAGCTGCTGCTGTGTAGCAATGCCAGCTGCTGCAGGTGCTTCTGTGTCGAATGCTTGGAGGTCCAGGTAGGGCAAGGCAAAAGAGCAAGAGCCCTGGAGCTGTTACCTGTGTCAATCACAGAAGTGCTATGGTCCAGGCTTAATGAATGGATGTTGCAGCGCCGACCGGACTGGAATGTACAGCTGCAAGACTTCTTCACCAGCAACAAAGGACAGGAATATGATGCACCTAAAATCTAAAAAGGCCCGCACATTTCCCAGAGTCACTACCCTTGATAACATGTCAATGATTGCATTGGCTACTTGGATCACTGCAGCCCCCACAGTAGACTTGCCCACAACAGCAGCAGCGACGGTGAGCTAAGCGGGCTCCATGCTTGCTGTGGTATGGCATCTGCATGGGTAACCCAGGAAGAAAGGCGCAAAACAATTGTTTGCCATTGCTTTCACGGAGGGAGAGGCGACTGACGACATATACCCAAAACCACCCGCGACAATGTTTTTGCCCCATCAGGCATTGGGAGCTTAACCCAGAATTCCAATGGGTGGCGGAGACTGCGGGAATTGTGGGATAGCTACCCACAGTCCACCGCTCCATACGTCGATGCTAGCCATGGTAGTGAGGACGCACTCCGCCGACTTAATGCGCTTAGTGTGGACATACACAATCGACTGTATAAAATCGATTTCTAAAAATCAACTTCTATAAAATCGACCTAATTTCGTAGTGTAGACATACCCTAAGACAGCTTGGCATCAGATCTAGAGGCTGATGCGAGACAATACTGATTGATAAAAGTCTGAACACCACTCCAAGTAGCTGCCCTACAAATTTCAGCTATGGAGACCCTGCTAAGGGATGCACTACGCTCTAGCTGAAGGAGGTTTAATCTGAGAGGTGGAAAATCAACTCAATTTCAAGTCAGAAGAGACCCTGATACAATCTGAGATCCATTTGTGACCTCTGGACTTTTCTTCAAAGGCTACAAATAAATAACCTGGGTGATTTACTAAATGGTTTCATCCTATGTAGGTAATAAGATAGCACTGTCCTAACAACCAGGGCATGGGGCTTTGTTTCCCAGAGAGATGAATTAGGCTTAGGGGAAAACACTGGTAACAGTATATATTGGCTGAGGTCAAGGTCTGAAACTACTTTCTGTATACATTGTGGGTGAGGTCTTAAAGTCATTCTGTCCTAATGAAAAACAGTGAATGGAGGGCCAGCTATTGAAGACTGAATCTCACTCACCCTCTGTGCTGAGGTAATTGCCACAGGTAGTATAAAAGCATGATGATGTTGGTTCAAAAGGAGGTTTCATCGGAGAGGTAAGAACTATGTTTAAGATTCAGGAAGGGGGAAATCTCTCTAACTGGCAGAAACACAGTGGTTCTTCAAGATGTTCTGTCCATGTGGATCACACGACCCACCCTCCCTCACTGCTGCTACAGCGTCCTTTTAGTTGGGATTATGTGTGGTGAAGACACTGAGTGGCGGCTGAGGTTGCTGCACCTGTTGTCCTTGGCAGGGAAGATGAGGGCATGCAGGGCACAGGTGCAGCCCCAAGAGACACTGCTGGTTAGAACATTCCTATATGGTGTGCATGAGCCCTAAGAGTGGTATCCACATGGGCACACCGCAAAGAACCAGTAACAGTAAAGTAAGTAGCCATTCTTTTTGTCCCTTGACTCTCCTTTAATGGCTGCCGAGGACATTCACATGGCCCAGAGAGGTAGGATAACCCATCTCATGTGGATTTAATATTTGGAGTGGGCATGGGCAAGGGCATGCCTCTTTTTCTCCACAATTCCACTTGTTTTTTAAGGGGTTCTGTGTGCATTACAGAATGTGCCAAGTGTGCCCTGGAGCCTGCATCAGCTGGCACTGACTGAATGTGGAATGGAGTAAAGTCCCTTTGCGTGCATGTAGTGAACCGTCTCGTTGAGTTTCCACAGCTTATATTCCCACAGCATCTCCCATAAAATGCTAGTAAGGGTTTAGAGGATCGGGTCCAGTTTTCCTGCCCCCACTAGCATGCATTTCCAGTATTCCTCAGGATATGCACTCTATTCCCATGTAGCTGGACACAAAATTGGAGCTACCATTCATCGTATTTTGTTATGTTTCAGAGTGGATCAGTGCTGAGAACGACTGAATTTGCAGCTTAAAAGCTTATGGCATGTCACTATCCTGTACCCATAACCTTTTACATTAGCTTGCCCACACCTGATCTGCATCTAGCAGCAATTACTTTCCCTAACCTTTTAAAGGTGGATAATGTCAAATGGCTATAAAGAAAACCACACCTTCTTTTGTTTGTTTTAATTTCCAGATAAAGTGGACGGCAATTTATTTCTTTCACCAAGTATATAAGGTGAAGCTGAAATACAGGTTTGGCATTTAGCGTTCACTTGTGTTGTTACTGCTTCCAGACCTGTCAATGGCTGGATTTTATCCAACGAATTCGCTGACAGCATCAAAAAATCCAAATTGTATAAACCAGAACTAAATGGTAAAATGTATTGAATGCAGCATGGATCCTGATTCTGTTCTCCACCAAAGTCAATAGGCCCAGCTCTCTGTGTCTTGTGTAGTCATTGACCCCAATGCATACCAGGTATAAAATACTACCAAACAAAAGTGGTCTTTTTTTACACTCACTTTGCACAGAAAAATAACTATGCCAGGTGCAAGACAGTGGAGAATCAGTCACATAAGATTTAAAGTACTCTATGAGATCAGACTCGCTCTGTCATGTCTGCCATAGCTAGGTGGAGAGAGAAACAAAGAGAAGTGTTTGTATGTTACGGGATTTGCTCTTCACTGCACTTGCTTCACTTGCCTCTCCTCAGCATTGCCTCTCCAAATCTGAATCAAAGGTTCAGTATTCCTGGGACAATCCAAAGAATGTGTTCAGCAGCAAATATTATGAAACAGAACTGCTGACATTTTATGGCTGTGAAATTACTGACCAAGGCCAAACATCCTCTAATTAAACTTAGCTTATCACTCGTGTACAAATTTTAAAGGACAAAGTATTCTGAGTGCAGTGCTCAGCTGGGCTTCCCATGGAGTAACCTTTGTATATCTCCATAGATAATGGCCTTTTGTGTAGGGCCTGGTTATTCTGCCTTTTTGACACATGAGATAGCGTAAGAAAATGATTGCAGAATAACTTCAGCTGATGCTGACGTTTCTGGTTTGAGTTCCATTTATCCCATGGACAGGATTTGCTTTTAAAATATTGCCATTATATTTTTCTGTCAATTTCCATGTTAAGATGAGAGATTTGATCTTATTCTACCAAATGTTACTACTCGGAGTTAGATGTAACTACTCACATGTTTGTGTATGCACCTTCCTAGCCCACCTACAAGTTGAATATTTGCCACCACTGATTTTGAATAGGAAGCTTGTTGGATTTAGTTGATCTATTGTGAAGGTAAATTATACTTACTTTTAGCTACCATATATATTTTTATAGCAACATTCTTTACAAAGGCAGCATCTTTCTCCTGTCATCCCAATTTGCATTAATGTATTGTAGTCATAAAAAGCCTCCAAATACTCCCACGCGTCAGTGGTGTAACAGACATGGTATTTCAGCTATCAAGGCTTTTCCCGAGTCACAGTTTAGAAAATGACAGGGGGTCAGGGAGGGAGGGAGATGAATGAGATGTTGTTTCATTTTTTTAATTCAGTTAAACCAGGTTTCACTGAAACTAGCTATATCTCTAGTTTCTATCTTGACTTAAGCAGAGCACACAGATCATGAGTCATTGTCCAAATCTCCCCTGTTTCAAAGGGTTTGCTTTAATTGATTACTCAAAAACAGTAAACATATTAAATTCAGCCTGAACTTTACCGTTCCTCCAGGATCTACTGTGTGCTCCAATCCCCCATCTCATTCTGGCCTGGTTTGAGCTTATTGGTCTCACCTGCCAGCATGACTCAGCAGTAATTACTCTGAATCTTAATGCAAGGTTTTAGCATCTGAATCGATGGAGACTCAACAGAAGAGCTACAGTCTTATGAGGGGTCTTAGAATCCACTAGGCTGAGAGAGTATTTTGGGGGACCTTAAATGCATGTTTTTCTAAGTGGTGTACAGGTTAGTCAAGCAACGACAGTTAGTTTTAACATGATTTACTACTAGAAGGGACAAAAAATGCTACACAACAAGGGGAGAATATACCTCAAAGTATTTTCTGTGTTCACATGACAAACTTAAAGTTTTATAAAAGAATCTTATTCAGTGAGAGGCAAGAGAGAGCAATCTTCCCTCACTGATGACTTTTACTTGCAAATTTTGGGGAAACTTTCTTGTGAAATAATTTTCACAAACGAGTGCTAATTCCCTCATTCTATGCATTAGAATAAATTGACCTGTGTCATAATTATTCAAAAATGCTTATCATGTGTTTGACAGCTTACTCCATTTTTTATTCTCCAAGTAGCTGTGTGTGCGTAAAATGGAATATAGACTCACATGCCTGCTAATAGGAAAATGTATTATCCTTGTCAGAGTAGAGAGAGATGGAATTATTATCTGGACACTTATTTTGCAGGTCTGTGTATGTTCCTCACTATTAAAAATTAGGTTATTGAGAGGATTCCATCTCATTAACAAAGAAGCAAGCTTATTGCCAATTTTAACTGCATTTTGATATATGAAACTCTACAAGACGATGTTTGCAGAAATCATGTAAAATGCTGGAAATGCGTTATTTGTGCTTGGTACATGCAGCTTTAGAAAAGCAATTTACATTTTTGCACACAGAAGCATAACTACCGGAACATAAGCCGGATGATTAATGACTGCTATAAAAGAGTGTTTTGGCAACAATCCAGCAAAGCACTTAAGCATGTGCTTAATTATAAGCAACTTGGGCTTGGTCCTGCTGCCATTGAAGTCAATGATGACAGTCCCATTGACTTCCAATGGGACAAGATTAATCCCTTGGTAAATTTTGAAAGGACTGCTTATGCACTTGAAGTTAAGCATGTGCCATAATTAAGATGTCTTACAAAAGTTGGAAAAGTATATTTTAAATTCTGTTTTCAGTGCTGTTGTAGCCATGTCGGTCCTAGGATATCAGAGAGACAAGGTGGTTGGGGGTAATATCTTTTATTGGACCAAATTCTGTTGGTGAGAGAGACAAGCTTTCGAGTGACACAGAGCTCTTCTTTATCCCTGTGTAGCTTAAAAGCTTGTTTCTCTATCCAATAGAAGATACTATCTCACTCGCCTTGACTCTCATTTTAAATTGTGTTTCAGACGTCAGGAGAGCTTGTCAGAGCATTTTTGGTGTATTGTCAAAGCCAAAACGCTTTGCAGGGATGAATTTGTTTTGACAACGTTTGAGAGTCTGTTCCTGTCCCGGCAGAGCAGGGACTTGAATGTGGGCTTCCCACCTTCCAAGCCAGCGTCCCAATGTGGAATATAAACAAAATTATGAAACCTCGCAAGTTGCAATGAAAAGGAATTTTCCTCTGGTCAGCTCTAGGTGGCAGTGATACGTAGGAGTAATAAACAGGTCAAATCTTGTAAGGTGCTGAACAGCTGCTGCTCCTATTGATTGAAATGTGTGTTGCCGATGCGCAGCATTTCTCAGATTTCAGCCAGTAATATTGTTTGTAAAGGGTTGCTCTGCTAAGATGTTTGGGACACAGGCGCCAACTCCGTGAGTGCTTCACTACCAGCCGTGCGACTCAGTGCCTTCCCCTCCCCCCAACACCACCTGCCTGTTGGTGGCCCCGCCAATCAGCTCCTCCCCCCCCCCTCAGAGCCTCCTGCCTGCCATGGATCAGCTGTTTAGCAGTGTGCAGGAGGTGCTGGGGGAGGAGCAAGGGAGGGACATGCTCGGGGGAGGGAGCAGAATGGGGTGGGGCCTGGGGAGGAGCAGGGGTCAAGCACCCCCCGGCAACTCATAAAGATGGCACCTATGGTTTGAAGTGCTAAGCAGGCAGTTAAAGTTGAACCAGTTTTCCCATTTCTAGTATAAATGTTTCTATCCTGGAACTACAAAAGTTTAGAATGCAATTCAGTGTTGGCCAAACACTGTTTCCACTGTAGAGGTTCATTGGACAGTTGGTTGGGCTGCAGAGAGCTTTTGCAAATCCAATCATTTCATTTTCAGTAGCTTGAACCTTCTCTCCATCAATTGGCCTAGCCTGGCTCCAAATGATCTGTCATGAATATTGTTAATAGTTTGCTTAATTACAAGGTATTTTTGTCAATTATAGCTGGTGCACATGTTACCAAGGCGCTATAGGGAAAGTTTGAGGAGTGGAAGAAATTGTTTTTGAGCAGAGGAGTTGGGGGAGAGAGACAGAGAAACATTAGACAAAAGTCAACATTTCAAATCTAGTTCATTTTTCATTTCCTGGAGCTCAAAAATAGTGAGAATTTTTCTTCAGACTGGGCAGAAATGTTTTTTGTCTTTAGAGTATAAATTACCAAACAAAAACTACCTTTAGTGACAGTTAAGGGTGTGGCAGGACACATCCCATCCACCAAAAATCTTTAAAGCATTGAAATCAGAAGTTAAGGGGAAAGATTTGTGCTTTGCTTTCTACCTCCATATTACCTATTAACACTGTTGCTAACACACTGCAGTGCGCCATAAGACTCTGACTTCCATCTCCAACACCAACAGACACACAGTACTACGTACCCCATCTTCATAAACTTGCAAAACCTTTACCATGACTTCATATACTTCTATATCAACCAGTCAGCATATTCCAAGCACTTGGGAAGTTTTGCCTTAACACTGCTGAGGTCTCTGTTAAGAGGCATTTTAGTACCCTTATTCTTATGATAGAGATCACGTTAAACCCCATTGAAACTGGTGGGCATGATAACACTCTTCATTCAGGATAAATGTAAGAAAGCAGTTAAGCTCATAAGAACATAAGACTGACCATACTTAGTCGGACAATGATCAATTTAGCCCAGAATTCTGTCTTTGACCGTGGTCAGTGCCAGATGCTTCAGAGGGAAGGAACAGAATAGGGAAATTATCAACTGATCCATCCCCTCTCATCCAGTCCCTGCTTCAGGCAGTCAGAGATTTAGGGACACCCAGAACATGGGGTTGCATCCCTGAACTTGTCTAACAGCCATTGATGGACCTATCCTCCATGAACTTATCTAATTCTTTTTTTGAACCCTGTTATATTTTTGGCTTTCACAACATCCACTGGCAATGTGTTCCACAGGCTGTGTGTTGTGTGAAGTAGTACTTCCTTATGTTTGTTTTAAAATTGCGGCCTAGTAATTTTATTGGGTGACCCCTAATTCTCCACACCATTCATGATTTTATAGACCTCTATCATATCCTGCCCTCTTCCACCCCTTAGCAGTCTCTTTTCTAAGCTGAACAACCCCAGTCTTTTTAAATTTCTCCTTATATAGATGCTGTTCCATACTTCTAATAATTTTTGTAGCCCTTCTCTGTACTTTTTCCAATTCTAATATTTTTTTTGAGAGGGGGTGACCAGAACTGCACACAGTATTCAAGGTGTGGCCAGACCATGGATTTATATAGTGGCATTAGGGTGACCAGATAGCAAGTGTGAAAAATCGGGACAGAGGGTGGGGGGGTAATAGGAGCCTATATAAGAAAAAGCCCCAAATATTGGGATTGTCCCTATAAAATTGGGACATCTGGTCACCCTAAGTGGCATTATGATATTTTTTTCTTACTATCTCTCCCTTTACCATAGGTTTTTTTTTGGGGGGGGAGTGCAACAATGCATTGAGGAGATGTTTTCAGAGAAGCACCCATGACTTGTTACCACTCAGGAAAGATCAAGTAAATTAGACCCCATCATTTTGTATGTATAGTTGGGTTTATGTTTTTCAGTGTGCATTACTTTTCACTCCTTTTTGGACTAAGGTTGCTGAAAAAATAGGAACCACCACCCAAAACACAGGCCACATGGCAGGTTGATCATAAACTGAGCTATATGAGCAGAGGAGTTTCTCTGGGGACTGAATGCCAATGCAGAAGGCTCAATATTGTTTGGTGAAGGGTGTGTGTGTCTGAGCAGAAGCAGCCAAAAAGTCAAGGAGACAGCCAGAATAGCACTGGGAATGTGTCTCAGAGAGACTAGAGAGAGCTTTTTGGGCAGAGGGCTGGTTGGAAAGGGGCTTGGCATCATGAGCAAAGACACTGTCTCCTAGTGATTCTTACTGTGTTCAGGATCATGTCAAAGAAATATCTGACTCCATCATTAATTTCTTCTCCTAGGAGCAACAACCCACAAAACCCTAAATCTTAGCTAACCGCTCAGGTCAAAACAAGTATCTATCTACATGGCTAGACTTGTGTAAGGGGCATATACAACCTCAGGCCTTGTGGTCCTGGCATACAAAGACCATGAACTTCAACCCATTGAAATCAGTGGAAGTCTTTCTATTGCCTTCAATGGGCTGTACCTCAGGCCTCAAGAAAGCAACTTGAAAAGGTTGTGTGAGAGGAGGCTTTAGTCCCAACGGCTATTGATCTGGCATCTTTCACCTATACCTGTGTTTTGAGGTAGAAGCCACACATTTTCACCATTAAAACGGGGAACAAGCCCTACTTATGTTACAGCGCTGATTTCTCAACGAACATTTGTATTTCACACCATGGAAAGACTAATCCCCTCTATTAATAGATTCAACCAACCTCCATAGCCCACGTTCCAGGATCTCAGGCTTTCAAATTTCACATTTAATCATTAAAATTACTCACACACTGGTGAGCAAGGTCTTGTGGGGGAAGAAACACTAAAATGATGCTCAATGAAATTTAAAAATCTGGTAGGACATGTGGTAGCTGGCCCTCTTTATCATTCTTTGTGCCATAGTGGAGTCATCCTGCTCTTAGGGCTAGTCTACACTAGAAGTGCTACATTGGTACAGCTGCATCACTATAGCACATCTGGTGAACACTCTATGTTGACCAGGGCCACCCAGAGGATTCAGGAGGCCTGGGGTCTTCGGTGGCCTTCCGCTCCGGGTCTTTGGGGCACTTCGGCGGCAGGGTCCCGGAGCGAGTGAAGGACCTGCCGCCGAAGACCTAGAGCGGAAGAAGCTCTGGGTCTTCAGCAGCGGGTCCTTCACTCGCTCCAGGTGTGTTCGGCGGCACTGAAGGACCTGACGCCGAAGAGCTGCCGAAAACTCTCGTGGGGGCCCCTGTGGGGCCCGGGGCAAATTGCCCTACTTGCCCCCTCCTCTGGGCAGCCCTGATGCTGACTGGAGAGAGCTCTCCGATCCACATAATTACTCTGCCTCTGTGAGAGGCAGAAGCCATGTCTGCAGGAAAGCGTCTCCCACCGACATAGTGCCAGTCTGGACAGCACTTAGGTTGCTGTAACTTGCATCGCTTAGGGGGGTGGCTTTTTCACACACCCTGAGCACTGTAAGTTAGACCAACGTAAGTGGTAGTGTAGACCTGCCTTCAGTGAAGTTCTGTCATTGACTTCAGCAGAATCAAATTGGGCCCATTATTTTGGTACCTTGGTCCCAGAGATTTGGAGGGGGAAAACCTTCAGCTTTCATCTTCTAAAAGACTGCTCTGTCCTTGTGCTAGCTGCAGGTCTAAGTGAATTTCACCATGTGTGAACTAACTGTGAAGGGTTTGGAACTATTCCATTGAAATGATCTCATGTTTTGTTTACATTTGTAATAGAGAGAGACCCAAATCAGAACTTTTTGCTGGACTTGCTGATCTTTGGGACTTTGGTTTGGCTAAAATAGCGCTAGCACTTAACTACATGATTACAGAGGGGAGCCAAAACCTTTCTCCTGAGCCTTGAAAAACTAGGGTGGGGTTTGGATAAAATGGGAAATGGATCGATAGGGGCTGGGAAGCTGGGCTCCCCACTGAGTCCACAGCCCATTTCCCAACATACCTCTATGATTTCCCAGCTCTCCAGTCTCGTCTGGCTCTGCTGTCATATGCCACACCTTTCCATATTCTCCCAGTCCCATTCATTTGGAAATGAAGATAAAATGCTTTAAAAATATGAATGGTTACAATTAGGGCTGTCGATTAATCACAGTTAACTCATGCGATTAACTCAAATTAATTGCGATTTAAAAAATTAATCGTGATTAATTGCACTGTTAAATAGCATACCAATTGAAATTTATTAAATTTTTGGATTTTTTCTACATTTTCAAATATATCGATTTCAATTACAACACAATACAAAGTGTACACTGCTCGCTTTATATTTTTTATTACAAATATTTGCACTGTAAAAATGACAAAATAAATAGTTAATTCACCTCATACAAGTACTGTAGTGCAGTCTCTTGATTATGAAAGTGCAACTTACAAATGTAGTTTTTTTTGTTACATAACCGCACTCAAAAACAAAACAATGGAAAGCTTCAGAGCCTGCAAGTCCACTCAGTCCTATTTCTTATTCAGCCAATCACTTAAGAGAAACAAGTTTATTTACATTTATAGGAGATAATGCTGCCCACTTCTTAATTACAATGTCACTTGAAAGTGAGAACAGGCGTTCCACATGGCACTGTTGTAGCTGGTGTCGTAAGATATTTACATGCCAGATGTGCTAAAGATTCATATGCCTCTTCATGCTTCAGCCACCATTCCAGAGGACATGCTTCCATGCTGATGATGCTCGTTAAAAAAATAATTTAAATTTGTGAATTTAATAATGCATTCATTAAATTAAACTGAACTCCTTGGTGGAGAATTGTATGTCTCCTACTCTGTTTTATCTGCATTCTGCCATATATTTCATGTTATAGCAGTCTCAAATGATGACCCAGCAAGTTTGTTTTAAGAACACTTTCACTGCAGATTTGACAAAATGCAAAGAAGATACCAATGTGAAATTTCTAAAGATAGCTACAGCATTCAACCCAAGATTTAAGAATCTGAAGTGCCTTCTAAAATCTGAGACAGATGAGGTGTGGAGCATGCTTTCAGAAGTCTTAAAAGAGCAACACCCTGATGCGGAAACTACAGAACCCAAACCACCAAAAACACAAAACAAACAAACAAACAAAAAAAAACTCCACACACCAACACCCAACTTTCTGCTGGTGGCATCTGACTCAGATGATGAAAATAAACATGCATCTGTCTGCACTGCTTTGGATTGTTATCTAGCAGAACCCGTCATCAGCATGGACGCACGTCCTCTGGAATGGTGGTTGAAACATCAGGGGATATATGAATCTTTAGCGCATTTGGCATGTAAATAACTTGCAATGCCAGCTACAACAGTGTCACACAAATGCCTGTTCTCACTTTCAGGTGACATTGTAAAGAAGTGAGCAGCATTATCTTCTGCAAATATAAACAAACGTGTTTGAGTCATTGGCTGAAAAAGAAGTAGGACTGAATGGACTTGTACGCTCTAAGGTTTTACATTGTATTATTTTTGAATGCAGTTACTTTTTTGTACATAATTCCACATTTGTAAGTTCAACTTTCATGATAGAGATTGCACTACAGTACTTGTACTAGGTTAATTGAAAAATAATATTTCTTGTTTTTTTACAGTGCAAATATTTGTAATAAAAATAAATATAAAGTGAGCACTTTGTATTCTGTGTTGTAATTGAAATCAATATATTTGAAAATGTGGAAAGAACCAAAAATGTTTAAATAAATGGTATTCTATGATTGTTTAACAGCACGATTAATGACAATTTTTTAATCACCTAGTTACAAATGGAATAGGGAGCAGATGGCTGGGGCATGGATCTGGGATATTGAAGGGTCAGTAGAAAATCTGGAGATTATTTCCCCAAGAAATTACTGACAGGGAGGTAGGTGTAATGGTCCTCACTTGGGGTGCGTGACCTAGTGGTCACAGCTGCAGCTTCTGACTGCCAAGGGGGTTGTGGGGAGGGGAGCCCGGCCCTTCCCACTCCACCAAGCTTCGACCCAGGGCCCTTTGGGCCATAGGTGCCGACTCCGTGGGTACTCTGGGGCTGGAGCACCCACGGGGAAAAATTGGTGGGTACTCTGCACCCACCGGCAGCCAAGCTCCCCTCCTTGCCCCCCGCCCCTAACTCACCTCTGCCTCCTCCCCTGAGTGCACCACATCCCCACCTACCTCCCAGCACTTGGTGCCGGGAAACAGCTGTTTCATAACATAACAAGCTCCAGGAGGGAGGGGGGAGGAGTGGGAACGTGGCATGCTCAGGGGAGAAGGCAGGGAAGAGGCAGGGCCAGGGCAGCGATTTGGGGAAGGGGTTGGAATAGGGGCAGGGAGGGAGCAGAGTTGGGGCAGGGACTTTGGGGAAGGGGTTGGAATGGGGGCAGGACAGGGGCAAGGCAGGGGTGGAGTCAGGGCAGGGCTGGGGGGGCAGGGGTCAAGCACCCACTGGCACCAGCAGAAGTTGGCACCTATGCTTTGGGCTACCAGTAGTCTGGTAACTAAGACTGCTTAAGGCTGTCCTCCTTTGGCCTCTTCCTCTCATTCCCCCACCCCCTCAGGGTCTGCTTAGTCCAAGGCTTTCCCCTGATGGGGAACCCAAACCACAATAGGTAAGAGGGGGTTACCAATGTCCCAGATCCACTGGATACTTCCCTCTCTGTTAGTCTCCAGGGTGGGTCCTCCCTTCCTTCCGGGAGGGCCTCTTTGGGCTGCTGTATCAGAGTCTTAGGCATCCCTCTGCTAGAGCAATAGCCTGCAGGTCTGCCACCTAAATGAGCTAATTCCCTGCCTTTTAATTCCTTCAGCAGACGGAGCATTTGCTGCAGGTGTGGCAGGGTGGGGCTGGCTGAGCCCAAAATAACCCCTTAACCCCTTGTTATCCAGTGTGGGGTTTGTACACCCCATCACAGTAGGGGTAGGTCAGATACAGTTTGATTGTAAATGTAGGGCTTGGGATAGCACCTAGTTATCACCTGGCCATGGAAAAGACTACACATAACTGGCCTTATGACTTTCATAACTGCTACGTTTTTCTCAAATTTCAGCATTTGCTGATGAAGTAAATTACATTATTCATGCTTTAAAGGTACATAAAAGCACCTTCCATTAAATGAAAGAGCTGTCTTCAGTAACTTGGTCACAATACAAATATATATCACTGCATAAATATAATTGCATAATCAATATTACTATATGCAATAATTCACAGTTAATGTTGCCGTAGGAGCCTTCCTTCCTCTGACTTTTGTGCATTTAAATGCTTAACCTTAATGGTGGATTAACCAAGTTTTCTGTATTTTAATACTGTGTTTGAAGTATAAGGTCCCCAATTTCCTTTGTTGTGTTTGCTCACAAGGGACCTTTTTCCCCCACTGACTCTTATTTAGAAAGCCTACAAGCTCAGCAAGGCCTTTTACCTTTATTAGCCATAAATTTTACTCAACACCTCCTGTATTTTTGAATTAAATATTTATTGATTTTTTTTTCAGTAGAAAAATGCCCAACTACTCAATAAGGAACAATGCAACAAAGTGGCACTAGCAGAATACAAGAACAAAAACCTTAAAGAACCAAACTCATGTTATGGAAGTAAGTCAAATCAAAGATTACAGAAGCAGGAGCTACTGTCTGATGGAGATTCTGTATTCTCTCTCTATTTAAAAGTGATCTGTAAAGGGCTGGGGGTAGCAACAAGGGCTTGTGCCTATCTTTGCTGCTTTCTGATGTACACAGAAGGCCTAGGTGGGGGAGGAGTTTTGTGCTTTCCCCCACTTGTTTCTTGTATTTAAAATTGTGGTCTTATCCATCATTTACTGTACAGGCAAATGGTGAATTAGTAAATGTATAACAATAAATACCAAGTGAAATCTCATTAATTATATGGAGAAGTGACTCTTTTAGTAAGATTGTTTATTCACTGATTTTAAGGCCAGAATGGCCCAGTTCGATCATCTAATCTGACCTCCTGTATAACACAAAATTTCTCCCACTAATTCTTGCATTCAGACCATAACTTCTCTTTGGGCTAAAGCATACCCTTTAGAAAGATATCCAATCTTGATTTAAAGACTTCAAGTGATAGAGAGTCCACCATGTCCCTTGGTAAGTTGTTTCAATGATTAATTACATTCACTCTTAAAAATGTGCATCTTATTTTCAGTTTGAGGTTTACTAGCTTCAATTTCCAGCCAGTCAATCTTATGCCTCGTCTGAAAGGTTAAAGAGCTCACTGTCAGAAATCTTTTCCCTGTGTAGATACTGATAGACTGTGATCAAAACACCTCTTAGCCTTCTCTTTGATAAACTAACTAGATTAAACTTCTGAAATCTCCTAATTTAAAATTCTTTGCTCTTTATTTAATTTTGGTAACAGCTGTTTGAATAAAAAACTTGGGAGAGACTTCAATACCACTAGCCATTCAATGATGGAGTGCAAAAGCTGCCACCATGCCTTTCTGAATCCTCCATAGAATCCTCCAGCACAAACATGAGTGAAGATGAAATAGACATTCTTGATACTTCCCAGGAAAAACAAACAAGTAAAAAACCCAACAGTGTTTGGTTCTTTATGATAATACTTTGATCATGGATTGATGTATGTAGGTAAGCGTTTGCAGGATTGGAGACTAAAGCAAAGTGTCCATTATAAGCATTGCTGCTAAGAAAAAGGGGAGAAAATATTAGCAAAATTAAGTTTTTGATAGACATTGTCTGACCCACTCCAATTACATGGTCAATTTTATCCTTCCCTCCCCTTGTATGTTCCTCAAAGGCATTTCTGCGCCCTCCAAATTCTATACATGTGGTCTATGGATTTTATCACCGTTTATTGCCATGTGGCATCTTTAAAAAACAAACAAACAAACAAACCTTGGCTCAACAAGTCCATACATGGGGCTCGTCTACACTGGCAATTTACAGCACTGCAACTTTCTCGCTCAGCAGTGTGAAAAAACACCCCCCTGAGCGCAGCAAGTTGCAGTGCTGTAAAGCGCCAGTGTAGACAGTGCACCAGTGCTGGGAGCCACCCCCCCCATGGAGATGGGTTTTTTTAGAGTGCTGGGAGAGCCAGCTCTGCGCTGCGACCACACAAGGCACATTAAAGCGCTGCCACAGCAGTGCTTTAGCGTTGCCAGTGTAGGCTAGCCCATGGTTGCTTCCCCTGGTCTTACTGAGATCAAGTCAAAACACTTTTCATATCCTTATCCCTTAGAAGTAGGGATGCTTGATTTTGAAGTGTAGCCTGCTTGGAATTAGGAACATCACACACTGGGTGATGGGTGACTCTAAAAATTCACCAAACACCTGGCAAAGACCTTAACCTGGTGTGAAGATATTGTAACCTTCAAAGCATTGTCACCTCATTACCAGGATGGCTTGTTACTGTTACACATTGGGTGAAACCCCATCGATGCTGGTGGGTGTAACTGCTGCCTTTCATTTAAGACAGTTGTAAGAAACCATTAAGTTCCTTTATGGCACCAGAGAGCTGAAAGAATAAGAGGCATCACCCAAAGCCCAGGTATATGGCAAGACTTGAGTAGAAGCTGAACCACGTCGCATCCGATGAAGTGGGTTTTAGCCCACGGAAGCTTATGCCCAAATAAATTTGTTAGTCTCTAAGGTGCCACAAGTACTCCGCAGTCTTTTTGCTGATACAGACTAACACGGCTACCACTCTGAAACCTCTGGCTCAGAGGGTTTCCCTGGAGATTGACATAGCAAATGCAGGGACGGGGACATTGATTGGTGGAGCTCTGTATGTCTGTGTGGGTGTGAGAAGCCGTAATAAACATCACAAAAGGACATAGAAAGAAGGAGCAGAAAGTCAGAACACAGCATTGGAAAAGTGGCCCTGAGAAAATCCTAGAGAGAGCTTTTGGGCTAAGTGCTGTTTAGAAAAGGGCTAAGAACCATGAGCAAAGAAACTGCCTCTGGTTGTTTGATTCCTGCTATGCTCAGGGAAACAGGATTTTGTACATTCTTTATAAATAAATAGGATTCCATTACAGAAATGCCTGCCTCCAACATCAATTTCTTATTCCAAATGGAACCAACCCACTAGACCCTGAATTTTGACTAATTGCTTGGATCAAAGAAGGGGTAATTTTCCTTTTAGAAAAACAAACAAACAAAATAAAATTGGAAAAATTACAGTCTGTCTCCCCAGCCATCATTGTCAGGGCACACTTGTCCATTATTCTCTCCCCCTCACCTCAGTCCTCGACAGCCAGAGTTCCAAGTTACTATCTCAGCACTGGAAATCTGCTAGACCATCTGGCATCCAGTCCATACCTGTTCACGATACTGCTTCCTCGGATATGGCTCTCAAGTGATGGGGTTCTGAGTGTTGTGGTTTAAGACAGGCACAACTAAGTTTAGCAACTGTTCATCACAGGACTCCCATGAACTAGGTAGGTTCACTTCTGGAATTAGACTGAGTACTTCATTTCTGGACTGGGGGAGCTTCAAAAGAAAAAGAAATGTTTTTCGCTTACCTGTAAATTGGATTTTTTACAAGATGCTCCAGAATGCTGCACTCAGCTCATTTTCAAAATCACCTTGTCTACCTGGGAGGACAAAAGAGCGGCCCATCAGCATTGGACCAGGGTGCTTCTCCGAGAATTACCATTTACAGGTAAGGAACAAAATTTGACTCTCCTAATTGAGTGATAATTTCTTTTGGGGCATTGACACTGAAATACAGTTTTGCTGACACATTAGGCAATGGGGGATTTCCCTAAGGAGGAACAAGGGATGGCAGGGGGTGGGACGGGTGGAACGCAGGGAATAAAATCCGGTTTGCCCCAGTGGTCTCATACACATTGCTGGACCAATGGCTGGCATTTGCTAAGCTTTGGTGAAGGGGCACTATAGATTTAATGCTTGCAGACTAACGGCACGTCTACACTGGCAGAGTTAAAGCACCGGCAGTTACAGCGCCGCTCAGAGAGCGCTGAAGGAAAACCGCTGTTGTGTGTTCGCACTGACAGCTGCCTGCGCAATAGCGTGTTCACACTTGCGGCGCTATTCGGAGCGGTGCACTCTGGGCAGCTATCCCACAGAGCATCTCTTTCTCTTTTGCTGCTAAGACTTGTGGGAAGGCAGAGGGGGTTGTGGGGCATCCTGGGTCCTGTCACAATGCCCCGTGATGCATTGCTTCACATCCCAGCAATCCCTGTGCTTCCGTCTGCATTTGGCTGTTGACCAGAATGCAGCTCGCACTGACCAACATGTCATGAGTGGCAGTGGAGTTATTCCTTAAACTACAAAGGCAAGAGGAGTGCAACATTGCTCTCACCACACGTAGTAACTATGACACGAGAATGCTTGTGGCATTCATGGAGGTGCTGACCACAGTGGAACGCTGCTTTTGGGCTCAGGAAACAAGCACTGAGTGGTGGGGTCACATCGTCATGCATGTCTGGGATGACAAGCAGTGGCTGCAGAACTTTCAGACGAGGAAAGCCACATTCATGGGACTGTGTGATGAACTCGCACCAGCCCTGTGGCGCAAGGACACGAGAATGAGAGCTGCCCTGTTGCTGGAGGAGCAATTGAAGTGATGATTGCACTGTGGAAGCTGGCTACTCCAGACTGCTACCGATCGGTCGCTAACCAGTTTGGAGTGGGAAAGTCGACCGTTGGAGTCATGTTGATGGAAGTGTGCAGGGCCATTAATCGCATCCTGCTCTGAAAGACTGTGACTCTGAGCAACGTGTGTAAGATTGTGAATGGCTTTGCACAAATGGACTTCCCTAACTGCGGAGGGGCGATTGATGGAACGCACATTCCAATTCTGGCACCAGACCATCTAGCCACCGAGTACATTAATCGCAAGGGGTATTTCTCAATGGTTCTCCAGTTGCTTGTGCATCACCGTGGGCATTTCACAGACATTAACGCAGGCTGGTCCGGAAAGGTGCATGACGCACGCATCTTTCGGAACACTGGCCCATTCAAGAAGTTGCAAGCAGGGACTTTCTTCCCAGACCAGAAGATCACCATAGGGGAAGTCGAAATGCCCATTGTGATCCTGGGAGACCCTGCCTACCCCTTAATGCCATGGCTCATGAAGCCATACACGAGGCAACTTGACAGCAGCAAGGAGCTGTTCAACAACGGGCTAAGCAAGTGCAGAATGACTGTGGAGTGTGCATTTGGCCGTTTAAAAGCCCAATGGCGATGCCTGTATGGGAAGCTGGACATGGCTGGTGACAATATTCCTATGCTTATAGCCGCGTGCTGTACGCTCCATAATATTTGTGAAGGAAAGGGTGAAAACTTCACTTGGGGCTGGACTGCAGATGCTCAGCCCCTGGAGGTTGAGTTTGAACAGCCAGAGACCAGGGCTATTAGAGGGGCACAGAGCGGGGCCATAAGGATCAGGGATGCTTTGAGGCAGCAATATGAAGCTGAAAGCTACTAATATTTTTTGCTATGCTCAGGATTGCAGTGCTTGTAATGCTAGGAGGTGATTGGTGCACATGATGCAAGAAGAGGCCTTAACATAATTGTATGTTGCTTTGCAGTGCTCTTTTTACTTTCACTTAATAGAATAAAGATTGCTTTCAAACCAACACAATCCATTTATTGAAAGACAACAACCAGAGGAGAGAGTCAAACGAAAAATTTCATCAGCAGGGAGGGGGATGGGAGAATGGAGGGAATGGGGGAATGGAAGGTCTCAAGAGGAGGAGGGTCCCGGGATGGCTACAGATTTGTGTATGTCCAGGGATCATACCCAACCTTCTCCTTTGGAGCATGATGCAGCGGATGCTGTACTTCAGCAGGGCCAAACTGCAGAGGGATGGGTGTTGAGTGCAGTGGGTAGTGGGAGTCCACACTGCTGGACTGTGAGGAGGGAGGAGTGGAATGCTGCGGATACAGAGTGGAGCCAGGAGGTTGATAAGACTGTGGTGGTGGTGTGTGTGGGGGTACATGGGAAAGAGTTTCGTGGGTGCGGAGCTGCTCGGTTTGAAGAGCTCGTATCGCCTGGAACGTGTCTGCTTAGCACTCCATAACTGTTAAGAGCCGCTCTGTGGCTTCTTTCTGGTGTGCCACGTTCTCCTTTCTGTCCCTCTTCTCGCTGTCCCGCCACTCCGTCAATTCTTTTTTCTCGGCAGCGGAGTGCATCATAACCTCATGCATAAAGTCCTCCTTAGTTCTTCTTGGACGCTTTCTAATTCTGCGCAGCCGTTCTGCCGCCGATAACAAAGAGGGAGGCTCTGCTCCCAAGGACATCTCTGTGAAGTTTAACTGCAACATTTTACAGAAGCAGTATTGTTTACTACACAGAGAACACTGATTCAATGATTTAAAACACAGCCAGTACTCACACACCTGTCACTAACTGGCTGACCCCAGGCAAGCACACATGAGCCACAAGACCCCCAAAATGGTGAGTAGCCATGGGGGCAGGGTAAATCACTGTTCCCGGACCCTGCTGTACACTGGGCACGTGGCTCTTGGGCACTTGGGAGAGCCAGCACTGTAGGGGGGCCTGATAATCATTCCTGACCCCACACTTTCCACAGGAGGTGATCATTATGGAAGATCTCTCGCTGCTGAGGGTGAGCAGGGAATCAAGGGAGGGTCTTCTCCAATCCTACGGCTTCCACCCTGGTGCCTATGCGGCTCACCTGTGTGCATCAATTGTGTCTTCCCCTCGCCTCTCCCCCATGATGGCAAAGTGGCACAGGAAAGTTACCGTTAATGGGGCAAGAAACAAAGCAGCTCTGTTCCCGAGGAACCTGCGGGAGGAGATTGCCCAGTATCTCCACGAGAGTTTCCTGGAGATCTCTGAGGGAGATTCCCGTGAAGTGAGGGAGTGTATCAACAGCCTGTTCCGCCGCTCAAACTAGGCATGAAGTGGGAGACAAGCCTGTTTTCTGCAACCCTTCTGCCCCCAACAACTTGCTTCAGCAATTCCCACAATCAGATCCACTTACCAGGGGCCTCCTCTCCTGTTTGCGCTTCGCCAAGATCCGACTGCTGTGACTGGCTAGGCTCCTCCGGGATAGAAAAGAGCTCCTGGCTGCATGCATCCTCTGCCTCTGGTTCCCCCTCCCCCTCTTCATCCAAGATTGCCTCCTCCTGGCTCGGTCCACTCTCGACTGGCATGTGAGCCAACGAAGTATGCACAGGGGACTTCGCAGTGGAGGTGGGGTTAGCACCGAGTATCGCGTCCCGCTCTTTGTAGAACTGGCAGCTCATGGGCGCAGCACTGGAGCGGCGGTTTGCCTTGTAGTAGGCGTTCTGCAGCTCCTTCACTTTGATCCTGCACTGCAGTCTGTCCCGGTCACAGGGCCGTCCTTACCCATACGCAAAGTATGCAGCTGCGTAGGGCACCAGGAAATTTGGGACACCAAATGTCCTGGTGCCCTGTGCAGCTGCGTGCTGCTCCAGCCCCTGCCCCTGCCCCTGCCCCGCCCCAGCCCCGCCCCCACTCCACCCCTTCCCCAGAGCCTCCGCCCCGTCCCACCTCTTCCCGCCCCCACCCCTTCCCCGCCCCAGCCCTGCCTCTTCCCTGCTCCACCCCCACTCCCCTGAGGAGTGCAGCAGGGCTGGGCCTGCACTCACTGGCGGTGGGAAGTGCAGCAGCCTGGCCCAGCCTCGCTGCCAGTGAGTGCTGGGGGGTAGTTCCCCCCTGTTCCCCAAGCCAACCCCTCCCCACGGAGGCCTGGGGCCAGTCCCCGCCCCAGAGACCTGGCGCCCCCCCCCCGTGGAGGGGCTGCATTGGGCCCCAGAATAGCTAGGGACGGCTCTGCCCAGTCATGGCCCTTTTCTATCATGCATCTAGAAATCTGTCCGTAGGTATCATAATTCCGACGGCTGAAGCACAGCTGGGACTGGACTCCCCAAATGCTGATGAGGTCCAGCAGCTCGGCATTGCTCCAAGCGGGGGATCGCCTGGTGCGTGGAGCGGGCATGGCCACCTGGAAAGATGCGCTGAGACCACTGCACGTATCACCGAGCAAACAGGAAGGGGACTTTCAAATTTCCAAAGGAATTTACGGGGTGGGGCTGATGGTTGGTCACCTGAGGGCAGGGCAGTAGAGTTCAAACCGATGGCCAGAGAGGTGAGAACAGGCATTGTGGGACACTTCCCGGAGGCCAATCGCAGTGCTGTAATCACCACACTGGCACCACAGCGCTGTAGCCCTGGTGCAGAAAGCTCTATGCCTCTCGTCAGGGTGGTTTTTTTTAGAGCGCTGCATCTGCGCAGTTTCTGCGCACTAAGTGGCTTGGCAGTGTGTACACCTCGGGAGTTACAGCGCTCAAAGCTGCTTTACTGCACACAAACTTGCCAGTGTAGACGGGGCTTAAGCAAATTCAACAGAAGGTGTTGGAAGAATGTTAGGCCAGACTAAGATGAAAAGCACAGCATGGCAGCAAAAGTACTGATTGGTTGGTTTGTTTTTTTAACGGTGTAGACTCCATGTCAGAAGGAAAAGCATTTCCACAGCTGCCCCTTTACACATTTGCAATATTCATTATCCGCACTTTGTTCTGTAACGGCAAAAGTGTCACCTCCTTCATACTTCTTTGGGCATTTCTGACACATCAGTCAAATGCCCATGGCAAATTCATTATGAAATGTCTTTTGACAGGCATGGCAGCTCCTCCTGACCCAAAGCCATGAAGGCTGTTATGATGATCAGCATGAGGACAGGATATGGGGCAAATGCTGAGGTAATAACAGACATCAGCCTTTACATATTATCCTAAACATTCTTTAACAGATTATTCATTTGGGACATTTTAATTTTTATGGGGTTTGGAGCCATGCTTTTGTTTTTCTATTCTAGAAGTATTGCTTGCTAATAAGTGGATCCACAGTTCTGAGCAAACGAAGAAGTAAAAATTTGATCCAGGTTTTCTATGCATCCCATGGGCTATGATGCGCTTAAATTAACCATTATATCTTTGGAAGCTGACTGTCCATGCTTTGATTGACCCTCTGGAGCCTTTTGGTCACACTCAGATTTAAGCCCCTTACAAAAGAAATGAGTGAAATTTCCAGCAATATGTACCTAGATGAGCTTCTCCTTTCTATAACAGATATCCAAATACCCCTAATCAATATCCTCTTCCCCAGCTTTGAGGATGGAATCCCCTGCTGGAATCTCTCTAGCCTTTAGACATACTAAATCAGGGATATTACACCTCTGGTGAGGGAGGCCACCTTGCCAGGGGATGTATTCAGGTAGAAAGTTTTCCGAGCCCGTTGAGTACCGTGGCCAGATGGCTGAATTGCATCTCTCAGTATCTGGGTCCAGCTGTACTTCCCTGCTGGGTGTATCACTCACAGAGCTGAGCTTCTATTAGAATAAACTAATTTGGAAGCATTTTGGCCTCTGGTTTTAAGCTCTATGCTAGTGTTTCCAGACACAGCCTGCATGGAAGACGGAGGGAGGTGCAGCACACCAGCAGAAATCCTAGAAGCGCTGGGAGGAGAGTGTGTGTGTGTGGCGGGGGGAGGGAAGGGATCAACGTCCTACCCGTCTGCACCATCCTGCCACCTTGGGTTTTCTAGCACAGTTAACAATACTAGGCAACCTTGGTCCTTGTGCACCGAGCATTGCCACCCCATGTGCAGAAAGAGAGGGGCCCTTTGTACCCTCTTATGTGTACACTCTCACACACACACATCTTCACCATCCAGCCCTTACCATTCTCTCACAGAACCTCAGTACCGAAAATGGCTCAGCCAGCTGGGAAGCAGTAGTGGGTGCAGCGGTCTGGAGCAGACGTGCCTGCCACCTACAATAACGTTGTATGCAGTGTTGTTGTAGCTGTGTTGGTCCCTGGATATTAGAGAGAGAATGTGGGTGAGGGAATATCTTTTATTGGACCAGCTGCTGTTGGTGAGTGAGACAAGCTTCCGAACTTGCACAGAGCTCGTCTTCAGGACCTGAAGACGAGCACTGTGCAAGCTCGAAAGCTTGTCTCTTTCAACAGCAGAAGTTGATCCAATAAAAGATATTCCCTCACCCACCTTGTCTCATCTACAAGGATGGTCTGGCTTGAATATGATGGCGAGTGAACTACCCTAGAACCAGAGGCGTAGCGAGCGCCCTCCGTACCCTCCAACCGGAGGGGGCCCCACAAGGAAGGGGGCCCCTAAAAGTGGCAAAATAAATACCGCATTCCAGTTTCTGCATTGTAAGGGGCCCCGCCCGGACATATGTTCGGAGGGGGCCACCGTTTGGAGGGGGCCATGTTCTTTGTTGCTATGGCCCTGCCTAGAACTAGTCCCTGCGAGGTTAAGGTTGAGGCATGCTGGGGAAAGAGGTGGAGGGAAGCTCATGTTGCTGGTGCCCGGCTGTACCTGTTCTTGTGTGGGTTAATAGAGGGCATCCTCTCCAGGGCTGACAATATAGCACCTTTAGGCTAGCAGCAAATCCCTCAGGAGAATTAATGTAACATGTTTTGCTTAACAACTTAAAACATCTAATAGTCATAGCTGGGAGAGCATAAAGACAGTCCGGGGCTTGTTTTACTGGTCCATTAATATGTCAAGTGGTTGCAGGCATTCAGACAACCACAACGCGCCTGAGGCATGTTATTATTTAACCTGTAAAACACATCCTGTCATGCCTTAATGGTGGTACACATTAAAGAGGTATTGGCGGAGCTATGACAGTAGAAATAAAATATTTAATGCCAAAGCAAAGAAAATCTTAGCAGCCTCTATTTTTTTGATTTTAAACTAGGTGAGGACAGCATACTTACCTATGGCACCATTTACAACATCCCAATGCTTAAAAGCAATTAAATGGGTAATTAAGGATGTCATAAGTTTTATGTTGCCCATTTGATGAACAAACACATTCTTCATATCCAGTACAGAGAAATACATCTTTAATCACAGCAGTCTTAATTATTAGCAGATTTTTAAATTGACGTGGAATTTTCCGGTAAGGTAGTTACAATTACTCTTCCTTGAGAATAATGTAGTGAATTTAATTTAATAGGAAAAGATATAACAGTGTCAATTTTAATTTCAATATTAAAATGATGCATGCATGTATGATTTCCATTTAAAGGTGATTAATATGGATCATTAATGTATAGCTATAGAGGGACAGATCCTCAGCTGGTGAAAGTCAGTTGCACTCCACTGACTTCAATAGAGAAACATCTATTTATACAAGCTGCAGATCTAGCTCATAATTTTTATGTGTGTGTTTGCTTTCCTCCACTCCCAGGAGGGCTTTGTGCTCTGTTTGTATTTTGAAATTATTGAGGAAAGAATACCATTTATTTGGGGTCAGAGTTAAGGGTATTTTGCTGTAATGCAATATACATTTGTTTGTACCTGATCTGAATTATGAGCTTGTTTGTTGCATAGTCAGGTGAGATTTGTGATGTTCCTTAATTACTCATTCATTTGCATTTTAAGTGCTTGGGTTTTGTAAATGATGCAACAGGTACGTACATTACTGTCACTTAGCAACCTTATTTTACAAACAAAGATTATTTATTAAATTTTATTTTTGGAATTTCTGACGTTTGCTTTATTGATATCTTTTTCTTTTTTCTGTTTAGAAGGTAAATGAAGGGATGGTTTAAAAAAAATTAAATAAGAGGGATGGAGGAATCACCATATTATGAAATTAAAGACACAAGCAGTACTGGCCAAGCCATAAATGAAACTATACCCATATTCCTCTCACAGCTTTGAAGCTGTAGAAAGCAAATACTGACCACCTTTGTAAAGCACTTTGAGAGCTACTGATGAAAAGTTCTGTATGGGCACTAGAGATGATTATTTATGCATTGTCTACAAATAACATGTCATTGTAATATCTTTGCTTTGGTCATTGAAAGGATCTGTTGATAAGAGTGCAAAACCTTCCCTTTGTACCATTTCATCGATCAATTAATGAGTGCACCGATGTCTGGGGCTGTGATAGACTATTGGCTTTTTATTTTTAGCACCAATTTTGATTATTAGATAGCTGTGGCTAGTGTTCAAATCACGGCAATTAAAAACTATATATTATAACTCCTGTTCTTGAAAACTGCCTGTTGCATGAATCAATGTGAAAATCGAATCTAATCTTTCGGTCTAGCTATCTAATCAGTGTTTATCAAGCACTGTACTGTACAAGGGTTAGAAAACCACAAGGAGTAGTCCGTAAAATCAGATTATGTTTTGAATTTGGTGACGTAATATGGTTTTATTGGCCTGACAAAAGGATGCAAGGACAGATTAGACACTTTGCAAGTATTTCAAAAATGGGTGATTTTTGAAAGAGTTTTTAGGTCTGTTTGTTCAAAAGTTTCAGACCGTGTTCCAAAGGAAGCCCAAACCATAAGGAGTTCTCCCTCTCTGAGCTACAAAGAGATCAGGTTTAACTTAAAGGGCCAGATCTTCAGTGGGCATGAATCGGTACAGCTCCATTGATTTCAGTGAGGCTAAGCCGATTTACACCATGTGAGGCGCTGGCTCTATAATGAGAGCCTTAACTATGGCGAGCCAGTCCCGTCTTCCGAATGAGTCAGACGCACCTGCGGAGCTGGGCCTGCAGTGCTCTGCAGACACAGGCCTCTCCCATTTGCTGCACAGACTTACTCGCAGGCTTAGTGTTACACACTGAGCAGAACATCTATGTTTATTCACGCGAGGCGCAAGCCCACTGATTTAAATGAGCCTGCCCACAGTGTGTAACGCGAAGCATGTGTGTAAGGCTGTGCAGAAGCTGGGCCTTACTTATGTGCCTAACATCACTCAGGCAGGTCAGCCCATTGAAATCCATGGGACTGCTCATGTGAATAAAATGAAGCACGCACTTTGGTGTTTACAGATCGGGACTTAACTTGTTGGTTATACAAAGATCCTTGTGCTCTACCAGTCAACAGATGGCAAAATGGTGTCTCATGCACGTAGCGCCAAATCCTGCTCCTACTGAAGTCAATAGCAAAAACCCTCCATTTACAGCACTGGGATCACAAATGGGCCCCAAAATCTCATTGACAGCAGGAACTGGCCCCAAACTATCCACAACAAAAATGATTAACGCATTTGCTTAATTACAGTGTGTTCTTCAAACACACATTTAAGAAAAAGTCTGAGTACTAGTAAAAAGCTATTTTTTTCAGCTAGGGAAACACAGACAACAGCAGAGCTAGCTGAAAAATGCAAATTACGTTTCTTAGGAAATTTTGAATTTTTTCCTAAATTTCCAGTGCATTTTTTTCAGCTTTTAAAACAAAAACAAATCAAAACCGACCAAATAAAACTTGATAAACAAAAAATGTCAGTTCTCAAAAGCAGTTTTTGAAAAGATTTTCAGCTTCTGTTAAAACAAACAAGCCCAAACAACTCCTTTGGTTTCCAAAAAACAAATTTTGTTTTATAAAAAATTAAACTAAAACCTGATTTTTTAAATTGAAAATTGTTTTTTCCCCAAAAATAAAATAAATTTTGCTTTCAAAATTTTTAAATTAAAAAAAGGAATTTTTTTATTAAAACCATTTTTTTTGCAGAAAAAAACTTTTTTTGTTGGAAAAATGTCATAATGAAAACATTTTGAGCAGCTATAGACAGAAGTCAAAATTTCAAATCAGTGTATTTTTCAATTACCTGCAACTCAAAGCAGTTCCATCCTTTAAATCTGGCAAAAATATTCTACTTTTCCTTCAGAATACAGCTGGCAAATTTCAGGCTAATGATATAGGTACTAAAATAGGGCTTTACAAAGGAAAATGCTTGCAACCTTTGGTTCCAACACTACTGCATCTCTATAATGTATGTAAATCCCTCAGCCTAGATGGGAAGATAAATATGATAGAGTATTTGTCAGATCAGTGGGAGTATATATGTGTTTGTTCTCTCAACTAGGCATAACATTTCCAATTTGCAGCTAAGATTTGATTTCCAGATACTAATGCTGCTTTGAAATTCTTATTTTCCTAGATGTAACACTTCTAAAATTAATTCTCTAGATTGTTTTTTCAACAAAACCAACAAAATAGAAAGGCTAATCATCCAGATTAACTCCTTTAGTTCAGGGCAGGTCTTCACTACAGGGGGGGGGGGGGGTCGATTTAAGATACGCAAATTCAGCTACGCGAATAGCGTAGCTGAATTTGACGTATCGCAGCCGACTTACCCCGCTGTAAGGACGGTGGCAAAATCGACCTCCGCGGCTTCCCGTCGACGGCGCTTACTCCCACCTCCGCTGGTGGAGTAAGAGCGTCAATTCGGGGATCGATTGTCGCGTCCCGACAAGACGCGATAATTCGATCCCCGAGAGGTCGATTTCTACCCGCCGATTCAGGCAGGTAGTGTAGACTTAGCCTTAGACTCCGATCCAGAAAAATTCTTCTGGTGACCTAGCCATGTCCACACCAGAGGTTAGGTCGACCTAACTTCAGTGCTCAGTGCATGAAATTTCTCACAGCCCTGAGCTACGTAGCAATCCATTTTTAAGTGTAGACCAAGCTTTAGATCAGGATTGTGGTAGGCAACACCACAATCCAGCCATTAGTAAACTGGGATTTTCCTGTTGTTTTGTTAATTGTGAAGGACTCTGTTTTTGCTTCAACCCCGGTATGCAACTGTGCCAGCATAAGGGGGCTGTAAAAGACTTAACACAGGCTATGTCTTCACTGCAGCTGTAAGCATACTTCCAGCATGGGAGACAGACACATGCTAGCTCTGCAGGAGTTAGCACTCTATAAATGGCAGTGACCATGGAGCATGGCTGGCAAACCTGCCCGACCCCTGGGGATGTACTTAGGTGGTCAGTCCAAGCAGCCACCCTTGCTGCACAGCCATACTGCTATTTTTAGTGCTCTAACTCGAGGAGAGCTAGCGTGTGTCTACCTGCACTGGGAAGCCCCCTACACCTGAAATGTAAACATACTCCCGGGCTCTTCTGTTCTCAGTTATGCTGGTGTTAATGAGATCAGGATCTGGTCCACTTCTTCTCCATGAGGGAGGTTTACAAAAGAAAACATAAGTTATTTTGAATGTATCTGGAAAATGTATTATTCTATGCAGCTATGCTGTCTAATCTCTTCCAGAAATCAGCACTGTTGCACCACTAGCGGAAGGCTGATGGGCCAGATTTAGTAGTGATATTATTGATGGTACAAAGTAGATGATAAGATGGTCAGAAAACTAGTGTAAGTGGTCAAGTTCGGCATTCAGTGGGTGTACAAAATAACTGTTTTTACTGTCCACACTAAAGGGGAGGAAAAGGTTGGAGCTGCAGGAAGATGAACTAACAGATGGGTATAAAATATAGCAGCCTTCTACCACCCACCCAGTTTAGCTTACACTCTAGTGTTAATTACTTGCTTGCTACATTGCTCTCTTATGTGTCTATGGCAGGTCTTACACAATCACTGAATGCCAATCTGATGCGAGTTACATGATTTTTGCACTAGTCTGCATACAATCCCACTGAAGAATAATCAGGTTATTACAGAATTTGGCCCAATGGAGTTACATCAGAGATGAATGTGGCTTCAGCTCTAAATTACCCTGACCTACTAAGCACTAAAGGCCAGATCTTTAAAGGAATTTACACACCTAAAAAGGCAAATAGATGCCTAAATCCCATGGGAGTTTGGTGCCCAATGGGGTTTTGCAAATTCCATTACATGCCTCTCTGCTTCTTTACATGCCTAAATTCCTTTAAGATCTGGCCCTAAATTGTAAGTGTGAAATGCCAAAAAATATCCATTCACAGAGTTGGAAAGTGGAACGCTTGTTCAAAACATTCATAATTTACCACATTGCCAGATTCATAATACTGAGGAAACGAAAAGAAGAACATAATCAGTTGTCCTTTGTCACTGTGATTTTGGGGAAGAAAGGCTTGTCCAAGGACAAACTGCAAAGGAGTTTTGTTCTCAGTCAACTCCAAGGTTTATCTAAACTTTGCAGTCAAGCAAGCTCCATGCATTTTGTGATCCTCTGCACTGCAATAGCTTTTACAGGCCACGCAGTGTTATTAAAGCATCAAATTTATTACAATGCTTAAGCAAATGCTACAAATCATCAAAGGTCTTTAAAATAGTATCTCGACAGAAATATGAAAACACCAAAGCTTTTGAGGTTTGGTTTGAATGGTCTGACTTCCCTCCCCTGCCCCCTCCCCAGAATCACTCACCGGTCTCTAATAAGAAAAATGCAAAGTGTGCAAGTTGTCTTGGCACTGTGACTCAATCTCTTGTCATGTTGCACTATTATGTTGACTATTCTGCACTTGGAGAGTGCATGATAAAGTCCCAGAAGCGGTGTTCTGGTTCAAGCACTCACAAAAGCAATTCCCTTTGTTGATGGCAGTGAGAAAAGAGATTATACAGAGATGGGCCTCTCAGAACTAATCAGCTAGTTTGACTTAAAGGGAACTGTATGGCGGAAAGCCAGAAGCATATTGCAGACCTAACTTTTCTCAGGCTACATCTACACTACAGGGGGGGGTCGATTTAAGATACGCAAATTCAGCTACGCGAATAGCGTAGCTGAATTCGACGTATCAGATCTGACTTACCCTGTTGTGAGGACGGCGGCAAAATCGACTGCCGCGGCTCCCAGTCGACGGCGCTTACTCCCACCTCCGCTGGTGGAGTAAGCGCGTCGATTCGGGGATCGATTGTCGCGTCCTGACGAGACGCGATAAGTCGAACCCCAAGAGATCGATTTCTACCCGCCGATTCAGGCGGGTAGTGTAGACCAGGCCTCAGATTTAGCTATGGTTTCTCTAGCCTGGTTTTGGACTGCAGGAAGAAAAGAAAAGGGCTGCAAATATTTATTCTCAAAAATAGGATTTATTCAGTGGCAATAACCATGCACAAAAGTGGGATAGAGTGGAATGGAGAGACCAATTATTTTAAACACTTTTGGGGGAATTTTAACCATGCCAGTAAAATGTGTTTACTCTCATTAAAATGTGTCGCGCTCCATCCTCTCCTCAGCTGGATATCTCTCCCCCTCACCCATGTCTCTGGTTTCTCAGATATGTATATGATTTGCATTACTGTAGTATTTGAGTACTTCACAACACTCCTGTGAGGCAGGAAAGTACTATCATCCCCATTTTAAAGATGGAGAACTGAGGCATAGAGAGACTAAGGGCTTCTCTACATGGGAGATTTTTCCAGTCATATTGGTATAATTATACTCATATATTTATTTAGACTTAAAATAATAAAGATGCCTCCAAAGCTCTAGGTGCCCAGACATAATTAATCATATAGTAAATTAAATTAAATTAAATCTCAGCAGCATGGAAATCAATTGGTCAACCAGCACCTACCCCCTTCATCATCTAGGAAGCACATCCTCCGCCTTCTCCAGAAACCTATCAGTGTCTTTTGTAGCATGCCCAGAAAGTCATCACATTTTGGCTATTCCTGTTAGGAGGGATGTGTACTAAAGCTTTATATTTATACCAATTTGCCTCCCCTGTTTGCAGGGCCGGATTAAGGCATAAACTAACTAAGCTACAGCTTAGGGCCTCGCAATATGAGGGGCCTCTTAAAAAAAGAAAAAAATGGCTCCATTTCAAATTTTATCAAAATCGGTTGATAAATAAAGGAGATGTGGGAAAAAGAAGATTCTCTCTAAATATAGACATTTTCATTCAAATATGACAAAGATATACACATCTGGCTACACAAATACCTTTACCCTACCCTTACCCTTCACTAATTGTTCATTATTGACAGGCGGGAGGCCAGGGCTGAGAAAAAAACGATAATTGCACTTGTAAAATTAGTATTTCTACGAGTAAGTCTGCTATCAGTCTCCTAAGGCAGCGTTTTGTTGGCCAGCTGCTACTGGTAAAATTCTGATCGTGCCTCATAACTTATTTAAATAAATAAATAATCTCACTGCCAATAAAACTGGGAAAAATATGAGGTCGGAGACGGCAGTGTCGTGAAGCAATCCTGCCAAGCTCATACTTGTATGGGACTCGTTCTAGGAGTCATGTCATGTATAGTGTCCCCCTTGGCTGGTAATAGCCGGAAGGCCGCCATCTTTTGTTTACGGTCCAGCACGCTCAGTCGTATAGTGCCTTTGCTCCTGTTTTTCTTTGTTTTCTTAAGTCTTAGTGTGTTCTTTCTTCTTTTGAAAGAAGAAACATATGTACAATTGTGTATTTTAGTGCGCATGCTGCTTTCTGCTTCATGTGCTATCCATACTTCACATGATTGAGTTTTCAGGTGATCGTCTTATGGACTTGGGTCGAGTGGATCTTGAGGAGGATAAATTTGTGTTGGCTTCCCTCTGTCAGCTTTGGGAATCTTCACAGTAAACATAGAGAGTGCTGACAAAAGGATAAATAGACGGTTTTGAGAGAAGTGAAGGAAGACATACATATATATCAAAATATTCTGAGTACTTGGTGAGCAAGTCGTGATGCTGTATGGAATCTGGGGGACACTTGGGGATATTATGAATATTAATATTGTAAAATTGCAACGAGTTGTGCCAGATATGCCATGTAAGATATCTGCAAAAATGTTATAATTTGCCCAATATGATAATCTCATTTATGTGTTTGTATCACCTTTGTATTATGGGTTATAGATAGTTATATCTGTCTGTATTACAAAACTTGTGCTATGCTTCTGCATGACACCCCGGACAGTTTGGCATCAGCACTGCCTAGCCTGCTTGATGGCCCATTAAGGACCATCAGTTATACAACTGACCCATTGAGAGAAGGCAAGGGATACACCTTATGACTCAGCCAGGCGTGTGGGGGGCATGCCTATGGACAGAACTCTAAGGCTTCCAAGCCATGTGCTGGGCAGCTAGTGTTTGAAACAAAGGCAGCACAAGCCTCATGGCAAAAGACTATAAAAGGCAGCTGCATCTTCTCCATTTTGTCATCAATCCTGCTTCTTGCCTCTGGAGGATCTTTGCTATAAACTGAAGTTTTGAACAAAGGACTGAATGACCCATCTAAGCTGTGGATGTATTCCAGAGGGACTTTCAAGCCAGCAAACTCACCAATACTGCTAGGAACCTCATGGACTTTGAATCTTTGTATGTATGTGACTGCTTTGCCATTTAACATCTGTCGTCTTCTTCTTTTTTCTTTATAATAAATCTTTACTTTTAGACACTAAAGGATTGGCTGGCAGCATGGTATTTTGGGTAAGATCCAAACCTATACTGACCTGGTCATGTGGCTGACCCCTTGGGGTCAGAAGAACATTTTGTATATGTGAGCAGAGTTTTTAAAATAACTTCTCACTGTACTGGACCTAGGTGCTGACTGGGAGCCAGAGAACTGGAATGCAATGAAGGGGGCTGTGTGATTTCTTTTTTGCTTCTTGATAACCAGTGTGGGGGATCAGAAGCACAGTTTGTGACTGGTTGGGAGGTTTAACTTCAGTGTTACCCACCAGTCTTCAGAATATCTACTCTCCCTTTTGCAGCCTGCCCTTACTTTGGCATTTCCAGTGAGGGCTACCCCAGGCACCCCAGTTCACACAAGTTATTTCAAACTATGTGCATATATGATTTATAGGCTATTAAAGCCTATAATATTCATTATATTTGCTTGAATATAGGCTAGTTTTTCTTATTTTATCAATGCCTGTCTAGAGATTACCAGTCTTTTTTCTGGTAAATTCTTTCTCTCTCTTTCGCGCATGTAGCCTGTTGTCACTCTGTGTGTCCGAGGTATTTACCTGAGATTAATTAGTGGTCCTGGGGGAGACAGAGGATAGAGAAGTGAATGTGAAGAAAGATGTCTGCCTAGAAAATGCTGCCCTAAGCATTCTGTGCATCGAAAGTGACAAACTCCGTAGCTTATCATTTGAGGACATCATCAATGACTTTGCTCTCCAAAAATCACGAAAGAAAATGTTTTAAATTTCAGTGTTAAAATTAATGTGATGTGCAAACAGACATACTGCAGGTTGTACTGCTTCCATTAAAAAAAAAGAACAGGAGTACTTGTGGCACCTTAGAGACTAACAAATTTATTTGAGCATAAGCTTTCATGGGCTACAGCCCACTTCATCGGATGCATAGAGTGGAACATACAGTAAGAAGATATTTATACATACAGAGAACATGAAAAGGTGGAAGTAGCCATACCGACTGTAAGAGGCTAATTAATTAAGAGAAGCTATCAACAGCAGGGGAGAAAAACTTTTGAAGTGATGATCAAGATGGCCTATTTCGGACAGTTGACACGAAAGCGTGAGGATATTTTAACATGGGGACATAGATTCAATTAGTGTAATGACCGAGCCATTCCCAGTCTCTGTTCAAACCTAAGTTAATGGTATCTAGTTTGCATATTAATTCAAGTTCAGCAGCGTCTCGTTGGAGTCTGTTTTTGAAGCTTTTCCGTTGCAAAATTGCCACCTTAACATCTGTCACTGAGTGATTAGAGAGGTTGAAGTGTTCTCCTACTGGTTTTTGAATGTTATGATTCCTGATGTCAGATTTGTGTCCGTTTATTCTTTTGCGAAGAGACTGTCCGGTTTGGCCAATGTACATGGCAGAGGGGCATTGCTGGCACATGATGGCATATATCACATTGGTAGATGTGCAGGTGAATGAGCCCCTGATGGTGTGGCTGATGTGATTAGGACACACCACACGATCCATTGTCTACAGCCAAGCTCTAAGATACAACTGCATTTGTTCCAATCCCTCGGACAGAGACAAACACCTACAAGATCTCTATCAAGCATTCTTAAAACTACAATACCCACCTGCTGAAGTGAAAAAACAGATTGACAGAGCCAGAAGAGTACCCAGAAGTCACCTACTACAGGACAGGCCCAACAAAGAAAGTAACAGAACGTCACTAGCCGTCACCTTCAGCCCCCAACTAAAACCTCTCCAGCGCATCATCAAAGATCTACAACCTATCCTGAAAGATGATCCCTCACTCTCACAGATCTTGGGAGACAGACCTGTCCTCGCTTACAGACAGCCCCCCAACCTGAAGCAAATACTCACCAGCAACCACACACCATACAACAAAAACACGAACCCAGGAACCTATCCTTGCAACAAACCCCGCTGCCAACTCTGTCCACATATCTATTCAAGTGACACCATCATAGGACCTAATTACATCAGCCACACCATCAGGGGCTCATTCACCTGCACATCTACCAATGTGATATATGCCATCATGTGCCAGCAATGCCCCTCTGCCATGTACATTGGCCAAACCGGACAGTCTCTTCGCAAAAGAATAAACGGACACAAATCTGACATCAGGAATCATAACATTCAAAAACCAGTAGGAGAACACTTCAACCTCTCTAATCACTCAGTGACAGATGTTAAGGTGGCAATTTTGCAACGGAAAAGCTTCAAAAACAGACTCCAATGAGAAGCTGCTGAACTTGAATTGATATGCAAACTAGATACCATTAACTTAGGTTTGAACAGAGACTGGGAATGGCTCGGTCATTACACTAATTGAATCTATGTCCCCATGTTAAAATATCCTCACGCTTTCGTGTCAACTGTCCGAAATAGGCCATCTTGATCATCACTTCAAAAGTTTTTCTCCCCTGCTGTTGATAGCTTCTCTTAATTAATTAGCCTCTTACAGTCGGTGTGGCTACTTCCACCTTTTCATCTCCAGAGGTTATGTAGCTGCTAGAGTCACATCAGGTATTTATGTGATTGCTTTGTTTTGTTTAGGTTTCAAGCACTGCGTGGTTTTGGATCACTTTCTGGAACATCAGAGAACTAAATTGTACCTCAGGCACCTGACCAGAATTCCTAGTATTATCAGACCTCTCTGGCCATGTCTACCCTGGGGAAATTTACAGAAAAATCCCCAGTAGTACTAATGAATTTTGCTCTGGTAGTATAAAGTAGCCAGAAAGTCAATTAAGAGTATGTCTACACTGCTATTAGACACCCTCAGTTGGCCCATGCCACTTGACATGACAGGGCTTGGGCTGTGGAGCTGTTTGGATGTAGTAGTTCAGGCTTAGGCTGCAGCCTGAGCACTGGGACTATCCCACTTCTCAAGGTCCTAGAGCTTGGGCTCCAGCCCGAGCCTGAATGTCTACACTGCAATTAAACAGTCCCTTAGTCCAAGCCCCACAAGTCAGCTAACATGGGACAGCTGCGGGTTTTTAATTGCAGTGTAGACATACCCTTAGTCAACAAAGAGAGTCTTGTGGTTAAGGCACAGGACTGCATCACAGGAGATGTGGGTTCTAGTTGTAGCTCTACCATAGACTTCATAAATGCCCTTGGATTCTCTGTACTTCAGTTCCCAATTTCTAATGTGGGGACAATTATACGTCCTTTCGCCCACCCATTGTCGTGTGTATTTATTTAGACTCTTCGGGGGAAGGGCTGCTGATTATTGTGTGTTTGTACAGTGTTCAGCACCATAGGGACCCAATCTGGGTTGGGTAGTCTAGGTGCTACCATAATGTAAATTAACTCGCTACCTGAGGATTTCCATCAGGTGGTGCTGGGTCAATATAATGGCTACTACAACCCACTGCCTCCTCCCACCTCTCTTGGGCAGAGACATACATCTCACTTCCTGTTTACTAGTGTTTTTTGAGGCTGCACAGTTCTCTGCCTACACCATAAGATCCCCAGCAAATCAGACCACCTAAACAGGTCAGCATCTGTGGTTTGCTTACTCTTTGAAGGCTATAAACAGCACAATTACCCCAAGTTATGTTACCACACAGCTCTTTCTAAGATAGCACGTTTATTCTTAAGGTGAAAGCATTACAGAGAAAACCTATTAAAACAATAAAAGAACCTACACACAGGCTAATATGCTTACCAGAGATTGCCCCAACTCCCACAATGGCTCTGGCCAGTGAACTGTCCTTCAGATCCCACTAATGGATTTTCCTGTGGTTATAAATTCATAACTGCCTTGGCTTAGAACAAACACACCCATGAATCTGTGAGTCACTCTGTTATCCCGATCAGGCCTCTTGTGATCAACTAAGGCTCAGGGCACAGTTTCAAAAGAATAGGTCCAGAGGTGAGAAGTTGTTCCCCTCCCAAGTATTTCCTAGGAATCTCACTTAAGTTGGTTGGTCTAGCACATTGTTTCAAAGTGTCCTGTGAAGCTCATAACACTTTCCAAGTCAGGTCTCGCCCTTAGAGATGTTGCATACAATTCCACAATAAGACATAAACATTTGCATTTTTAAAACAATGAACTCCTAAGATACTTAAACTGAATTCCATAAGGTTTGTCCAGGAAATTGCCATATCTGTCACATGGGGCATGGCTGGAGACCTGTTCTATTCAGCTGACTCTCAGACCAACCCTTCTGGGCTGTTAGCAGTCAGGCCTAAAATAGAACAGCCTTCGGGCTGCTCTTAATATTCTGAATTGTCTCAACCAGAGTTTCATTAGCAGGTTAGTCCCTATTTACAGCTGTGGACTAGCACAGCTCCACCTTCTTTTCCCCCCAATCACCCTCTGCTGGCCAATAAAATCCTAATTTGTAAAAAAAAGTATAGAGAAAATTGGAAAGAATATAGAGAAGTTACATGTACACAATGCTAATAATTCCTTGATGTGTTTAGTAGTTTCCTTCACTATTAAAGTAAACAGGAAGCCAAGGTGATATTAAAAATGTTGTGAGGGGGAGAGAAAGGATCTTCCATCGCCAATTATTATGCATGTTTCAGTGACGTACTGGCGAAGAACCAATACTTTGCTAATTTGTTGACTGCAAACTGTGAATGGTCTGATCGCCTCCTACTAAAAAGGTTCTAGTCCTAGTGCCAAATCTGGCAATGAAAGGCAGACGTTGCCACTCCCTCTGGCCACATTTCTTTCCCTGGCAATTGCACGTAGGAAAGAAAGCAGAGAAATTGAAACCATAAATGTTATGATATTCCATATATGTCTCTTGCCAGGCCATCTGATTGTAGTTGATTTTATTTGTACATTTCTTTGACAGTTGATTTGCATGCTATTGCATGGCTATTGAAATGGTGGTGCTGCGATCTACTCAGTAATTGTCTTTGCATGTGCATTGACTGGCATGTTGGCAGATGATAGATAGCTCCAGGCTGCAGTGTGAAGGGCCCTGCAGTGGCAGTGTTCACAGGACTATGGCAGATGCTTTGACATTGCTAACGTGAGGTGCTGGGTTAACATGGGACGGGACAATGCTGTACTGTACACAAGTACACATGCCATTAATTTTATTGAACTGGTCAGGCCGTCATCATCACTCAGATCTTAACACTTTATGATTTTTCATTGAGCATTTTTCTCTTCCCATGTGTGACAATCCCTTTGCAAAATGAATGCCAATGCAGCTCTCACAAAGGGGTGTTTTATGTGGATATTTGTTTTCCATAAATGTATAAAGAAATTTCAGTCTAGATGTATAATAAACACATCATAAAACAGCTTGCCTCTACATGGAAATTTGCAGCTGTTTTTACATGGCATGTCACAGCAGCATCCATACATCAGCCCTTTCTCAAGGACATGTTTCTTCTGTTTTATCTCTTCTTGCCTTAAAGCCTCTATGTTAGCGTTTGACTGGTGCTTCCACATGACCAAAATTTACCATCACTGCTGTTATGAAAAAAATGAAAGCATAATAAAGTATTAGGCTGGCTTGCTTCAAGTGCATTCAGAAGATGTACACTTGAACTTCAGTGCCGTTGACTGATACATGAGTTGAATTAATGAACATCTAGTTCAGCTCTAGACCTCATTTTCCTCACACTATAAGCCTGTTAACCTTAAAATCTTACCAGAGTGGAACTATCATTATATACAGTCATTAACATTCTCTTTTATTTCCAAGGTGCTATCAAATTAGCAATAACCATTGTCCTTTGTGCGCTACAAAGATCTCTTGTTCTTAAGGGGCAGATTCTGCCAGCCTTCTAAATCTAGAGTCATAATTTTTCCCATTGATTTCAAGAGTAGTCAGCAAGAGTAAGGGTGGCAGAATTTGACCATGGAAGATTTTGCTGCAGAGAGATGTGATGCCCCATGGCATAATATTTTCCTTGGTCACGTCTTTGCTCTTCCATTAAAGCTTCATATATGCTAGAAACCAAACACATCTTTGAAGAGTGTAATGGAACAGTAGCCTGATTAGAGGTATTCTTTACAAATGATACAGTATATGATTTTTTCATAGGACACATGTAAGCGCAGACAACGCCTCAACAACAAAATGGTCAAAATCTCTTCATCAGTGCTTTATTCATGATGGTTAGAGGATTATCTATCTATCTATCTATCTATCTATCTATCATCACCATGGTAACTGAACACTCACAAGAAACATAATGAGAAAATACAATGTTTTAACAGACCCAGAACATAAATAGAAGAGCTCTAGAGCTTGGGAGTGCAACCTAGTGCTGTGAGCAGAACAGAGCTCTGTTTTCCAAAAGGCATTTCCACCTTCTGATTTGATTAACAAATAGCTGTTTTTCTAGGGTTTCCTGCATCCTGTCCAAAAATCGGACTGGCCTAGTCCTGCCTTGTTGTTCTGGCCTGCTCACTTGTGTGAAGTCTAAGCAGGGATTAATTTGCTGCTTTGTAGAAGTCAAGCAGGGCATCTGGATTCTGTCACTATACTCTCCTCTAAAAGTATGTAAATAACTCCATTAAACCACACAAACAGAGAGATTAGGAGGGCACATGCTTCCCTCATGCTGAAAGTCTCCGGTAGGAGCTAAGAAACTTTGCACATTTCCAAAGCTAAGAAACTCTCCAAGTTATTCACATTACAGTTGCACCTGCCAAGAAGCCCTAATCAGAGATTGGGACCCCATTGTGCTAGGCACTGTACATGATAGCAAATAAACGATGCATGGCATTTCCTTAAATTTGACCTTTTGTGGTAGTTTCCTCCATTGTACTTTTGGAAATAAGGTTCTTGCCTGCAGCTGCACCAAAATCCTTTTGAGTGGGTATTGGGGGAGAGGGATGTGAGCCACAAAAGAGGATTCACTACTGATTCAACCAGTAATACCTTCCAGATGGATTTCTGATTGGAAAGCTGCTTGGACCCAAGTGGTGTGTGCTGCAGAGTTGCTTCCTGATTCCTCCCCTTTCCTGCCAACACTCTGTAAGCTATGGAGCCATTGGATTGTGGAAGGACACCAGGATGATGGACTCAAGAGGGAAAAAGTGATGGAGCTGCTTCCTAATATGCCTGAGTTTGCTCCCCTCTCTGCACTGCATATGTGAGCCTAACATGTGTAGGCCCCTAAGTATTTTAATGCTTTGCACATGTTTGAATAAGTTTATAATGTGAAAACCAGGCATATTTGCTGGTGGTTCTATGACGTCACTTACGCAATTAGCTATTATTTGGCATTTGTCATTCATATGTCTCAAAACATTTTAAAAAGGCAGTCAGTATCCTTCTCCTCTTTTTGCAGTTAGAGGAGCTGAGTCACAGAAAGGTGAAACAATCTCAGCCCTTGGCTGAGGCTGTCCAGAAAGAAAGGACCGTTTAAATCCACAGAGACTCTGACAGACTCAGCTGAATAAGCGTATCCTTGCTGTTAGCCTAATGTAAACATAGTTCCTCATGCAACATGCCCTCCTTGGCATGTTTTGTGTTACACACAATATGCTGCGGTTACTGAAAAATGTTTAAATAAAAAGTTAAGGAGAAAAACAAGCCCTTTCTTGGTGGGGCCGAGCATATTCTGCGATACTTCCATCTGACTCAGAATTGCTAACAGATTTCTAGGAATTTAATTTTGATCTTCATTCTGTGAAGGAAATGCCCTGTCTGGAACTCTGAAGAGGAATTGTCTGGTAGGATGATTTCTATCTCTCGCTACATTTAATAGGAGCCTTTACTCTAATCTCAGAGATTCACATTTCATTTCATATGCTCAAGTCTGTTCCTTTATTGGCAGTAACGTTAATAACGTTCATAACCATAATATAATCAGAGTCCCCTGGATTTGGGCCCCATTCTACAGAATTACAGAAACCACCTCCTACAGTCTAGAACAGCGGTGGGCAACCCGTGGGCCGCATGCGGCCGATCAGGGTAATCTGATTGCAGGCCGCGAGACATTTTGCTGACATTGACTGTCCACAGGTATGGCCCCTTGCAGCTCCCATTGGCCGTGGTTCACCGTTCCCAGCCAATGGGAGCTGCTAGGGGCCGTGCCTGTGGACAGTCAACGTCAGCAAAATGTCTTGCGGCCTGCAATCAGATTACCCTGATGGGCCGCATGCAGCCTGTGATCAGATTACCCTGATGGGCCGCATGCAGCCTGTGATCCGATTACCCTGATGGGCCACATGCGGCCCACAGGCTGCAGGTTGCCCACTACTGGTCTAGAAACGTCTTCTACCAAATCCCTACTTTTCCTTCAGTTTGTTTCTTTATGGTCTTTATTTGCCAGCTCTTTTTACTAGTGTCTCTGATCCAGTCTACACTAAACTTTTAACTGAGTTTGTTAACAGTTGGGACACATGGTTGGCTGTGAAGCTAGTTTGCATTTGTACAGTTAGTAACTGGGGCAGTTCATACACAGCTAGTCACCATGGTTAGGTCTACATAGCAATTAAACACCTGTAGCTAGCCAGGGTCAGCTGACTCAGGATCACAGGGCTTGGGCTGCGGGTCTGTAAAATTGCTGTGTAGAGGTTTTGGCTCAGACTAGAGCCCAAGCTTTGGGATCCTCTGCTCTTGTGGGGTCCCATAAGCCCAAGCTTGAACATCTACCCAGCTATTTTATAGCCCCACAGCCCAAGCCCCATGAGCCTGAGTCAGCTGACTCAAGCCAGCTGTGGATGTTTAATTGCTGTGTAGACATACCCCATGCATTGCCCTTGCCAGTAGCCTAGGCTGGCACATGTTTGTCAAGCTGTAATACTGTTATTTTGCAGAGTAGATAGGATGCCCTAATTGTTCTGCAATGTCTGGCTACTCTGGCACCAACTTGGTAGCTGCTCTTCTTCTCAAAGTCCTTGGGTGGTAGGGCACTCCTGACTGCATATGTTGCTGGTGCTACTCTGTGGGCATGTGTTACAGACATGCTGTCCCTTACCGAAGCATTATGGGGGAGTTGCCCCCAGAATGCACAGTTACAAACACAGCTAGGCAACATGATAGTTGTGAACATGCAAACCGAGTTGGGAAAAAATGGGGACATTTTTCAATGAAAGTTTTGTGGAATTCCCCCCCCCCCCCCCCCATTTTTGGTCCAGCTACACAGCTGATCAGCAGCTTGTAACTTGAAAAAATAGGGGAACATGTTTGGTCTTTTCTTGTGTGATTGTTCCTCACCCTCTTTTTTTAAAACAGCTTTTGCCCTGACCTGATTACAAAAACATGGCTGTACTTATAGCACAGAAAAGGCCGTAGTGTGATTCCTCTCCATTTTGGCTAATAGTCCACAGTATTGCAGCCTAGATACATACACTTCGTTGCAAAAATTAATTAGTGAAAGGTCAGTCTCAGAATGGGTGAAGATTTAGTACAGAAATCATCCTAACCTTTGCATATTTATCCCATGGAGATTCGCTGATCTCAACCAGGTTCTATGTTACCCCTACTTCCCATCCTCCCAGCTATGCCACAGGCCTATGCGACACTTCCTTCCATCTCTGGTCCATGACTCACCAGCCTATCCATTGCCTCTCCCCTCAATCCAATTCATGACCCCCTAGGATCACTAAGACCTGTCTTGTAAACTCCTTCCTATTTCATCAGAAGAATCCCAGGTCTGGCAGATCTCCAGTCTTTCTTCTAGGTCAGGTTCAGTGTTCCCTCTAATTTTTCCCACGCATGTGCGGAATGAATTTTGTTATGTGCACCAGTATGGAGATGATGTGTGAGGGCTCTGGGGTGGGCATAAGGGTTTGGGGTGCAGGCTGCCCTGGGGCTACAGTGGGGAGGACTCCCCCCAGCTCTCATTCCCTGCAGTAGCACCTAGGCTGGGGGGTAGAGGTGCCTCTCCCCACCACGGCAGCTCCAGGGTTGGGGCTGCGGGATAGGTGCCTCTCACCCGGCCACGGCAGGTCTGGGCTGGGCATATGGCAGGGGTGGGGCCAAGGGATTCGGAGTGTAGGAGGGGGCTCAGGGCTGGGGCAGAGGGTTGGGACGCAGGGGGGTAAGGACTTTGGCTGGGGGTGCGGGCTCTGGGGTGGGACCGGGGATGAGGGGCTCAGGACTGGGGCAGAGGGTTGGGGTGCAGGAGTATGCAGGGGGTGAGGGTTCCAGCTGGGGGAGCCCGAAGTGGCGGACTGTCCGTCACTGGTGGCCCAGAGGAGCGGCAGCGGCTGTGGGCTCCTTTTTGCTCTCCCCCCGTCCCCATCCAGTCACTGGCAGGCAGACGGCAGCTTCTGCCTGCCGGTGACAGAGGGAAGGGGCGGAGAGAGGAACTCTCAGCTGGGAGCGAGTGGGGCGGTGGGGTGGGGGGAGCGGAGAGATGCCCTGGGCCTAGGGGAGTGCGGGGGACGGGACGGAGAGGAGAGGCGCCAGCGCTGAGCCCACTGGGCCACAGTGCAAGTGAAGTGGAACACCAGGCCAGGCTGGCAGGGCCCCCGCTGAGCATGGGCCTGCCACCATTATAAACTTGGTACTGGCCAAGCTGGGTTGTGGCCGGGGGAGAGGCATCTCTCCCCGCCGCAGCCCTGAGCGCCTGTGCAGCGCTTAATAGGCTGCTGTGTGGCCGTGCAGCTTACAGGGAATTTAGGTCAGGTTCAATTATTTATTCTGAATCTTTGGGGAATCACGGGGAAATAACCTGTTCTGCAAGAGCTTCTCACTTGGACACTCTTACTCTGCACAAAGGCCATGTCTACACTACAGGGACTACAGCAGCAGCACCACTGTGGCCCTGTAGCTATGCCATCATAGCCTCATAGTGCAGATCCAGCCTATGGCGACGGAAGAGGTTTTTCTGTTGCTGTAGGACCACCACTTGTCCAAGCACCTCGCTGCATCTACACTGGGGGCTAGGTTGACATAGCTCAGGGCACTCAGGGCTGTGAAAAATCCAGACCTCTGAGCACCATTGCTACGTTGACCTATGTTTTAAGTATAGACTCACCCTAAGGCCATATCTACACTACAGTGGCACAGCTACGGTGTCATAGCTATGGCATTGTAGCACCATAGCGTAGATGCGTCCTACACTGATGGGAAAGGTCCTCCCAGAGTGGTGATACTAGGTTAACAGAAGAATTTTCAGTCACCCTACCTGTGACTTGACTACACAGTGGGTTAGGTTGGCTTAACCACAGCGCTTGGGAGTGTGAATTTTTTATAGTCCTGACTGCTGTACTTACTTTTAAGTGTAGACCAGACCTAAACGTGCCTTTGTGCAACAGAAACTGTGGCTTTCTCTCCACCGGGGAGAAGTGACCATCTCATTATAGCTATGCTAGCAGCAGAGTCTGGAGTGTAAAGTGCTTTTCAGAACGGAGGGTGATAATGATGATCCAACTCCCCCGTACAAGCGAGGGCTTGTTAGTGTTTTTTTAAATATAGAACGTGAGAAATTAATCAGAGACTGATGTAAGATGAAAAAAATTTGGAGCCAAAGTTTTGGCTGAAGACAGAAAAGCAGGTCAGCTGGGAAAACAGTTATTTTCCTTACTTGACTCAATTACCATTTAAAGTGAAAACCCACAGGGGGTAACTGGCTTAACTGCACTAACCTTTCACCTCTGCAAGCTTGCATTCAGTTGTAGGTCACACCTCAAAATACATTTCATTCCCATTACTGCTTGTGCTCAGCTCCAGACTAGTAGAACCTAATTTGGAACTGGAAATACGCAATCAGGCAGCAACAGAGACCAAAAAAAAAAAGCATGTACAGTACTGTGTTAAACGTAAACTACTAAAAAAATGAAGGGAAAGCAGCATTTTTCTTCTGCACAGTAAAGTTTCAAAGCTGTATTAAGTCAATGCTGTAAACTTTTGAAAGAACAACCGTAACGTTTTGATCAGAGTTATGAACAACCTCCATTCCTGACGTGTCTGTAACTCATAGGTTCTACTTTACTTCAGCATAATGCACGCTTGCTATTTTTTATTATTGATTAGTTGTATTACCATAGCACCTAGGAGCGCTAGTCCTGGATCAGGACCCCATTGTGTTAGGTGCTGTACAAACACAGAATTAAAAAGACAGTCCCTGCCCCCAAAGAGCCTACAATTTAAGTACAATACAAGAGATGACAAATCAACAGGGCAACACAAGGAAATAAAGAGACAATATTGATCAATATGGTAGGCAGTGTCTCAACACACCAGCTGCCTAACCAGCATCAATTTTTTTGTAGGCATCATGGCAAAGGAGAACTTTTAGGAAGGTTTTAAAGAAAGATAATGAGTTAGTTCTGCAGGTGTTTACAGGGAGTTTTTCCCAAGGAGAGGGGGCAGCATGGGAGAAAGCACAAAGGTGCTTGTTTGAAAATTTAACAAGTGAGCTGATTGGAGGTGGGAGTCAACTTTTCAATACCGAATGACAGATGGTAAATAGAATGGGGATAGGCCATGAAGGGCCTTGAAAGTGAAGACAAGTGGCTTATATTTGATATGCTAGAGAAGGAGGAACCCAGTGAAGGGCTGCAAAGAGATGAGTGACATGGTCAAAGCAACTGTCTAGGAAAATGATCTTTGCAGCAGCATTCTGAATGGATGAGAGCGGGACCAGATGGCATTTGTGTATTCCAGAGAAAATGATGTTGTAGAAATTGAGACGTGAGATGATGTGAGAGCCTGGAGGAGAGTTTTAGCTGTGTGGATGGCAAACAGCAATGGGAAATCAATGGGAGTTAAGAACCAAAGCACTTTTGAAAACCCCACAGGTGCCTGTTTGCATCTTTAGGCACCTAAATACTTCTTGAAAATCTGGCTTTTAAATCCTGATTTGTCATTATCTGTACTCTTCCATAGAATTTTGCAGTGAGTTCAAGCATTAGGCATCTGTATCGATGCCAAGTTGGAGGCTTATGCACCACATCTTTTCAGACTGCAAGAAAAAGATTCTACTTTAGAAGAGATTTTGCTGACAGTGAGCGCTAAGTACAAGGATTTAACTCTGCAATGGCACGAATGCAAAATAGCCTTTATTTGAGATAACATTTACTGTTAATTGTAAAATGGAATGAATGGAAAATCAATTAAAATGTAAAATTTAAAATGACTTCACATGAAAATGCTTACAGTAGCATGGCTAGCATGGCTGGGACACAGGAATTCTTAGGAACTCTGTCTGCTATGAACTTTATCGATCTTTACAGGAGGAAAATGGGTGTCATATCCCTGCCAAACCAAAAACGACATGTATGTCAGTTCAGACTAATTTCCCTCCCTGGTGACATTTGTAGAATAACTTTTGTATCTTTTACTTCTAACACTAACCTTGTCCTGTAAGTTATGAGGATTAAAAATTGGGTTTTGCATTTGGACCAAGTTGCATTAATGTTGTGAGTTGTTGTCCCATATCCAGATGTGAAGACAGGCAATGTCTGCTTTGAAGTCAATAGTCTTAAACAGGCCAGAACACAGATTTTGCGGGAGGGGGGATTACTTGCAAAATTTCAATGGAAGGAAATGCTTATTTTTCAGTTGTGAACAGGATAAAAGCTAAACTGTATGTTCATGTTGCTGAAGAATGTGAAGATATCTCTTTTGTGGACAAAAATGTATTATACTATTTTAAGCCCCTTCCATGCTGGAGAGAATTTCAGGAAGCATTGGGGCTTCCAGGGAGTGCATGCAACACTGTTCAAGAGTGTTCTACCATCCTTTCAACAGATGCATCATGCAAATGAACCTGCCTACCATTAACAATGAGCTGAATTAAGTAATATCTGACTAATTGCTAAACACCCTGCATGGGATGTTGGTTCTTTGTTCCTTATCCAGCAGCCTTTGGCACCTATGCAAGGCCAGCCACAATCTAGCCTCAAATCCATGACTGTCTATTTCAGAAAGCCTATATATTAAAAAAAAAAAAAAAAAAAAAAGGCAGGACAGCAATATAACCCAGGCAGTAGACATTCCACAGAATGAGGGATAAAAGAACCAATATCCTACAGTTAGTTTGTGGGAGATTGTCTCCCCAACAAAATAAGTACGGGACAAAGAAAGAGTTGCTGCTCAAATATTTCTCGGTGATGAGTCTGGATCAAAACCATGGATCTGGCCACTACCATCTCCCCAGCCTGGGTTAAATTCAGATTCAGATTTTGCAAACTGAAACTGGCTCTGTGAATGTGCTGCAAGGTTTGGAATGTTAGAAGAAATTATGGGAAGATAGTTTAATGTGGAGGTGATGCAGTCAAAGGAATGTGGAAAAATTGCATAGATACCAATGGAATTTATCACATAGATATTGTTTCCTCATATCATGTAGATAAAAATTTACCACAGGGTTCTGCAAGTTAGCGCATGGTGTATGTGTATGTGATATACACTGTCTCAGAAATTCTTTCACGGATGATGGGCACTTAGGGCTTGTCTGCACTACCAAATTAAGTTGACTTAAGTCAACATACATCCACTGCAGTAATTAAAGCGGTGGTTCACATTCACAATTGCTCCTTCTGTTAGTGATGTGTCCTCTCCAGGAGTGGGGCTGACAGCTTGGGGCTGACAGCCAACAGACCATGTAACGCAGTGTCTACATGGACACTACATCTCCCTAATTACATTGATATAAGAGCTACGCCTCTCATGGAGGTGGAGTTATTATGTTGGTGTAATGGGGGACTTTGGCAGAAGCAGCATTCTAGTGTAGACCCTGACATAATTAGGTCAACGTAAGTAGGGTTGCCAATTTTCTAATCACACAAAACTGAACACCCTTGCCCCACCCGCTGCACTGCAGCCCTGCCCCTGCAGCACCCCTTCTCCGAGGCCCCACCCACTCCATCCCCCCTCCCTCTGTCGCTTGCTCTCCCCAACCCTCACTCACTTTACCAAGCTGGGGCAGAGAGTTGGGGTGTGAGAGGGCTCTGGCTGGGGGTGTGGGCTCTGGGGTGGGGCCAGAAATGAGGGGATCAGAGTGTGGGAGGGGACTCTAGGCTTGGGTAGGGGGGTTGGGGTATGGGAGGGGGAGGGGGTGAGGGCTCCAGTTGGGGGTGTGGGCTCTGGAGTGAGGTCAGGAATGAGGGGTTTGGGTGCAGGAAGGAGCTCTGGGCTGGGGCCAAGGGGTTTGGAGTGTGGGAGGGGGCTCAGGGCTGGGACACAGGGTTGGGGTGCGGGAGGGGATTTTGAGCTGGGGCAGGAGTTGGGGTGCAGTAGGGGGTGAGAGGTGCGGTGTCTGGGAGGGAGTTAGGATGCAGGAGGGGGTTCTGACCTGGGGCAGAGGGTTGGAGTGCGGGAGGCGGTGCGGGGTATGGTCTCTGGGTGGGAGTTAGGGTGCAGGAGGGGGTTCTGACCTGGGGCAGGGGGTTAGGGTGTGGGATGTGGACTCCGGGAGGGGGCTCAGGGCTGGGGGTTGGGGTGCGGGAGGGAGTGCATGCTCCAGGTGGCACTTACCTCAGGCGGCTCCCGGAAGCGGCCGGCATGGCCAGCTCCTAGGTGCAGGGACAGCCAGGTGGCTCTGTGTGCTGCCCATGCCTGCAGGCACCGCCCCCGCAGCTCCCACTAGCCGCGGTTCCCAGCCAATGGAAGCTGTGGACTCGGTGCTCGAGGTGGGGGCAGCACGTGGAGCCCCTGCAGCCACCCCTGTGCCTAGGAGCTAGATGTGCTGGCCGCTTCCAGGAGCAGCGTGGAGCCAGGGCAGGCAGGGAGCCTGCCTTAGCCCTGCTGTGTCGCCGACTGGACTTTTAGTGGCCCGGTCAGCAGTGCTGACCAGCGTCGCCAGGGTCCCTTTTCGATTGGGCGTTCCGGTCAAAAACTGGATGCTTGGCAACCCTAGTCGTAAGCCACCTCACATCAGCCTAACTCTGTAATGTAGACCAGGGCTTAGGGCTCGTCTACATTAGAAATGCTACAGTGGCGCAGCTACAGCGCAGCTGCTGAAAACACTTTATGCCCATGGGAGAGAGCTCTCCCGTCGACATAATAACTCCACCTCTGCGAGAGGCGGTAGCTATGTTGGTGGGAGAAGCTCTCCCGCCGCCGAGATAGCACTGTCCACACTGGTGCTTAGATCGGTGTATCTTACGTTATTCAGGGGGTGGCTTATTCACATCCCTGAGTGACGTAAGTTATACTGAAGTAAGCTCTAGTGTAGACCAAGTCTAAGTCCTCATGCAAACAATATGCTTTTTAAGGATCTACTTTGCCTTCCCCTCCAGACTGCCGGAATAGAGTGATCTCAGCAGCTGCTAATAGGGAAGGAGTGCTCTGTTTATTGATGGGATATCTATACATGAAAGCGAGAAGACTGAAAACTGCTAGACATTTGGGAGTAGGAGCTCTGAGTTGTTAGCTTCAATCTGCTTTGGAAAGTAATTTTGTTCTGTGTGTGAGCTGCCTCAGAGACTTGGCAACAGAGTGTCACTTCATTGAAGTCTGGTGCATCCTGCTAATAATGTTATATCCTGTCCTGCTCAAGACTGGAGACAATTCAAAGCAGTCCCTCAGGAAGTAGCCTTTTGAAACCACACCCATTTGGACAAGCACTACAAGTTCTTCTTAAACGAGCATTGGCAGATTAAAAATAATAGCTTATTTTTAAAAATAATTTCTTTCCTGTGTTCTTAGTAATACCTTAGCGTATTAAAACTGAAGGAATTTAGAAAAAATTGAATTCATCTTTCACCATTTACAGTTTGTTTAAATTTTGCTTTTCACTCAGCTTGGAGTCAGCCAGTGGAATACAGGCTAATCAGTTTCTAAACAATTTGTAGCTATTTTCACTTTCAGGCTGTAATGCACTAGTATGAAGCTGCAATGTTTGGGTTGAAAATACTGCAGGGAATCTTTATATATATATATTTTTAAACGATTGGAATTGAAAAAAAATCAGTAGCTTTTTTTTTTGCCTCGTGTTTTTGAACCTTATTTTTACAATATTTAAATTTTGGGCGAAATTTGGCCTCATGGTGTTTTTCATTATATCTAATCCATTTAGTTTGAGTTCTTTGTGAGTCAAATTTTCAAACGTGGTCTCTTAAATTGTCCTTTCAGGCCACGGTTTTCAAAGTTATTTTAAGGGCCTCCATTTTTCAATGCCCAGCTTGAGACGCCTTAAAGAGGCCTGGCTGAAAGTGCTGACCATCCGCACTCTGAAAACCAGATTCTTTTAAGATGTCTCAAGTACCCAAAAACCACTGCACCCCAAATCTTGTCAGTTTTGAAGAGTTCGGCTCTAAATCCACATGTGGGTGCTCATATTTAAACATAGGTACGTAAAAGCCTGATTTACGTACTGAAATGCCAATTAAACTTCCAGATTTGGGGGTTGTGCATTCTACTTAAGTAACCACATTGAGCCCATTGTATTAATTAATAAATTTAAATTCAAATCAGATTCACAGACGTGCTTTACTGTTATTGAAGGCAAACTCTTTAATTCTTAACTCTTTAATTTTCTGAGGACAAGCAGAAATGACACTTAGTTTTTGCAAGCTGAGCGGTCCTTGAACATTAGAGTAACTCAAAAAATCTCTCAAAAGGAAAAATAAATACCCTAAGTAATAGATATATATTGTATCAGTCCCTTTTTAAAAATGTAGCTTTCATTTAATCCATTTCTTGATTCCTAGCTCCCCCATTCCCGAAACATGGTCAAAGGATCCAGAGTGGTTTTTAAATTGATATTCGCTGATGAAAACTTTTAGCTTAATATAGCTGTGAGTAATTTTAAAAAAATCTCTGTTGTCCTTTGATGTGGAAAGTACCAGTCTTTTATGTAATGTTTCTCCCCTAGAGCACCAGAAGCCAAAGAATGTGAGAGTTTTCAACTAACACCAGCCATCCACATCTACTGTGTGAGGAAACTAGGCAGACGTGTCACAGACCCATTCATGGAGATGTTTTCTTAGAATTTTAAAACCCCCCAGCCCTGCAGATCATCATCTCAATTGCTCTGCTGGATTCCTTGAGAGCTGGCTAGGACTGGCTCGGCTGACAGCTTTCCCCAATGCAGTTCTGCCAGGTGACAGCTGGTGGCCACTGCAGTAAGCACCTTTCGATGTCATGTAATAATAATGTCCTTGTTTAATTGCCCCTTCCCCCAACCTCATAAAATACTTTTCTTTTAAACACAATCTCCTGCAAGCACTATTGCCCTACCCAACTATCTAGGGACACTACTCTCTGCTGATACTAGCTAGGCAGAAGCTTCAGATGGAGATGATAGTCATACTACTTTCATGGTCTTTTCTTCCATGAATCTCAAAGCAAAGATGGATGCGCATTATCTAGATGGGGCAACTGAGGTATAGAAAGTTGAAGTGATTTGTCTTATGTCACACAGTATGTCAGTGATTGTGATGGAATCTGTAGGCCAGTATCCTATAGCCTTTCCACTGGTCTATGCTTACTTCAAGGGCACTAAAAGACTGTGAATACTTCACTTAGTATTATAATGGTGCAAACTTTGCCTCAGTGTAACCAATGGGACTGATTGGTAGGCCCGTGCTAAAACTGCTGACTCCCCATTGTTCTCAGAATTCTCATGTAATTTATCTGTTGCATTGTGATTTTTTTCAGTTGCCCTGAGAACTGTGCTAGGAAACCACTACAGCAGATGTAAAATTGCTTAATTACAGAAGTATTGTATATACTCTGGAGAAAAGGCCCATTCAGGATGTTTATAGACTAACAAAGAAGGGTTTAAGGTGCGCCCCACCAGCTTTCCTAAAAATAAAAGTGTTTATGAGTCTTGGAGGCCCAAGGTTATTATAAACGTAATAAGGCACATTTTCTGCCTCCAATTGTTTATCAACACAAAATGTCTGGGATGGCCACTATTTTTAAGAGTACATTACGTGTCATAAATCTCATCTTATCTCAGTTTATGAAGCAACAGTGCAGTTGTTAACTGCTCTTCAGAGTTTTACTGACTGATTACAAATCAAGGACACTGTTCCGCTGTCCTATGCAGAAGCGCATGTTGCTGCATAACTTGCATAATCAACTGTTGAAGAGTCACCGAGTCTATGGGCTACTTGACAATGTGTGTGCTTGTGTACGGGTGAGCAGGATTGCACCTTCAGGCTTTAACATGTTGGGTGAAATCCTGGCTCCATTGAGGTCTTTGGAAGTTTTGAGTGACATCATTGGGGCCAGGATTTCACCCATTACTTTCAGGCCAGATCCTCAGTTGGTGTAAACTAGCATAGCTCTATTGAAGCTCTGCTGATTTAGTTCAACTGAGGAGCTCCCCCTACATGTCTTTACATATATATTTAATTTGAAAAATGTGAAGTTTGAGTAGTTCATTAAATGATTGGTTTTCTTTTCTTTGTGGTTTGTGCTTTTTATTATTTTATTTGTTTGCTATTGTGTCTGATAAATACTGTCCATTACACATAATGGGGCCGAGTCTGCTCTCATTTACACTGATGTATGGTAACTTCATTTTCCCCCGTGGAGTTAGTCTTGATTTACAGGTTTAACAGAAATGGGACCAATATTACTGAATCAAACAAAAAGCAGGCTATATTTTAACATCTCCGCAGGACACTCCTTTCTTTCCAAAGCTGACATGGGGACTGTAAGTGACATCTTTATTATTATAATAATATCTGGGCTAGACAATTGTAATTCATTGTGTGTTGGTAATACCACAAAATTCCTTAGCAAACTATGGCTCATTCAGGGATAGTAATTAATCATTTTCTTTATTAAGTTCCCTATCACGATTCCTTGGACAAGAAGCTGTGGTTCAGAAAGAGTCACTCATGAAAATTGAGATTGGATAAAAGTTTGAATTCCAGCTCTTCCCAAAAAGTTTTTGTCCACACTTTGGCTTGGGACAATTTTTGTTTTGTCCCATCTAGCAATCAAATCTGGTCTCACAGAATTCCTTTCTGGATTGGGGCACGGGGGGGTGGGTGGGGGGGGGTGGCGGAGAGAGAAGGGATGAGTGTGAGTTGAGATCTAGACATCTGAGCACAATGTTGGAAGCCAGGAAGTCCTGAATACCCTGGCTTTGACACTCTCTCCGGCCTTGGGCAAGTTATTTATCTTCTCTGGCTCTGGTTCCTTAGCTACAAGCAGACAACGTAATAACACCTTATTTAAATCACAGGGATGTTGTGAGGATGCATTAGTTAGTGTTTGTAAAATGCCTTGTAAATGAGAAGTGTTATGGACATTAAGAGCCAAATTTCCCTCTCCGTTATGCCAGCACAACACCTATTGAAGTGAAGTGGGGCTGGACCAGAGAACACTGGGGGAACACCTAAAGCCAAATTAAGTAATATTATTAAGCTTTCTTTGTAGAATTCTGTGAGACAAGGCCAACCGGGTAGCTCTGTGTTGGCAGCCCATTATATATTTTATTTTTCTGCTGTTTCTTTTTAAAAAATCAATTATATGGGACCTAATCCCACTCCTGCTGAAGCCAATGGGAACAGGCTTTGGCCAAGATGTGCATAGTGATTTACAGACAACCAAGAGTGACCAAACTCTTCCAAGACACTCACAATCTGAAATGTACCAAGGCCAGTTCTGTGCTGCGCCTCCTGAGAGATGTAGTGAGGGGCAGGTAATGTAAAGGTGTCTTTAAGCCATCTATATACACAGCCTGGATTCTGGCCTGGCTTGGGGCCAGGCTGGTCACTGTAATGACTTAGGCCTACGTCCTCAAAGGTATTTAGGTGCCTAGCTACCATTGATTTAAATAAAAATAACAGGAGTACTTGTGGCACCTTAGAGACTAACAAATTTATTAGAGCATAAGCTTTCGTGGGCTACAACCCACTTCTTCGGATGCATCCGAAGAAGTGGGTTGTAGCCCACGAAAGCTTATGCTCTAATAAATTTGTTAGTCTCTAAGGTGCCACAAGTACTCCTGTTATTTTTGCGGATACAGACTAACACGGCTGCTACTCTGAAACCATTGATTTAAATGGGTGTTAGGTGCCTAAAAACCTTTGAGAATCTGGGCCTTAGAGCAGTCTTGGAGTCTGCTCTAATTTGTGGCAGCCTTACATAGGCTGCCGATAGGCTGCTCCTAGTCCAGAACAACCCAAAATCTTTGTAATGCTCAGCACTGCAGCGGCCTTCCCACCCTGACACTCTCTCCCAACCCCCACAAATTGCTCCCTATGAGGCTGCAAAGAGGGTAGTATAGGCTGCATATGGTGGCCTTAAGCTGCTGCTGCACTGAGAGAATTCTCCCTTGGCCAAATGTGGCATATGTGTGGCCCCTCTATGCTACCAGAGCAACATATGGGGGCTGGAGCAGGGGGCAGAAATGGCCCTACACTCACTAAGGAAATGTGAGCATGTAAAAATAAGCCGGTTAGAATTTGTGCCGGGGAAAACATCACAGGGTGGGCTTGCCCTTCTAGGGATTTGGTTTCAGCACCATCTGGGCCTAATTATCCAACTGGATTTGGGCTTGGGCTGGGTCAGTTGACAAGGATCACCTCATAGTATCCCCAGGGTGGGACTTTCTAGAAGAGAGAGCCTGCTCCCATCGGTAGAGTTGAGAGGCTCCTTGCTTTTGCAGGGGGAAAGGCTCAGGGAAGACTATGGAAGGGGCTTTCCATACTAGCTAGGTGGAAAGGCCTGACCAGGGCCGGCTCTAGGATTTTTGCCGCCCAAAGCAAAAACAATTTTGGCCGCCCCTCCCCCCCCCCCGTTTTTTAATTACCCCACCCCCGGCCCCGCCTCAACTCCGCCCCTTCCCCAAATCCCCAGCCCTGCCTCCTCCCCCCAGGCTTGAGAGCCTAGGAGGGAGGGAGGGAAGCGGCGCCCGCGCCGCGGCCACTTGGAGTCTCCCCCTCCCTCCCAGGTTTGAGAGCCTGGGAGGGAGGGGGAGACTCCGAGGGGCCGCGGCGCGGGCGCCGCTTCTCCCCCTCCCTCCCAGGCTCTCAAGCCTGGGAGGGAGGGAGGGCGAGTAGCGGCGCGTGAATCAGCTGTTTCGCGCGCCGTGGTGCGCCAGCGGCAGCGGCAGCGGAGGTGAGCTAGGGCAGCCGGGGCACATTTTTAGGGGTGGCATTCTGGCGCCGGCCATGCCGCCCCTAAAAATGTGCCGCCCCAAGCACCAGCTTGTTTTGCTGGTGCCTAGAGCCGGCCCTGGGCCTGACTGGAGCTGCCTGTAGTGAGGGGTATGAGCACCCACCTTAAGAGAAGCAACAAGGTCAATAAAGAAGAGGCTTGAGGAAATGCCAGGCAGATTTTGGAAGAAACTCTTGAGCCGAGCAAGGGGCTGAAGAAACTGCGTAGCAGGGGAAAGACTTTTATGAATTACATTGACATTTGTACTGTGATGCTTTTCTAATAAACTGCATCTCAAGAAGGGGTGTTATTAGAGCTGCAAGTGGCTGAGTGCAGTTCTTTAGTAGTTTAAGAAGGGGAAAGGAAGGCAGCATTTGGGTCTGATGTCAAATTCGGTAAGACCCTGCAAAAGAAACCATGTTAGAGCATAGGCCTTTCTGGGCCAGCATTTGCTACAGGTGGAACTCAGACATTTTTTGCCACTAGAACTCCTAAGTTCCTTGAGTTCCTTCACTCCTATTTAAAATGCAGCCTGCTGTTTTCTTTCGTTTCATTCTGAATTGCTAGTTAACACTTGAAACTCGCAGAGAACCAACGCCAGAATTTTGACATTGCACATGCAATTAAATGTGGGTCCCAACTACTGCACCTACAAGTTAATATTGCACCTGTAATTCAGTGTGGGCACCAAACTGTGGATGTAATTAATTTCACTTGTAACAACTGCTATTTATTTCACTGATTACCACACTTTCTTGCATCTTCAGATCAGGTAGTTAGATGTTTGAATCGGTGCATTTGCAGACACAGTGAATTGTGCCCATGATGCTGGGGGCTGGGATAAGACCCAGCTAAAAATCAGGGACCAAAGGTAAGCAACCAGGTGGTATTCCCAGCCCTATATATATATATATAGAGAGAGAGAGAGAGAGAGATTTTTGATTGGACGTAGCTCTTTACGCTTGCTAACAGGGAACCGGGGCAAGCACTCAACAAAAATGACTTTAATCCTGCACATTTTCTGAATGTGGGGATTAAAGGGAGTCAGAAAGCTGCTAGCATCAAAGTGGTTTTGAATCAAGAATGCTTGCAGTACCCTTACTGTTTACACTTCATTGGTAACCACAGACTTCACTGAGAGCAAGTATCTGCCTGAGGTGCAACATGCAGAATTTGGTCATGATCATATTTACCTTGAAATACATCTGTGGTGCTGAGAGTTAGGACTGTAGGTATTTAGTCCCTTTGAAAATGGACTGAATTCTATTGCTACACCAGTGTAAAAGTGGAGTAACTGCATTGAAGTCTCACCTCCACTTGGGTATAAAGTACAGTGCATTGAAGTGGGACAGTACACATACTCCTCCAGATCATACATGCTTGTAAGGAAGGTGAAGAAAAGATGGGGACATTTCAGAAAAGTAGCTCTCCTCTATTTTAATTTCCTAAGCCCCCCACCCCCAAGCAAAATAACCCCCCCTGCCCCAAGCAGAACTTTGACCCTCATAAAAATGTAGGGCTGGAAGGAACCTCGAGAGGTGATCTAGTCCAGCCCCCGGTGCTGAGGCAGGACCAAGTGAACCTAGACTGTCCCTGACAAGCATTTGTCCAATTTGTTCTTAAAAACTTCCTGTGACCCTAGAAAGGGAGGAGTGCTGGAGACTCTAAAAAATCTGCTACGGATTTCACAGTTTCTGTTGATTTTACATGGAAGGGGCTCAGATACTATGGTGATGAGTGGCAGTGTAAAACTCTAAGATTAATTTGTCTCCAAAATGAAAATATAGCCTACTCCATGCCTGTCCTTATTGCCAGAAAAATAATCATTTGTCCTTCTGTTTTGTGAAAGTAAAGAAGATAATTTCCCCTTTGCGGCTGCCTTTCTTACTTCTGCATTTTATGGACACCAATGGTGTTTTATCTGAGGCTAAAACGCAATGACAAACTCAAATTATATTTGAGGAAATGAGTCAATAGAGGAACAGGAAGGAAACAGACCAACTGAAGCCTAGAAAACCACATACCGAGCTATATGCAACAATACATTACAACCTTTCTACATAACTAGAGGCTCAAGCCTTCTTGTAATAGAACTGAAAGAGCTACATTCCTATTCTGCAATAAATCACATGGTCTCATTACAAAGGGGATCAAATGGGCATGTGGCAATCGCTTCTAATGAGACAAAATGAATTTTAAAATACAACCAGCCATAAAGGTGAGCTAAAATTTCCCTGAGAATATTTTGGAAAGTTCTGAAGACAGGTGAAGGGAGGATTAAAGCAGGATCAAGAGAACTCCAGGGGGCCCTCCCAAATCGAAATGCCAACACTGATCACAGGCCATTCTTTGCACAAATATAAGGGAACTTAGACTGAGTTTGGTCCCAGGATTGGAAATTTCTATCTGAAGGTGAAAAGGGCATACTTTCTAAGCAAGTTTTATATATGGGTTGCTATAGTACCTATATGCCTAGCACCTATGTGCCACTTACAAATATTAAAACACAAATTGCCCTAGTGGGTGGCATTAAATTACCATTGTGTCTGTTAGCAATGTGGTGTCAACTATATTGCAGGGGTAAAACAAACCTACCCAAAATCACCGGAAAGTGAAACATACAAATAAACTTTCCATTGTGTCTTTAAGGCTGTCAGTCTGGGCTTTGGCAAGATGCAAAGGAGAGTGAGTCCCAAAAGTAGAAGAATTCCACCATGTAATCTTTAACTATTTCCTCTTCTTCATTTTTGTGTTCTGTTTATTCAGGGGCTGTAAGGAGTTGTGCTCAGTGCTGGGGGTGGTGGCGTTATTTCATGGCACAGTGAGCGAAGAGAGTTACAAAACTGCTGCTAAAACAGGGAAAGCTGTAATTTCAATCTTGGGGTTGGAGGACAAGGATAGTCTCACGAGCAATTATGAAATCTCAATGAAGCTACTATAATGGTCAATACACTTCACACATCTATGGCACCTTCCAGCCATGGATCTAAGAGATCTTTACAGACAATAATAATTAAGCCTCACAACATGCCTGTGAGGTAGGATTTGTTATCTCCATTTTGCAGATGAGATGGTAGCCAAGATTTTCACACTTGGGTACATAAAGTTAGACATCTAGATATGAGGCCTAATTTTCAGAAGCACCAAGTACCTGCATAACAACTGTTGAAGCTTCCTCAATAGCTTTCAATATCAGGCCACTAATTTAGGTGCTAAATATAGAGTTAGTTGCCTAAGTTTGGGTGCCCATGTGTGAAAATTTTTGGCTTAAGTGATTTGACCAAGGTCACATAGTTAGTCAGTTTCAGAGTTGGCCATAGCACCATAGATTCAATTTTCTGCACTGTTCAAAACGTTTGCTCCTGATGGTCAGACCATTATTGCTTTACACTGTAAATCCATTTCACGTTGCACTAGATGGGTCAGGACAGTAAATGATCAATGACCTGAAATCAGGCTCAATTCGTCTTTGGTTTGGAAGCTTGTATGTGACATTTATACAGATTTTTCTTTTCTTTTCTTTTCTTTTTGACCATGGCAACGCCCTGTTACAACCTGTTTGGCAAAAACACAAAACAAAAACCCTCCATGAGAAACTGATCCTTAATTGTGGGAATCGTTTACAGTTCCAGCAAATGATTCAACACAAGAATTAGGGGCAGAGATGTCTCATAAGCCCAATTGCAACCAGTGGTCTACCTGAGTAGGCTGTTTAAATCTTGGAAATCAGACCCTCACTGTCTGCTCAGCTTTATATAGTCTCTTTCAGGTTGGAAATAGAATGAAGCCGAATTTTGCTTACCAGCAGACATGCTGCATTTCTGGTTCTCCCCAGAAATGAAAACTAGAGCCAGATGCATCTCAGATATAATTTAAGACCTGGAGTCACTGTTATAACATGAGGCCAGTGACACAGAATTTCACCTAATGTTTCTGGCAACATTTTGTAAGCAGTGCTCCAAATTCAACTGTTTAAATTTCTCTATCCTTATTATGTAAATATATGGAGCTCTGTAAATCGTAGGTGGCAGCATACAGTAACTCATTTGCTTTAACAGTGTTAGCTTGATGAAATTACTAATTGCGCTTTGAGTGCTGAAAATAATAAAGCCATATGTGTAACTGCTGTGTGTATTTCATAAATGGGACTACTATAAAATGCACTACTATAAACTGTGAAAATAATGCAGCTGCATAAAATTACAGCAGACTAATGTGCTAATGCCCTGCAGTTGTTAGGGCAAGCCAATGTAAGATGCTGCTTCTGCCTAACTGCCCCTAGAAGCAGGGCCGGCTCCAGCATTTCTGCCGCCCCAAGCAAAAAAGGGAGTGAGGGACCTGCCGCCCCCGAATTGCCGCAGGTGCCGCCCCTCTCCCTTGGCCGCCCCAAGCACCTGCTTGTTAAGCTGGTTCCTGGAGCCGGCCCTGCCTAGAAGAGGATGGGCATTTTAAAAATGCTGTATAGAAAGTAACCGCTTTCTGTGACATTTGCTTATGCACAAGACACTGCACTAGTATTGTCCCTTGCTTCTAGTACCCCAGAGGCTTGTGGAAATAGGAATGTAATAAGTTAATAAGTTAACTAGTCTTCTGCTAACTACTCCATGAGGTGGGTTTGACTTCTGCTTTGTAGAAGGACACCTGCTTTGGTCTACTGTCCAACAGTGAATTGCTGCAGTATGAGGGGACAGACGAAAAAAATATTCAGGGCAAAGCAGGACAGCAGGGGTTGGGCCATGTTTCGAGGGGACATCAGTTCCCTCAGGCATCATGGAGATTATGCAGAGTAATATCATCTTTGCTAAGCCTGTCAATATTATGTGGTGACTTCCTCTTCTGCATGAAACCCTCCCAAGCATGAGGGTGGCTGGTGGGGCGACAGGGTCAGATGTTTCCTGCAGACACTCATGGGGATAAGAGGGCTGGGAGCGGTAGACTTTTATGAGTGTCCCAAGATCTGGGCGCTTAGGTGGCTGGTCCCCTGCCTATTTGGTGCGTGAGGGTGGGGCACATCACTCAATGGAGGGCCTGTTGTTATGTATTCAACTCCATAAGTGTGCATGGTGCTTTACAGACAAATAAAGTTGGAGGCTCCCATCAACAGAGGAAACTCCATGAGCTGAAACTCAGAATTGGAAATGGATATGAAAAGGAAACAGAAGGGTCTGTTGTTGGTTGCCTAGATAGCAGGCTGATGGGCACATGAGAGGTACCACAGACTGTAAATCCTATAAGTTTATTTTTGGCAGCACGTTTTTCTTACCTAAAGAACAGCAAGAGGCCTGCAGAGGTGAGACACTGGCTCTAAGGAAACCCCACTCCTTAGACAACGTCTTTTACTTTCATTCTTCAGCAGCTAGAGTATCATCAGTGAACTCCAGCAACTTGCAACTCCGTGACAAAAAAATCATTGGTGAGACTGGGATGGATCTAAAATGTGGCCATGACTGAACAGTGAGAGCTGGGGAAGGTATGAACTGCTGCCATCAGCACTTTCTTGTTCTATGGGATGTCTGAACAGGTATGACAAATATGGGTCTCTGACAAGCAGCAACTTGCAACTGCAGCTGTTTTCACAGTTAAAAAACAAGGCAGAGCAGACTGGCTACTTTCAGTGAAGTGGGAGCAAGACAGCTGAGTTCCCTACTTATCTCAGATTTATAGTCTGGTTCTAGTTTATTTTATCACTTCCCCACAGCTGCCTGACAGTCTCCTGGAACTGCCATCATATGTCAGAGAAGTTTCCCCTAGTAAAACAAAACGTAGCTTGAGGCAAATAGGGCTGTACCTGGCTGGAATTGGCTGTTGTATTTATAACACATCAAAGATGAGGAAGGTAGTTTCAAGAGTTCAGGCCAAATAATCCCCTAACAGCAGCAGTGAAAGAATTCTCTGGGGTATGTGGTAAAACAAAAAATCCTAGTGATGGAGAATGGTATTACATGATTAAATTGAAACAAAACTGCAGTTGAACAACTTCAAAACTACTTGGGCCAAATTCACCCCATTTAGATCAATGGAATGAAACTGGGGTGGATTTGTCCACTTGGATTTTAACGTGTTAACAGCTAAGCATTAAACTTAAATCAACACCAATACTTAATACAACACAAAATAAATGTCACTGTTTAAAAACTACAATACACAGGTTTAAGACAGTTAGATGAAAGAGACAGAGAACTCTTCTCTTCCCTGAAACATTTGAAAAGGTCTCACATTTTCAAAGAAGACCAAAGAATGTAATCTGACAGGTTGAAAATATATATATCCTATTATCTATAATTTAAAAATATTGCAATTCAAAGACTTCAAAACAAACAAACAAACAAACAAAAAAATAACTCTCATGTCCTTAGGATGCAAGCCAGTCATTGTACCCCATCTCAATCCTGAATTTAAAAGGGGTTAGGTATAAATGTGCTCTTTATGTACATTTGCCATTGTTTAGGGTTTGTATCCATGTGATACAATGTTAAAAGGCCAGACTCTGCAGCCTTTATTGAGGCTTAGATCCAAGGATTTTAGAAGAAATAAGTGAACCTGAATGGATTTCCTAAACATGCATTGACTTCTATACTTTATCTGCTTGATTATTTGTACTTTATCAAGTAACTTCTGTATCCACATCAGTCCTGGAACATATCTGACCTGAACTAGGACAGGAGTGATATAACATTTCTCTCCCAGCTGAACCCCCAGCGGAACTCTCTGTTCAATTCCCCATATGGCTGGCAAAGACAAATCCCTCTTGATCTAGGATCCCATCCTGAAGCATGGATGGGGGGGAGGGCATGGGGAGGGACAGGGGGGCATGGCGGCTGGGGGGGGGGGAGAGGAAATTGACCACTTCAGGAAGGTTAGCTACAAGCCAAGTCCCCTAGAAACCACAGGAGCCTATCCTTGGCACTCAAGGAGTGGTAGAGGGTCAAAGGCAAAACATTGTGGAAGGGTCTGAGGATGAGCAATGGGAAAACTTGGGAGGTAAAATGAGATAGGGATGGGATGCCAAAGGGAAAGGAAGCTGGGGGGGGGGGGGTGGGAAATGTCAGGGAGACATCTGGAGATGGAGGGAAAGATGTCTCAAAGAGAGACAGAGGTGGAGAGAGGAAGGGAGATGAAGAAGGGCGGAAAAGAGCACAGAGGTACTCAGGAGACGAGAGAGAAGTTGAGAATGGAGTTTGAAAGCAAGCAGTAACTGGATCATGGATTATGGCAAGAACAAGTGGAGAGAGAGAATGGGAAAGAGGCAACAAAAAGAATGAGAGGACAGGAAAGAAAAAAAAATGGAGAGAGATTTGTAGGGAAGAGAAAATAACAAACAGGACATAGAAAACAATAGGCAGAGAGGGTGACAGCAAGAATGTGGTTTGGAGAGAATGAAAGTGGAAGGTGGAAGAAGAAAGACCCATCATAGGTTAGCAAACAGTATTTAATTTATTCATGTTCCTATGGCTCAGTGGTTCTCAACCTATTTACCATTGTGGGCCGCATATACAGCTGTCTATGTGTTATGTGGGCCACCTCCAGACAAAGTATATACTGCCTGTATGGCCCCGAGGCTGTCACATGGAGTGTGATTGGGCCGCAAGTGGCCCACGGGCTGAGAACCATTGCTATGGATGATTATATTTCCCTAGCAGCTACTGAGGGCACAGTTACCATTACACAAACCCCTTCCCCTACTGGGAGCAGCCAAGTGCTTTCTTTGAGCATAATAAATATGCAACACATTCTTGAGCACTTCAGGCTTAAACAAAGTGCTCTCCAAATCCCCCCTCTAGTGCTGGACAGTTTCCCTCCAGCCTTTCTGGTTGAAACTTGGCAGCTCCATTATAACCTACATGCAGGCTCCCCAGAGCTATCCTTTTATAGGCTTGCCTATTAGTGATATTCTTGAACTGAATATTAAAAAAACCCCACCCAACCCTGTTTGGATAAAACAACCATGATTCAGGTTAACTCACGGTCCTTGTCAGAAATGGTGACATTTCCCATTCCTTCTTCCACAGGTTTACTTGTCATTGATATGTACGGTGCATATGCGACCCTATAGTATCTGTTTGTAGCAGACTGTATTTATGGCCTGACCGAAATCCTATTCAAGTCAATGGGAATTGATCCATTAACTTTAATGGGATTTGGATCAGGCCCTTAGGGCCCAGCCCTGCATGACTTGCACATCCCACTGAACTCCTCATAGAATTTAACTTTTCTGATTCAGTGAAATCAATGGGGAATTTGGAAATGCAACTCAAGCCACTAATATTTTTTCCAGAGCAAAGAGCTAACCTCTTCCTCCTGCTTTAGTTAACTTTTTCCAACCCATGGGAATGCTTCAAGGAAACATTTTCCTCTTACAGGACATTTTAATCAGTCCAGACAATGACTTACAATAACATTTTCAAAAGCATCAAAGTGATTTAGAAACCTAAGTCCTCTTTTCAACAGTGATTTGGGCACCTAACTCCCGTTTGACTTTGAAAAGTGTTTGACTCATCTGTGTGTCATCTACATGAGAAACATCTGTGCCTATTTTCCAGCAACGGTGCTAAACAAGATAAAATTGCTCTGTTGCTGGAAAATGAGTACAAAATTTACAAGAGCAGACTAGGCCTCGGAGAGCAAATATAGATGTGATGGGTTTATCAGCTTAATAGGAAGCTTATTTCGTCCTTATGTGCTTGTAAAGTATATAATAACCCAGTATGGCTGTGGAATGGGGGATTTTACAGAAATCTCCTACCCTTGCTGTAGCACTAGTATAGCTCTGTTGTGATAGTTATGACTCTTACGTAGAACGGCTGCCTATACTTTTACCATTGTGACATCTAATGCTGCTCAGAGCAAGCCTGGACAAAATGTCATCAGCTGGTCTTCACTAGGTCTCCCAGCATTGCTAGCACTGAGAGCTGAATGGGTACTACAGCAATGGTGAGGGATTTTTCCTAAAATCCTCCTTGAAGAAAAAGCCTGAAAATGGTGATTAAAAAAAAAAAAGTGTCAGGAGTGCAGCCTCTTTTTGGTTTACCTAGTTTTATGCATGAAATCTACAAGTAAAAGTGAGGCATTTTGGGGTGTGGGAATATCAAATCACTGTTCTCTACACAGTACCATATGTGTGCATGAGCTGTCTACAGAAATATAAGACACAGTCCCTGCCTTGAAAAAATGACAATCAAAGGACTTGATCCTGAAAACATGTAGTCACACAAGGGTCCCACTATTTTCAAATTAGACTTAATTGAAGTCCCTGAAACTTCTTACATGAGTAAAGACTACTTGTGTGAGTAAGGCTCACAAGATCAGACCCTACGTTAGATGATGTTCAATCAAAAAGGTGTGGGAGGTGGACAGGGCAACACAAAATTGTGTAATTTGTCTCATTCAGATCAGACACTTGTTTGTCCAGGATTTTTTTTCTCTCTTTCAGATGTGCCTGCTGACACCTGTGGACCCAAAGCACTAGCCTAATGGTGTAGCCTGTGGTGAGGGCCTGATCTTGTGTGAGGCTGAGTATCAGAAGCCCAAAGGAGAAAACTATTTACTTCATATTCATGTAGGTAATGGCCATATTTTATATCCTGAGAGAGCCACGGAATTCTCCACACAGCTTTGTTATTTAATAAATTTAAAATCAGGGGCTATTGGAGCATTTTTGGTTGTAGTGTTAGTCATGAAGGATGTCATATTCAGGAAGCATCCACAAGGAACAATGTTCTCAGGAAAGCAAACACACCGGTGTGTGCTGATTTTTCCATGAATGCCCTAGACTATGATCTGATGTTTCCAGCGATTGGTTCTGGTCCTGCAAACACTTAGACATGTGAGTAAAGTTACTTACATGTGTAGTCCCATTGACTTCAGTTGGGCTATTATTTGTGAGTAACTTTACTTATATGCATAAGTGTTTGCAAGATCAGAACTTTAGTATATGAGTGTACAATAGAAACAAGTCAAGGGAGTTGACAACATAAACATTCACCTAACACCACACTCAGTATTACAAAATGTTTATTCTCTCTCATAAAATAAACTGTGGGCCCAGTCTCACTCCCAAAATACTGGAGTTTTCCATTGGAGCTGAACTCTGCCTTGTATGTATAGATATCATACAGTTTACTACACTAAAAAGAGTATATAAAAAGCCTTATATTACTTAGTATTGCTTGCTCATAAAGCACTATGTTCAGAGATTTTCTGTTTCTTTAGTATGATCTCTCATTTCAGGACCTGTAATGTGAATAATTAACTCATTGGTGGATCCACACTATTGTACTAGTTACGTATATACTTGTGCTAGCATTTAAAGAGGAGAATTTTTCTTCTCCTTCACCCTTTCTTTTATTATAGGTGGAGCTGGTAGCACTGCCAATAGCACTGCCTGACACTTTCCAATACAAGAATTTATTTTCATTTGTTTATGAGTTTGCTACATTTTAATGGGTGAGGTTGGAATTTTCCATGCTGGGTGTTTGGCTCAGGCTGTTTTTGTTTTTTGTTTTTGTTTTTAATTTCAGATAAAATGGTTCAATTATTTCTGAGAAGAAAATAAAGGAAAACATATGTTGATTTGCCCATGTTAAAAAGTTTCTTACAACCTTCTCCTTGAGAAGCTCACAATGTTTTGGAGCAGGGACTTGAAATTTGGCGGGAGTGGGGCTGATGTCAGCAAAGGGCTGCTTGCCATCCCTGTGAAAAAAATGCTCGCATTTGGTCAAGTCATAAGCCTTTGAAAAGTCTCGTTTGCAAGTGTTTGTTAGAATTTGGCAGCTAAATTCTCCGAAGATTCCATCCCATTGAGCTTGCTGCAGCCTAGAGATGAGGGGGCTGAATGGGGCTCTCCCTGCAATTGCTTCTCCCGGCCACCAGGAAAGTCTTGGATGCCAGCACAAAAATTGAGAACAGGGAGAGTTTCTCACTATGCTATAAATGCTCTCCCTGCTGGCACCAGGCAGTGTGTAGGAGGAAGCTGACTGAAATGCACAGGGCTCTTGGGAGTGTGGTGTGGAGTGGAAGATGGTGATAGCAGATTGGGTAAAGGAGCCTGTGGGGTAAGACTAGGACTGTGAGCTTGGGTAGGAAAGATACTGGAACAGGCTGGACAAGGAGACTGTGAGGTCGGGGGAGGGAAACTGGAGTTTGGAGGTTGAGGGATGGGGACTGAGATCAGACAGGAAATCTGGGGAAGGGAGGAGGGAGACTGCAATTAGCTCAGTGAGGAGATTGGAACAGGAATGAGGGGCCATGTGCGGGAAGCCTAGGACTGGGAGGAGTCGGAGGAGTTAAGGGGTTGGGGGGTCTCTGATGAGGAGCTGAGGGGGACATGGGAGTGAGTGGGACAGGTTAGAGGGGACGTAGCCAGAAGGGGTCAAGATTGGGGGCACTACATTGGGACAGAAAGGTCTGTGCCCACTAGAGAACACTCCCCTCCAGAGTCTGGAATGGAACCCAAGATCCTGTGAAGAAATAGTATGTGATCATGTGGTTAAAAACTGTATCATAATCCATATGCACAAATTGTGATTGCAGAGGCACCTTAATTCTGGCATTTCCTAACTTTTGAGTGCCTGATTTTGCAACTTTAATAGTGTTCTTTTAATGTAGTTTTTTGTGTATAATATAGTTATGCCCAGATATTTATCATTGTACGATGGCACAGCACCACATTGGTACTCCTGTATATAACGTGTTAACAGTAAGAGAAGTGGTTGTATAGTAAATTATGGTGAAATAGTTCCATGTCATGATCTGTCATTCCTTTGTGTTGTGTTTGTATATTATTTTTGCAATTCAGTCAAACCTCAGTTACCTGAGAGGAGGACAGTGAATTAATTTGGATGAATGAGGGTTCATATAACTGATGGACTCTTGATATAGTTAGTGCACATCAAAGAACACAGAATTGCTTTGGAGGAAAGAGCTTTGTGAATAATCAAGGTTTGGTTATTGATCTTTGTCTGTGTGTAAATACCCTTCATTAGATGTGTTTTGTTTAGTGTACAGGGAAATATTAATTATAAAAGAATAAAGTTAGGGTTCTATATTGACATACTTAAAATAAGGAAACAGCTAGTTTTGATTCACGTCAGCTTGTACTTCTCAACATTACCTGGCAAGGTGGTGACATACATGAGGAGTGGGAGATTAGAGAGGTATAACCTCTAGCTTTGTCAGGACACTCATTCTTCCCTTCTTGGTGTGTTTTTGTTGTTGTTGTTGCTGCTGTCGTTGCTGGCTGCAGCAGAAGTGGAAGCAGTAGCTAGAACTACACAGATGGCATAGGCCTGGGGCAAATGCTAACCTGTGGGAATTAGCAATGATATTGGGCTTTTTGTCCAAGCTCTATTGGCATTTGCACCAATAACTGTACCTCTGGACTAACAGCGCATGGTCTGATTTGTTTGGGTCAAGTTGCCTTTATCCTTTTAGTATTCTTTCCATAAAACCCACTCCGTGGGAAGCCCTGTGTACCTACATAAGCCCTTAACACAGGGCTAGAGTGGTTCATATGGCCTTGTATGGGACCTCTGTCCTGGGGTGAACATCACTCTCTTTAATGGTGCGATTGTAGTTATATAGCTTGCTGGGTGTTTCCACAGTAAGGCCTTGATTTAGCTGAGTGCTCGCCCACGTATCTTACTTGAAGCACGTGAGCAGCCCCCATTGATTTCAGTGGCACTACTCATTTGCTTAAAGTTAAGCACATGCTTAAATGCTTTGCTGGATCAGGGCATAAATATCTATTTTAGAGGGTTTACTATGTGCATGGATACATATGAATTCCTGTGGGAGACAAGATTAGAGGCTGATTCGACACTGACTTTTTACTCATCCTCTTTCAACCCCACAGCAGTTAAGGGGCTGCACATGATGCAGATTTTGGGCCTGTAACTCTAATGTAATAAACATTTCCTCCATCATGAAGCTTAGTACTGTTAGCACATAGGAGAAGACTCTTCCTACATTTGAGAGAGGTTTTTGGGGGGCGGGGGTGAGGATCCTAGGTACTTTATAAAACTGAGTTACTGGGAATACATTGCCTTTTTACAAGCACATTTGCAGGTTAACAATCTGTAAAAAAGCTCACAGTACCTAATATTTTTCAAGTGTGCAATAAAAGGTGTTTTATGTAAAAAAAAACCACAAGGGATTGTGTATGCGCCTGTCAGATTTTGATGAGCCAAAATGTTCATAATAATTTTAGCAGAAGGTATCAGTATGTACAAATGACAGTTATATGTAACCAATGGGGCCTGAGTCTGCTTCCACTGAAGTCTTTAGGAATATCATCATTCATTTCAGTAGAAGCAATTTTGGGTGCATAGGCTATATTTTTATCACAATTTTAAGCCCTGTCCTTTAATGAGGCTCCATGCAAGACCTGGGGACTGCCTACACAGAACTCATTACAGGAGCAAGGATTTTGCAAGCAGGCAAGGAATTATTGCAGAAAGAAAATCTCAGTACCCCAGTCATATTTTTGGGCCTGACCCTACAAACTTGCAGGCCCTGATTCAGCACTTTAGCATTTCAATGAGTAAATAACCATGTCATATGCCAGCTAACTCTCACAATTTTATTGTGAGTATTTGGCCCAGCTCCTAGAGTCCTGTGATCATGAGAAAATTTCAGCTTTCATTAAAAGGAAAAAAGAAAAAGAAAGCTGTTTTCTAGCCCTCATGATTGCCGAGAAAAGCTTGAAAATATAATCTGAGTGCATCCTAATGGCTCAAAAACCAGACGGCAAAGAAAAAGTACCCCAAATTTATTATTTTTTAAAATATCTCATGATTTTCAGTCCAGTCTCATGATCTTTTAATGCCTGACTCCTGATTTTGAAAGCTTGGCATTAGCAATACTGACCTACTTAATTGCTTGTTGACTTGGGGCCTTACTACTGTATACTGGTGGTGCATACTAGTGGTCCCAGTGGTGACCAGTGACATGCTCATGATGGACAGAAGTCAGTTACATACAGAAAAGGTCGCTGAAAATTATTGGGACAGCTCATGGCAGTTAGTATTACTTCTGTTAGTAACAGTTTGCAGGATCATGTCCTATCAATACTATACTTGAGCAAACAGGGCCTGATTTTATTTCTTGGAATAAATTATTACCCACAATTAGTTCAATTATTAAAAAAAAAAAAATGGAAATTCACTCAGCCAAACCAAGGTGATGGGAATGTTAAGCATGGGATAGGAGAACACACAGCAGCTATGAAATAACAAATCCAGGCCCTCACTGTGGTAGGCAATAGGGAACAACCCTTTTCCTGCTTTTCATTGCAGTCTCCTTTATTTGCGTTAGGTACGTATTTAAGAGGTCATTGCTAAGCGTGATGGTTCTTGGAATACCCAGAACTATAAGTCACCTTATTAACCACCGCCTCCAGTGAGAGGAAGTCTTTCTTGTGGTAGCTGGGTGTCAGCTACCTGACACTGCCAGCCTTTCAGCCACACAAGCACTCTCCTCTGGGTTTATGCCAGCCCTTCCTTTGCCTTGCAGGTTAACAATAGGTGCACCCCAACCCCTGAATCCTTTTGAATTGTTCCCTTGTGATACCCAGCCACTGACGCTGACTACTCAGCTTTACCATCACTCACTGCTCCTGTAAAGCACACAGCACTTATGAGCACTTATAATAAAACAAAAGAATGTTTATTTAAGAAAGAATAAAGATTTAACTAGAAATGAGAGAGTGGTGGAAACAAGTGGTTACAACACAAAACAAAATCATAAAATGCAAACCTGGGTGTACACTTATCAATAGTTATCTATCCTATCTAATAAAGTAGGTTATCCTGCAAAGTTCAGTTTGCAGAGCTAGCTGGTTTCTCAAGAATTGGGATACAAACCTTCATGAACACAAGCCCCTCTGCTAGGGGTTTTCTTCTGTGAATGGATCCAGAGTGCCTTGCCCAACACCCCGTTATATTAAAGCATTTTTCTATTCACAGCAAGGGTGAACCCCTCCCTTCTTGTAGAAAAGAAATGGTTTTGATTGTTTGTCATTATCTGATGGTTTTCCATTGACTGTTGCAGGGGTAGACAATAGAACTTTGCACTACCTGGCTAGCTGAGTGGGGCCCATTTCTTTGAATGGGCCATTATCGTGACACCCCAGTGACTAATTTCTAATCTTAGGGTACGTCCAGACTACCCGCCGAATCGGCGGGTAGCGATCGATCCCCGAACGCGCTCCCATCGACTCCGGAACTCCACCAGGGCGAGCGGCGGTAGCGGAGTCGATGGGGGAGCCGCGGCTGTCGATCCCGTGCCATGAGGACGGGAGGTAAGTCGAAATAAGATACATCGACTTCAGCTACGCTATTCCCGTAGCTGAAGTTGCGTATCTTATATCGACCCACCCCCCATAGTGTAGACCAGCCCCAAGTCCATAAAACATACTTTCCATTTAGTTACATTATGCCTTAAATATTATCCACACATACATCTCACAATGACTATGAATCTTGACAAGTCACGAGCTTTCTGTAGGTACAGGATATTTATCCATAAAGAGTACATATAAGGTAAGATGAGTTTGGTGTAGTGAGTTTATCCTGTCTCTGGTGAGAGCTTTTTGCAAAGAACAGGGGACCTTTTGTCAAGTGGTCTACGTCACACCATGGTATTTTTCACCATATTAAAAATCTGAATACTTAATACTACATTTAAAAAAAACCCTGCTAACCAACCAACACAAACATCCGCTGGAAATAAACATACCCCCTCCCCCCCCCCCAACAACACTACAGAGGCATTTGAAGGTGAAATCTATCTCCTTTCCTTTATTTTAAGTCAACTGTTGGGAACTTTTCAAGAGTACTAATTGACACCCCTGGAGATTCAAATCCTCTTATTCTCATGGCAGGTGGGAGTGGTAACAGAAGCAGTGCAAGATCGTCCATGGGAATTATTATACTTCCTTTCCCCCATCTTTTGTCTGTCTTACCTACTTAGGCCCTGATCCTGCAAAGACTTACTCACATGCTTAACTCTAAGCACTTGAGTATTCCCTTTAGCTTTAGTAGAACTAGTCAGATAATTACAGTTAAGCATATTGATTAGTCTGTGTAAGATCAGGGCCACAGCTGTAAGCTATTTGAGGCAGGTAGTGTCTTCTGCTATGTGTTTGTACAATTCTTAACACGATGGAGCCTCCATCTCAGCTGGGTCTTCTAACTGCTACTGTAATACCAATACCAATAAAATAATAATGCCACCGTACTTCAGTCCTGACTTACAGGGGACCAGCTCTACCAGTAAGATGACAGTTTAGTCTCTAACCCATTCAGTGCTTGGCCTCTCTGCTAACAAGGGTGCTAACTGGTGCTAGAAAGGATGGAAATCTTTCCATTTTCCTCCATTGTTTCCACACTGGTTTGTTATGGTAGGGTTGTTTACAGTACCATAGCTGCCATTAGTTTTTTAAAATAAGAAAAAGAGGGAACTAATATATAAATAATTACATAGACTTGGAAGACAAGGGTGTGTAAAATTTTGTGCTCACCAACTTTGAAGTGTCCCTTTAAGAATAGGATGTAGCACGAATTCCTGATGTGAACTCTATATATGGTTCTTTTTTTAATTGTAAAAACAACCCAAATACTCAAAGGCTTTATGAACAGACCTTAGAGAACCTTGAATTATTGTGGTGCAAATACTTGGGTCACGTTGCATACATGGTTTTCCCTGAGAACGAATTGAAAACGAGCTTCCAGTTGACATTAAGCCAGCGTTTGTGAAATAAATCCCCCAGCCTTCAGGCTAATGAAATTCTCCAGAGAGAAACAAACATACTCATCACCCGCATAGTTGCCAGTGCAGACATCCCAGACTTATTTGGAAAATTATTAGTTGTATTTGTATTTCTGTAGTGCCAAAGAGCCCCTATCCTGGACCGGGACCCCATAATTTTATGATACCAATGAACAGCACAAGCAGCTGACCTGCACTTCTCCAGATGCAGGAGGATGACGGTATCCTAAAGATCCTGCTTCACTCCAAACTCCAACACTTATAAAATAAAATAAGTCCATTAACTTTGTGGGTGCTGCAAATAGTCATCTTGCTGTTCTTCCTCAGATCCCCCTGGCTGTCTGTGGGCATGGTGGTGCAATCAGGTGGACAGGAGTTAGTTAGATTTTTGGGGTAGGGCATGCCCAAAATTGGTTTTGGAGGTGCTCGCAAAAATAGTAAGGCTAACTCTGGACTCATGCTCATTTATGGCCAGGATGGGGAAGGGAGGAGAAAGAGGAGAAGGCTATGCCATTGTCCCTGCATCCTGGACCCAGATTGGTGGCTGGATTTGGCCTATTTGACTTCTGTACTCTTCACCCACATAAAGCTCAATTATTCAATTAAGAAAAACCAAAAAAACCCCAAAAGCAAAAAACAAAACAAAAGCCTAATGAATCACAATGTGCTTTGGTCACTTATTCTAAGAACTGTAGCTTAGTTTTAATTATTTGTTTAACTTCATGTTCTATTAGTGAACGTACAGTAGAATATTCTAAGTAAAAGCAATGACGTCTAAGTTGTATGAGACCTTGCTCTGCCATTAAATATTTGCTGAGGAGTGGAGTGAGACTGCAGTGCTTTTTGTGAGAATGTTTAGTTTTGTCAATTTCCGAGGTTTTACTACTTCACTTTCACCATTTTCAGAGTGGCGCTGTAGGCAAAATGTTAAGGTTAGAGAAGAGTTTGTTTCAAACAAAAACAAACATTGAGGTGATGCTTTGGGGTTTTCCGGAGGCCAGTAAGGGGTTCAATCAACACCTGCCTTGCAACTCTGGGTGCCTTAAATGCTAGGCAGCTGTGGCTCACAGCCTTGACACCAAGCACCAGCATACTAGCACGGTCTCACCCTGGCTTCTATCACCCAGTTACTCTTTCAGGGGGACCTCCACAACCCTTCCAGCCCCTTGTGTCCTCCCCAAAAATGTTTACCTGCAGTGTTCAGCCCCTCTCACTATTAACACTCACAAAACCTAATCAAGTTTGCTGGTCCTTTAAAGAGACAGTACACAGTAACCTGTTAACTTAATTAAGGTTAACACAAAGTAAAACAAGCTCAGTAACAACAGAACACAGATTTAGGTGATACCAAGTAAAAAGGCTAGGGATAGAAATGGTTACAAACAAGCAAAAGTAAAAATACATTTCTAAGACTCAAATCTAACTTAACAAACTAGCGTCATTTATTCAAAGTAGTTTTCTCACCAAAGTCATTCTTCCAGCCTCGCTGGTGATCCTTTAGCCAGGATCCGAATCCGAATCACTTGGTTCTTTGTCTCCTCAGGTGAAGGATGACAAAAAGGCCTTTTGCCTTTTCTTCTATCTCTTCTATAGTCTGTTAGTCTATAAGGTGCCACAGGACTCTTTGTCGTTATCTTCTCCAAGTTCATTGACCCTGTCAAAGGAGACAGGAAGGTTTCCTGGAGGTGCAGTCTCCATCCCCCATGGAGATTGTTCAGTGGTTATTTTCCCTCACTTGCTTGCATTGTTTACTTTGCATGTAAATGTGCTTTTCATTATCTTTGGTCACACCTTGCTTAATTTACATTGGAGACACAGTCAAGTCTGTGAAACAGCATTCTTTTTAGGACCAGCTGGGATTAGGCACTATCTGCCAAACAAATTGGAGGAATATATTTCCATTCCAGCACTTCTCTATAGTTTTTTTGCATGTGAACTGTACGTACATCACACAAGAATATTAATAATCAGTGAGTTACTAGTCTCCCAATGATATATTACAAGACACCTCTTAAATAAATATCATGACAGTGCGTGGGATGCACTGGGCTGGTCAGGCCAGCTGAGACTCACTGCTACATACCAGGGAACCCCTTGACCTCTGGCAGTAGAGTGCTCTTGGGGTCATACCAATTTGTCTGTAGATCCAGTTCCCCAGAACTTGCCATCGACACATCAAAAGCAACTCTGACTTTGGAAGATGAATGTATCCCACAATATTGAACTTCTTCAACCGACAGAGGAGAAACGCTTATCTGATATCTTAATTTATGGATCTTTCTTGTTTCACACTTGCTGACCTCATGCGATGCCAAGACATCTGAACACATTTGTCCTCAACCACTGATGGAAACAGGACTGTTTTCTGAGTAAACAGCACTGGGTCCTGTGTCTGTTTCTTGTGTTATTTTAATGTACATGGACAGTGATGTGATGACTGCCATGTTGGCTGGGGACCTCCAAAGTGAAAAGCAAGAGACTCTATAATGTGAAAGTCTAATTTAAGCTGAGAGCTATAGCAGACCCATATCCTCTGTAGATCAGGCACTGAAGGGAATGCCTAACACACACCGACTAGTAATTTTTAGACAGTGCCATCATCCTTTCCCTGTCTATTAAAAAGCAATAAAATATATTTGAAAAATTCAGGTTATTACAGCTCCCCAAGCTAAAAAGTTATAAATAGCCCCTATATATAGTACCCCTTCTTGCCTCTCTATTCTCCACCGCTGCACTTTGCCTAGCAGCATGGCCCAGAGAAGCAAACTCAGAGAAAGAACCCCTGCCTTCTCTTTCTATTTCTGCCACAGAGTTGCTGTGTGACAATTATCAGGCCTCTTAACCCCTCTGTTTCTCGACTGCACAATGGGGACCAGGATTCCCTTTGTATGACTCTTCCCCCCCCAGGCTTTTAGTCAGGGGGTTGTTTGAGAGCAGCAGTGCTGAAGGGTACTGTACTTTTAGTTCTACATGCCCTGCAAAGCGCTTTGGAGAGAGGAGACAGGAGTACTAAGGGGATGGGTGATTTGCTATTGATTGCTCATTAGGACGCTATGATTTTATTATGGCATCGCCTGGCATGATCACATGGCTATCATTATAATTTCTTGCCCGTGGGGCTGCCACACCTGACCGCCCCTGGGGGGATCGCTGCTGCCAACCACAGGCTGCCGGGGCAGAGCTGGGGTGGAAAGAAGGAGGCGGGCCCGAGGGATGGAGTCTCCTGGCCCCCGCCGTGCCCGTCTCTGGTGGGGTAAGGCAGGGAGGGCTCCCGCTGCGGTTTGGTGCCAGCTGTGAAACTGACGAGGGAGCGGGAAGGGGGGGGGGGGGCTCGCTCCCTGTCTGGGGAGGAGGCTGCGACCAGGCGTGCGAGCCCAAGTGTGTTTAAAAAGCAAAGAGCCACTCCCCCGCCCTCCCCCCGCGCCACTCTCTTCCCTCGCCAGCCTGTTAGCTCTGCTCCCGGCTGTCTCCGAGTCTAGCGCGCTGCGAGCCCAGCGCTGGCCTGGGAGCGAGGGGCACCGCCAGAGGAGCGGGCAGGGGAGCAGAGGGGGCGTAGGCTGCTTCTGTTGTAGGGCGAGCAGCCCGAAATAAAACAAAACCAGGTCAGTGAGCTTCTTTCACACCCGTCTTCTTCTTTCAGCCGGTGTGTCCGATGGAGCCTTTTAAAGCAGCCGCCAGCTAGTGGTTTCAGAGCGGACCCCAGTAACTCACGGCATGGCTGGTTATAGAGTGTGTGTGTGTGTGTGTGTGTGTGTGTGTGTGTGTGTGTGTGTTGACAAGCGGAGTTGCAAAGGAGGGTGCGGGGAATCTCTCGTCCTGCTCATCAGCGGGCGGAGCTAGGTCGGGCTGCTCGTGTGTCGGGGTTGTGGGGTGACGATGGGGCTGGTGAGTGCCGGCTCTGGCATGGGGTGACAGCCATCTGGCTGAGTCGGTGGTGTCCTCAGATGCCTCCTTGAGCCCGGGCTGAAGCCAGCCCCTCCGCCCACCACCCTCCCCCTTGTCTCTAGCAGCACGGGGGGCTGCATTTCCTTCCTGCCCCCGGGCCTTCCCTAAAGAAATAGTTTCTTCGCCGAGGGGTTGTTATCTCCAGCCCGCTGGGCTTTCTATCTCCAGCCCTTTCTCCCGAGGAGGGGCCTCCAGGAGGAGGAGAAGAGACAGCTGTTTAGGGCTTTTCATCTGGCCGATTCTGCTTGACAGGGGTGAAATGATCGCTGGAAGGGCAAGGCAAGGAACCGGAGCTTAGGGGGGAGACAAGCCCTGCAATTTGGGGGGGGGGAGGCTTTGCATGTTTCCTGCGTTCGGGAGGGGTGAGGCTTTAAAAAGGGGCTTAGTCTATTAAAAGAGGGGGGGGGGCAGTGGTAGGGATGGTAAAGCGATGTCTGAAATGCCAGCTGATCCGTTGGTGTGTGCGTGCATGTGTTATCTGTCTCCTATACCCATCAACTCTCATATGTAATAGCCACAGGGTGTTTGTTTCCCTTTTCGGCATTGAGGGAGTTGCTAAAGGGGAGGCTGCTTTCAAAAAAGGGGGAACTTGGAGATAGGGAATCGATATTTATTTTTTTCCATTTATTTTTATTTCTAGTCTGAATGAATCTGGAAGCATGTCACACCCCGCCCCCTTGCACCCCTGAAATAGTTATAGATCCAGGCTAAAAGGATGCTTTGATTTAATAATTTGCTGCTGTGTCTAACCCTTGCTGTATGTAATTCACTGCAGGCAGAACAAAGCTCTGTCACAACTGTGCTTCCTGGTTGTCGCCTCCTGCCTGCAAACCACTGAACATTTTCCACTTGATATCATCATGCAGAAAGGGAGAAACGAGACGCAATGAGAGATTCAGGTAATACACCAAAAATACGCTCGATATCGGTAACTGTGTCAATGCTCATGTCTGTGGAGTAGTGCAATGCACGGAGATTGTATTGAACTCTGTCTGGGTGATGTCTGGGGTTGCATCAACGTTGTTTAAGTGAGGTTTGCTGAGCAAAAAATCCAGATGACTTTAGAGACTGATCTTTTTCCTTTATTTTTCTCATAATGCCAGTTAGGGGAGAAACTATCCAGTAACTCAAAACCATCATTCCTATTAAAACGTTCTGATGGGTTTTAAGCATTATTTTTTCTACGGACAAGAATAAAGGGTTAAATATATTAATGGTGACAGAATTTGGCTTTGTTCTTGTTGAATTAGAAATTGCCTCTTTGAAAAGGCAGCATTGCCAAAAATATGGTCTACAAATGTTACCAAGGACTAGCACCAAAGTGCTTTGTTTCAACCATGCTATTTGTTGCCGTGACTTTCCTTGGCAGTAATTCACTGGTTGCCTTTAAAAAAATTAAATTGTGGTTTTGCTTAAAACACAGCAAAAGATTTGTATGCAATAAGTTGCTCTTGGGGGAGCTATTAATTGTGTGTGGGGGGGGGGGCAAAAGAAAGAGAACAAAGAAAGCAGGCTTTTGATAAGACCCCCTTAATTCAACTATACAATACTGAAATTCATCAGCTCCTTCTTCCCTCAGTAAATCTCTTCTTCTCCCTTTCAGAAGTATGGTCCATGTTCTGTTTTGCCCCTCTTCAAACAAGCACAGTAAATCTATTCTGATTGACATTTGCTCAAGTGTTGGGGTTGTCTGTGTAAGTCTGGGGCCACTTAAAACATTTGTAACCTTCAGACGCAATATATGCACAGGTCTTCCTTTCAACCTATATGTCCAGGTTGAGGTTATAGGCCTTTCCGAAGTGCCCGTTGAGACTGAAATAATATATAACTCATGGGACAATGACAAAAAAAATCTTTTCTCTCCTGCTCTTGAAAATGCTGTTCTTAACATTGTAATTATGGTTTTGCTAATTTGAATGAAAAGGTAAATATTAAAGGAACCACTGCTGAGGACTGCAAAGTTATAACAGTTTTGTAGTGTTGCCATTCACAACATTGTCAGGGCACAGATCTGTGGAAAATCCCCTCCCCTTACCCCCCCACATACATACCTTCATTTACAATAAAAGTAAAGAACTCAATGAAGAGTTCAGTGCTTCACCTGTAATGTCTGTCAATTTTTAAAGGTGACGCTTGGTACAGCTGGCAAGAAAAATGAGGACGTTATTTTGTACAGAAAAAGTTGTTTCGGCCGCACCTGACAAAAGTATGGTATGCACGTCTCACAGTCTCCCTGGAAGCATTGGCCAGTGTTTTGGAATGTCCAGATTAGGTATCCTGATGCCATGAAGGATAATAAATATTTCAATCTGTGTATTGTGTGTGTAAATTATATGTATCCTGTAATAACATAGAACAGGCTGCTCATCATAAGAGAAGCCAAGGCTTAGCCAACTGAGTCTGGAGCTGGGAGACATGTACTTCAGTGTTCTAATTCTGGCTCTGACACTGATTCACTTGTGTGTTCAACATTGCTAGCTTCTCTGCGTCTCAGTTTCCCCAGGCTTGCTCCTGGAGGTGCTCTTCATGTAGATCCGCCACTGGAAATTCTGCATGGCATTTCAGCATGTCCCAATCTGCTGGACATTTAAGCATGTAGTTGACTTTACTCAGGTGAATAGTCCCATTGAAGGTAGGGAGATACAAACTTGTGTAAAATTGACCTTGTGCTTAAGTATTTTCAGGGTCAAGACCACAGACTGCAAGTCTTTGGGGCCTGGGCTCTGTCTATTTCTATACTTGTAGAGTGCTTAGTAGAATGGGGCCTTGATACTGATTAGGGTTTCTGGCACTATTGTAATATAAACATTAAATAGTAATAGAGAATGCTTTCAGGATCGGGCCCTCCATCTGTGACATGGGGATAATTGACACTTTTATTTAAAACAAGCAAAACATTTATTTAGCAGCCAACTTGAGTAAGGGTTGCAGAGCTGGGCCCTTTGATATTGTTTTTGACAGAACATGGGGAGTATATTAAAAAACATGGGATCCCAGCACATCTCAAATTCTGTACAGTTTTAAAGATTCTACCTCTAGCTGCTGCTATCGTGTGGGTTGGAAACAAGATCTGAGCCTGGACCTTTTCCCCCTCCACACCATATAGATCCTCTACATAAATTCCACAGATGTTTTTGAGCCTATCAAGAGTTGCCTGCCTTCTTTGCTGATGCCATTTTCTATACAAATCGCTGTTCTGCTGCTCAGCTGTGTGAGGAGAGGAGTGGAAGCCTTTGAAACTGATTTGGCTGAGTTGCACAGTCTCCTGTCAAAGAAAACAGCAATAAGAAACCATCTCAGCTTTCATCTTCTCAAGTTAATTATCCAGGATCTAACAAAATTTTAAACAGGTGATTTAAAAAAAAAAAAATGTTTGACTCTGATTGCAGTATCGCCAGCCATGGTTTCCAAGGCGCCCACTCACTGCACCAGAACTGAAGGGTAAGCAATAACAGTTCTATGGGGTGAAAACTCCATCAGTGGGTTAGGTATGCAGGTTGGGGTCAGATCTAAACAATCCTAAAAGAGCCGTAGAAGATGTAGACCCAAGGAAGGGTCCACACTGAATGTTTTGTGAGGAATTGAGTCCTGTCTCAAATAAATATGTTAGTCTCTGAGGTGCCACAAGTACTCCTGTTCTTTTTGCGAATACACACTAACACGGCTGCTACTCTGAAATCTGTCTCACTAGAGTTTCTTTAGGTGAAGTTAACAGAGAGCTGGTGTGGCATAGAACAGAAGTGGCTTCATAAAGCCTCAGTAGGAAACAGCAGGGGGGGGGGGGGGGGGGGAAGGAAGCAAAAGTTTCTGGGACGAGATCAGCTCCCTGCCTAAAACTTCTGAGGAACTGACGATAAAAAAATTATAGATAAGCAGTAGCAACTTTCATAGTTAAAGCTGAGTAATAAATACTTAGCCCCTGACCTGGCCTTTTTGCTCTTCAAAGTACTGTACAGATGTTAATGAATTTGTAATCTGTCCCTTTCTACCAGCTGCCCCAGGGTCATTAAAATAGCTGACAAGAAATCATAACAGGTATAAAATTAATTTGAAAAGCATGTTATATGGTGAAGAGACCTTATTGGGGAAGAGGCTATTACAGCATTCGCTAACTGGAAGATAATTACAAGACATGGAATCTTCATCAGCCAATCTGATCCCCAAATTTCATCCCAATTATGGTTTAAACAGAGTTCAATTTCCTAAGATTTTTGTGAAAGGTGGCAGGCAAATCATCTCAGTCCAACTTAGGCCTTGGTAGTTTGGATGCTCAAAGAAAAGTGTTTGTGAAAAAGTGCATGTATAAGTTGGGGTTGGATTTGTGCAAGGGTGTTTGTGTGTGCCAACTCATGTGTGCATCAGGTGATTTGCACACCCAACTTGGCCACATGAATGTTTACAAATGTTGGCCTCTTTGATTTCAATGACAATTTGGGATGCACTGGGAAGATGGGATTAAGCTCCAAATGTTCTCTCAAAGTCGGAAATGTGGGAGAACATGGTTCCTCCCTCCCACCCCTCTTTCTCCCCAGCATTATCTTAGACCAGGTCTGCACTAGAAACCTTTGCTGGTATGGCAATGTTGTGGTGGTGGTGGTGCTTTGTTTGTTTATTTATTTTGGGGTGATGTTTCTATATTGACAAAAGCCCTAAGGTAGACACAGTAATACTGCCATAAACGTGCTTTTGCTGGTATGGCTTACTTTGTTTAGGGGACTGATATAAGCTATACTGACAAAAGTACTTTTACCCTGGGGTAAGCTATGCCTCCACTTGCCAGTATAGTTATATTGGTAGATATGCTGGCAAACCTTTTCAAGTTTAGACCTGGCCTTAGGCTAAGTTGAAAGTGAGGGATTCTTTCAGACCCAGGAGTAGGATGTAAATGTGCTGGGACTCTGGAGGCAAACCTGGGGTGTGGGTGGAACCCCGGGGTTAGGGTGTGTTATGCTCCTCTGTCAGAAAATATGTTTGTTACAGCCCCAGCTACTGAGCCTGGTTCTTTAAAATCCGACTTTGAGCTTTGGAGGTCTCTGGTTCAATCATTGTTTCAAGAAAGCAGCTGTCACTTAAATGGAGCTCATCTGGGATTCAAACTGCTGAGAGCCCTTACTTATTTGATAGATGCCATTTTGACACCAGGGATTGAACTGGGGTCCTCCAGAGCTAGAGTATGAGCCTCTACAGCTTGACCTAAAGAGTTAGGCTGTCAAGATGGACGTTTCAGAGTAGCAGCCGTGTTAGTCTGTATCTGCAAAAAGAACAGGAGTACTTGTGGCACCTTAGAGACTAACAAATTTATTAGAGCATAAGCTTTCGTGGGCTACAGCCCACTTCTTCGGATGCTACTCTTGTTCTTTTTAAGATGGAAGTGACTCACATCTTCTGTGGATTTGGCACAGAGAGGGAAACATTGACCAGTGGGTCACACATGTATGTGTGTGTGTGTGTAGGGGATTTGGGAAGTGTATGGTACCTTGTGGGAGGTGGGAAAACTACTGGTTTATTTCACTTCTTTATTGTGTACTAATACCATGGATACTATAATCTTCTAGTGTATTAATATTATACATAGGAACACAGGAATTGGTCTGATCCACTGTGGCAATGTAGCCATTTCCCTGACAGTGGCTAGTATCAGATGCATCAGAGAAAAGTGCAAGAAATCCTGAAGTAGGCAGGAATGGAATACCCTGCCCACAGGCAAAGCGCCTTCTGAACCCTCATCTATTAGAGACTGGCGTATGCCTTGAAATCTGATTGCTTCTATCCCTTCCAAAACTCTTGCTGTTTTTAATTCTTGTTATTGTAACTCGATGTTCTTGTTATCATTATAAATAAATGTAGTGCTATTAATACCATATTGCTCCACACAGTACATTCTACACAAAGCTGTGCGAGTCTGATACCAAAACAGCAAACACTGCAGTGCTCTGATCAAGTTACTCCTCCATAATTGAACTTAAAAATGATTAAAAATCATAAAACGATGGCACGGTTCGAGTGCTTGGAACGTTCAACAGGATCCCACTTCCTGAAAGCAAGATGAGGATTTACTCAGTAACCCCAGTAGTTGCAAGCTCTGATCTCAGATGATGAGGCATGATGGGAATTAAGTTTACCTTGCTGGGGCAAAAGAGTTTGTATAGTGTGCAACAATTGGTGACTACACCTGTTAGATCAATGGCTCTCAACCTTTCAGACCACTGTATCCCTTTCAGGAGTCTGATTTGACTTGCATACTGCCAAGTTTCACCTCACTTAAAAACTACTTGCTTACAGACGTAAAACTACAAAAGTGTCACAGCACACTGTTACTGAAACATTGCTTACTTTCTCATTTTTACCACATAATTATAAAATAAATCAACTGGAATATAAATATTGTACTTTCATTTCAGTATATAATATAGAGAACAGTATAAACAGGTCACTCTGTATGAAATTTTAGTTTGTACTGACTTTGCTAGTGCTTTTTATGTAGCCTGTTGTAGCACTAGGTAAATATCTAGAAGAGTTGATGTATTCCCTGGAAGACCTCTGCGTACCGCCCCAGGGAACCACTGTGTTAGATAATAAGGTAAAAATATTAGATAGGTGATTTTTTTAACATTATATTCTGAATCGTGACTGATACATTTTATCCTTTAAAAAATAAATTATAGAGAGTGAATATTCCATCAGATGCTGTCTTTTTTTTCCAGCTCAGATCATCTGCAAATAAAATGAGTTAGGTTGTTGCTTCTTTTCCCTTTTGAAGTAGTATGACCCAACTCCTGCAGCTCCGGATGCCACATTGGCAGATTGCCTGAAGTCCTTGGTCCACTGTTTAATTTACTTTTAAAAACCAATATAACAAATTATTTTTATTCAGATAAATGCACACACCCATTGCATTTGCTTGTACTTGTATTTTCCATGACACATGACTAAAAATTGCTTGTTGGCTGAGTTCACCAGCAGCAAAAACCTGCAGTTGATCAGCTTTATCACTGGCCTACAGTTAAAGGGAATAATTATATTTAAACAAGTCTAAGTATGGGAGGTAGCATAGTGCAGTGGGTTGAATAGAGGGCTGCTCCTTGGGGCATTTGGATTTAGGTTGACCAGATGCCCTTGGGGCATCAGGAAGATTAGACTTGAAATTAGATGAAGGTTTCTAACCATCAGAGGAGTGAAGTTTTGGAGCAGCCTTCAAAGGGGAGCAGTGGGGCAAAAGACATATCTGGCTTCAAGACTAAGCTTGATACGTTTATGGAGGGGATGGTATGATGGGATAGCCTAATTTTGGCAATTAATTGGTGTTTGACTATTAGCAGTAAATATGCCCAATGGCCTGTGATAGGATGTTAGATGGGGTGGGATCTGAGTTACTACAGAGAATTCTTTCCTGGGTGTCTGGCTGGTGAGTCTTGCCCACATGCTCAGGGTTGAGCTGATCGCCATATTTGGGGTCGGGAAGGAATTTTCCTCCAGGGCAGATTGGCAGAGGCCCTGGGGTTTTTTTGCCTTCCTCTGCAGCGTGGGGTACGGGCAGGGCCAGCTCCAGGCACCGGCGCAGCAAGCAGGTGCTTGGGGCGGCCAACAGAAAGGAGCGGCACGTCCGGCTCTTCGGCGGCAATTTGGTAGCGGGTCCCTCGGTCCCTCTCGGAGGGAAGGACCTGCTGCCAAATTGCCACTGAAGAATGAAGCGGTGGCGGTAGAGCTGCTGCCGAAGTGCCGCCAATCGCGGATTTTTTTTTTTTCCCCGCCGCTTGGGGCGGCAAAAACGCTGGAGCCATCCCTGGGCACGGGTCACTTGCTGGAAGATTCTCTGCACTTGAAGTCTTTAAACCATGATTTGAGGACTTCAATGGCTCAGACATAGGTTTGATACAGGAGTGGGTGGGTGAGATTTTGTGGCCTGGGTTGTGCAGGAGGTCAGACTAGATGATCATAATGGTCCCTTCTGACCTTAAAGTCTATGATGCTATATAGGTGCCTATTTCCCGCCCCGCCCCCCCCCGGATTTTTCACACTTGCTGTCTGGTCACCATATTTGGATTCCACTCCCTATGAGGTCCCACTCTAAACTTGGGCAAGACACCACAAATCTCTTTGTCTCCATTTCCATATCTGTAAAAGGTGGATAATGATACCTACCTCTGGTTGTAAAGTGATTTGAGATACTCCTCTACAGGTGCTATAAAACGGCAAACTCTGATTTTAAAATCTGATTTTTGAATATCAATCTGTCATTACTGATGGATTACAATTGATTTTTTTAATTTAAATCTTGGCCTACTCATTAGAAAAGCAATAGCATTTCTGTATATGAAAATAAAGTTAAAGGATAATTAAAATACCTCTTTCTGCAAACCAGTGGAAGAAAAAGAATGTCATTCACAGCCATATGCTGTTTGCATCAATCACCCTGGAAGCACAGTGCTAGTTATTCCACACATTATTAATGATGAAATTGAGTTTATAATTACATTATATTTAAATTACTCTAAAAAACTTACATTACAGGAAGATTCAGGTTACAAAAGTCACGCACTCAAATGTTAGGGAATGCCAGAATTAGGGTCTCTGTGCCATCTTAATTCAGCCCCTTTGTGCATTCTGACACCATCTTTAGTTACCTGGTCATACATTTTTTTTCCCCAACAGGACTCCTGCCTCATTCAGTGAATGGGTAGTTATTTAACATTTATTTTTATCCTCTACATTTAATGTGTGGCCCCAAACCTTATTTATGCCACACCAGCCACATCCAGCCCTGAATACAAAATTATTAATACCGTTCTGGATTTTGTAATGGGAATTTCACCATACAATATGGTGCTTCACAAACACTGATAAATTCATCATAACAACGCCCCTATGACAGTAAGAGGTATTACTGTCCCCATTTTTACAGCTGGGGATTAAGGCTAAATTTGTTGAGAGTCCACTAATTTTGGTTACCCAATTTAAGATTGCTAGAGCCTGACTTTTTCAGAGTACTCAGCATTATATAGCACTTCATATGTTTTGTAGTATGCTCCAATCAACTTCAGTTGCAGCTCTGAGCATTCAGCATTTTGGCAAATCTGGCTCCAGGTGTCTCGGTCCCAGAAAATGAGGAACACACAATTAGTGACCACCTGTGAAAGTTTTTTGTTTAAGACATAGAAACTCTGTGGCAAAGGCAGGAGCAGAATCTGATTCTTAGGGTGACATTCCAGGAGACCATCTTTTCTTTTCCTGCATTTCCTTGCCACATTTGCTCCATGTCTTGCAAATTCTGCAAGTAATGAAGGCAGGGGTCTGGCAGATAGCAACATTGTCTTTTACTGCACAATCCTGATTCATCCCCAGAGCAGGCCAGCTTGTGGAAAAAATAGTTTATGATCATGTAATTAAAGACTGCATCAGAATGCATACACACAAGGGGGCTGAACTAAAGTTGCACAGGAAACTTTAATTCTGGTATTTCCTAACCTCTGAATGCTTGACTCTGCAAACTTAGCATTCTTTTAACATAGGGTTTTTAATGTAATTCCTTAACTAACTTCCCTGCGCCCCTTCTCTTCCTCTTCTCCCCCCCTTCCCCCCCCCCGAAAAAAACAACCCTGGAAAATATAATATTCCATCTGGACCATCAGCAGGGTTCAGACCTTTAGATCCATAGCAGAGACTTCTCCCACATGAGCTAATGGAGAAACTGGTTGTTATCCTGTATGTGGAGCAGTCACTAGAGGTGGGTGATGAGACATGCACTTGGCAAGTGGGTTTCACAGCTATTTGCTGACAGCAGATGAAAGGTTGAAATTCAGGAATCTTGGGTTCTCATCCAGGCCGGAGGGGAATATTCAGTGGTTATAGTCACTTCTGCTTCTGTCCTCCATGTGCTCTGTTACAATCCAATTCCCCAACAACGGCTTCATCCCCACTCCTATCTGCTCCTTCCCATCTTTCCACCCCATTGATTCTTGTTCTTACCACCATCCCTGCTCCTTCTCACCCTGTCCTCCATCACATTTCCCAGCCCCCTGCATGTCAATATGGTAGGTAGCAAGAGAATCTCCCTACTGTGTTCCAACATCTGGTGTCACAGTAGCCTGCAGCAACTAGGAAAGTCCTGCTCAGTTACTGCAGCCCCAGGATGGAACATGCTGAGTTGCTCTGTGGGGATGGTGCATACCCAGTACAAAAGGAATCTTTGGGGAATTTAGCTGCCAAATTCTAAGAAGTGAGCATATGTTAGCTGCAATATTCCTGGCTGAATTTGGAAAAGGGGGTGTTACAACCGCAGAACAAAAGGATTGTAAGAATTTTTTGGATGTGGACAAAATGACCTATTTTCTCCTAAACACATTCTCAGAAATGGAAGAACCATTTTGGGTACAACTTTCCACAAAAATTCAGCCTGTGGCAGACACCCACATGGAAAATTTTAACCCGAACTGTTAAAACTGTAACAAAGTTTATAAGTAACTGAAAATGGAAGTGTTGGGAAACCTTAACTAGAGGTGGCGCTACCAGCTTCACCTATAATGTGAAAAATCTGGCAACAAGAGATCGCTTTGAAGGTCCCAGATGCACCTTGCGGTTTGTGTGGAACCTGAACTCAAATCCTGATCTGAATTTCATGCTGCTTCAAGCCAAAATCTTTGTGGGTTTCAATACCCATATGCTGCCACCTCTACTGAGATTCTCTATGAGATCAAGCAATGGATAAAAATGACCATACTGCTTTAGACCAACTCTGTAAAAATGGCTTATACCTAAAGAATATTTTGTGCTCTACCCTTTTTTCCAGAGTTTCTTTCTATCCAGTATTCAGTCTCTCACATACCCGGTTCTACAGTGGAACCTAGTTAAACATGCCACCATTATGGCTGTGTGTGATTTGTTTAAATTAGGTTGCTTTATAGGAGGCTATGTCTACACTGGCAATTGAATGACAAACTTTTATCTTTCAGAGGTGTTAACCCCCCCCCCCCCCCCAAGACAAAAGTTTTGCCTTGACAAGTGCCCGTGTGAACAGTGCGTTGTTGGCAGGAGCGCTTTCCTATTGACGACGCAAACTCCGCTCGTTGGGGATAGAAGTTTTTTGTCAGCTGGAGAGCCGACAAACAGCAGCTACATGCACGACTTTTCGTGGCACTGGCTGTGGCGACAAAACCATGTTGCTAAAAGCTGTGTAGTGTAGACATAGCCAGAGAGTGAGACAGATTGGGGCAAAAAGGTGATGAAATTCCTTTTATTTGGTATTGGCCTGAGTAAAAAAAGTGACAACCCTACCAATGTTGTGCATATCCCATGAACTGAGTGCTCTGTTTCCAGCTGAATGAGGCGCCAACAACTTGTTGGAGCGCACATTGTTTTGTAAATAAGCCACATTTGCTTCTTTCAGAACAAGCTATGGGGTGGTGTTCTGCCTAAATTTCAATCCCTGATTGACTTAATTGCTGAAGCTTTTGTTGTCAACAAAAGCAATTATAAGCCCCACAATGGATTGGGGGGAAGGGAAATGGAAATTTCTGATTCTCATCAAGTCCACATAACAACTGGTTTTCTCTTTGTGCATTGTATAGAGTATAGAGATGCATGAGGAGATGTGGATGAAAAAAAATCACCACCATTAGAAAAGACTAGCTTAGCCTCAAATGGAATAATGATAAAAACTGCATTTTAACTAGTCCTGTATGGCTGGGGAGTTTGGGCTTAATTTAGGACCATGACTGATATAAAACAGGTAGACTATATCATAGAATATCGAGTCCCATAGAACTGAATGTCTTGAACATTTTTTTGACTCAACAAGCTGTACACACTTAAAAATAATGCCACAGATGTTTAAGTGTGCATAAATCAATTTGCCATGTATTTTTATGATGCTCATGTGATGTCATGCTAAGAGCAGTACTTCAGCACTGTAACTTCATGATTTTGAGTAAGAGAGAATTACCAAGAGGAGCTTTAAAACTTTTTGACGTTCTAAATATTAGATGGGCTTGAACCAAAGCTGCATGCCTGACCACCTTGAATTTGGTGTAAGGTCAGATCCAGGTTTGAATTGTTTGACTCTAGTGCAGCTCTGATGCCGACAGTTTTGTATCATTTGTGTCTCTTGGTTTTTTCCTTTTTCTTTCTTGAGTTGAACGTGTTTGGACAAGTCCTGGGTTGGTGTAAATTGTCACAACTCTATTGAATCAGGATCTGCTCCGTTGTATATTAACTCCAATGCTGGGCTTGACTTTCTCCTCTCTCCATTCTTTACTCTGAACCGAAGAGTCCCCTCCCCTCTCAGTAGCTATGGCTGGGTGCTGAAAGGCTGGGACAGCTTGGGAAAGCAGGCTCAGCAGAAGAGGTTGGGAACAGCCAATGCCAGTATTAATATTCTTTCTAAACTGATGGATGAGAGGATTATAAAATTGCAGAGGGAAGTGAAACATAAATGTTTTAATTGCATTCAGGATTTTTCAGTGGTCTTGCTCATAAGGTACAGCACAGATAAGCATTTCTTGTAGGGATATTGACACAGATTGTGCAATATATTGTGGACCCCTTCCTTCTCCCCCCAAAAGAAGAGGATTTTCGTGCCAATCTATTTTCTCCTCTCTGGTACTCTTGGTCTCACTTGGTTGCAATATGCAGTTGCATGCCACATTATGATGGCAAATCAGCTCTGAAATACTGTCCCTGTGCAACAAGAGGAAGGAAGAATATATAGCAAGCATCTCCAGCTGCCCAGCCCTCCAGCATCTGCTTAGGTCCTGAACCTGCAAAGTGTGCTGAGTCAGTTTCTACTGAGCAGTCTGACAGACATTGAGGGTGTTCAGTACCTTGCAAGATCTGGGCTCCTAGTGATTGATAACTGAAACACCTCTCCCCCATTCCAGCTGCCAAACTCTCCCACACAATTGCCTCTGACTTTTCGCAACAAATGTGATAAATAAATAACCAATGCATCCAGTTGATAAAGTCTGGCACTTTCTAGGAGCAGCACCTCTAAATCAATGCTTTGCCCTCTACCAAAGCCTTCCTGTGCCTCAGCTTATATCCAGCCCACCACTAACCTTTGGTTGTTGCCCTCATCACTATTAATAAGATACAATAAATTGGCCACAGTCCATGTAAATGTCGGTCACTTCCCTGGATTATCGTCAATTGGCCTGATCCAACTTCCAGTGAAGTCAGTGGGAAGGCTCTCACTGACTCTAGTGGATGTTGGATCAAGCCTGTGTAAGCCAGGGTTTTAGTGACTAGGTCCTGTAAATGGGCAGTGAACTCTACTTGAAGGCTGTCTGGTTCAGAACAATGCCATCTGTGATGGAACTCTATTTTGCCTCCTCTCCCAACTCTGAGTCAGTAATTTCAGTATAAACACTGGCATTACAAAAACATCCTTTCTGGCCTCCTCCCCCAATAACTCACAAACAGATAAAGAAAAGCAATTCAAAGCTGGCATATGGCTAGTTCTCTTTAAAAGTCATCTCCTAGTTAAAGACCCAATCCTGCAAGGTGCTCAGCACCTTCAGCAAGGTGCTAAGTACCCTCAACTTCCATTAACTGCAATGAAAGTTAAGAGTGTTCAGCACCTTGTGGACATGCTCAGTTCTTTGCCAGGCTGGTCCCTTAATTACTTCCAAGCAGGTTCACAGTCTATCAATTTCCTATAGCAACCAAAACTGTAGTATCTGCCTACTTAGTGGCTCTCTTCCTCTCCCACTCCTTTGCAAGCATCTTTGGGATCTGTTCAAGAGATGCAACCAGCTACCTTTCTTTCTTTCCTTCCTTATCTTTCTGGGGCAGCTGCTTTTGCATAGATTCATAGATTCCAATGCCAATAGCGAGCAATGTGATCATCTTATCTGACCTGTTATATGACACAGGCCATAACATTTTGGCTCTGTCCTAGCCAGTTACCAGCCCTCCCCAGGGACAATTACTCTGGTGGCCCATCCCCCAGGCGACAATAAACCTTCTCTCCTATGGAAAGTTTATTGGACTAATATAACATCAGTTAAGTCAGAGAGGTCATACTGGCAGGATGTCTACCCCTTAAAATATGGCAGCTCCCACAACTAGTTGATACAGTGATGTAAGTCAGAGTAGTTTATCTGCTTGTTAGAGCAATGCTATTGTTGGAAAATGTTTAGTTTTTAAAGAGCAGCATTAAAAAAAATCTGAATGAGGAATGAACCCTGAAAGATTTGGGGTTTGAAGTTCATTAAAAGCTTGGAACTATCCAAAACCTTTTGAATCTGTAAAACTGGTCTGGAAATTCTGTAAGAATAGGTTTTCTTAAAAGGTTTCCACCTTCTGTGCTTATAGATCAAGCTGGTTGGAACAGACTCTCTTGCTTTATTTTAGTTCTAGTTTCTCCTTCTGTATTTCCCATTCTGGTCTTAGCTGGTTATCTGAACATTTCCAAAATTAAGTTTGTTAAAATGGGGGACAGATGGCAGAGTGTAGCATGGTCTCTGAGTTACAGAAGCTTCTAGTCGAGTAAACAGTAAGCACTGAAAATGAGTGGCAAATCGCTACTGACTTCTGATGTCTTAGATGGTGAAAATCTTTGTACTGTTTACTTTGACAATATTCTCAGTGTCTTTCTTTGAAATATACTGTTTACATACAGAAATGTTAAGGTGTTGCAGTATGTTGTTACTTGCCAGATGTGGTATTTGGCCACAGCTGGTATTGCTGTTAGAAGGAGTTCCATTATACAGTAATTGCCATTAAAACGTCAAAATTTGCCAGCGGTGGCATTCACGATACTACAGTTCTCCATATAACTAGTAAAGGAAATAGCTGTGATACCTCTAAGAAAATGTTAACTTTTAATGGTGGCTGCTGTGTTTCCATAACGTAGTATATCAATGGGATAGGAAGTTGTGAGCCATTCACTCCCTTCTAACAGGAAATCTACTTTTAATAAATTTAACTATATTATTTCTCAAGCACTTGAAGTGTATTTTCTTATTCTTGCTACAGCAATCCCCATTTAAAGTCAATGGCTGGATTTTTCAAAGGTGCTGTCCACCTGCAGCTCCTGTTGACTTACGTGTCAGTCAGAGGTGAAAGTAAGCCGGTATGTCCCGGTACGGTGTACCCGCAAGAGCCGGTTTGCTGTACTGGGGCGGCCCAGCTTCCCCAGGGGGCAATTTAAAGGGCCCCAGGCCCTTTAAATTGCCACCAGAGCCCCACTGCTGGAGCCCTGGGGTAGGGCTGCGGGCTCTGGGGGCTATTTAAAAAGTCCGGGGCTCCCGCTGCTTCTACCGCCCCGGCCCTTTAAATAGCTGCCAGAGCCGCGCTACTACTCCAGGGCTCCCGCAGCTATATACAGGGCCGGGCGGTAGAAGCAGGGGAGCCCCGGGCCCTTTAAATAGCCCCCGGAGCCCCGGGCTGCTGCTGCTACCCTGGTGGTGGGGGCACTTACCTTACAGGGTGGGCTGGGGCTGGCTCTGACTCCCTCAGCCATGCCCCTTCCGCCCTAGGCCCCGCCCCTTCTGGGAGCCAGAGCTGGCCCCAGCACACCAGTAAGTCACTGGACTTACTTTCACCCCTGGTGTCAGTGTATAGTATATAAAGCAGTATAAACAAGTCATTGTCTGTATGTGGAAATGTGACTTCGCTAGTGCTTTTTACGTAGTCTGTTGTAAAACTAGGCAAATATCTAGATGCGTTGATGTACCGCCTGGAAGTCCTCTGTATAATCACAGGGGTATGCGTACTCCTGATTGAGAACTACTGTACTAGGCCACACAGCTTATTAAAGGTACATAGAGATACAAAGCTATTTTCTTATATCTGAAACAACTCCCATTTCTATTCATCATAATGTTTCCAATATCTAAGCAGTTTTCCTTTGTTTCGTGAGGACATGAAGGCATGGAAAGGGCCCATCATCTGTCATTGCATTTGGAACTTATCTTGGCTTTAAGATAAATGGACATGTTTAGTAGACTTTTGTCTACAGTTGCATAGAATGGAATCTACAGCATAATTAGAGTAAGGTGATTTGCATATGGGAGCTTCTTCACATAGGTCTCCACAGTCTAATGGCGTATTGTTTCCTAGAAGATACTTAAATGGGGGCCAAGCTGGATATTTGCATTAATAGAGACTTTGTATTCATGATTTTCATTAGAGACCCCCAGAAGATTGTGACCAATTCAAAAAGATTCTTGTGCAATTTAAGAGACATTTTCTTCCAGCCACCATTAATACTCTAATTTATTATCTGTGAATCTTGCAGGCATGGAGAAAAACACCAATGTGTTAACCGTATTATGCTTTTTATCCATAACAGTGAATAAGAAATGAGGATAGCTATTGCATTAGGATTATTTCACTTCATGCAAATATTCAGATGTCCCAACATGCAATTGACTGATGGTGTTAGCATCCCTGTTGATTGGCAATGGAGTGTGGCGCCTGCCTGAAGGAGAAATGCAAAGTGAGATCATCTTCAATGTTGAATGGATTTCCGTGACTTTTATATTCTTATTTTATATGTGAAATTTAAAAGGAAAGTTGACATATGCCATACTTACAGCCAAGCTCTTTGCTCCAGGACTGATGGTACTCAGTATTTGTTATGGATGTAGCTGGTTAAAATTTTTCAGATGAAAGTGGCCTTTTCTGAAAATGAAAACTTCATATTCCCCCCCCCCCATTTTTTAGTTGAAATTTGCCATTTGTTAAACAAAAAGTAAAACATTTTTGTTTTATTTTTTTCTGCTCTTTCTGCCCCCTTTTGCATCCTTTTTGATGGCAAAATTGGGGGTGGGGGGAATGAAGGGGGAAGCAGGAAAAATCAAAATCCAAACATTTTCAGTAAAACATTCATGAAATGTTTAAATTTTCAAAAATGTTCTCAAAATTTGTTCTGTTTTATTGACCTGCTCTCACCATGAGTAACTTCTGATGTGGTATAAGCAATTGGCTTGCTTCTCCACTTTCTTACCCTGGCTTTTACATGTGTATCACTATTGGCTTCAGGGGAATTACACTGGTGTAAAACTGGTCTGATGGAATCAGGCCCGCCGACAAGGGGGGCAAAGAGGGCAGTTGCCCAGGGGCCCAGGCAATTTAAAAGGGTCCGGGGGAGCCATGGCTGCTGCTGCAGTAACGGTGGTGGCCAGGAGCCCAGGCCCTCTTAAATTGCCCGGGCGGGCCGCAGAGCGCCTAGGCAAGCGAGACTGCTCCGGGGCCCGCACTTTGGGGGGCCCCACGGGCCAGCGTGGACGGTCCCGGAAGTGACGGATTTGTTACCTCCGCCCCCGCTCCAGGGACGGCCCTGGCCCTGGAGCCCGGAATTTCTGTCGGCAGGCCTGGACGGAATGAAGAATCAACCCTGATATTCTTTTAAATAGGGTTATCAGATAGCAACTGTGAAAAAACAGGACAGTGGGTGGGGGGTAATAGGCGCCTATATAAGAAAAAGTCCCCAAAAATGGGACTGTCCCTATAAAAACGGGACATCTGGTCACTCTACTTTTAAACGATCGTACAAATTACAAATGTACTAATAGGCATATTTTCTGTATATGTGTTTAAAAGTTTCATTTCACGTTGTTTCTAGTTCTGATATCTGTTTAGTAATGCTTATCTGGCTAAAAGATTGTGAATCAGTGCTAACAGGATTGCTCTAAATTGCCCTGTAATTCTTACAGTGGTAACCTCAAAGGCATTAAAATTTACAATATGCTAATCTTTCAGCGTGGATAGAGTATCATAAATCTGCAGTTTCTAATGATACACAACTTTGTGCATATGCAAAGAAGATAGATCAGGTTACTTCCAATGCAAGCTGGCAGGATATGACTGAGGCAAAAGCCAAACACTGTTGTTGAAAGATCTGCAGTCACTTGTACAATATTTTATATACTCTTGATATGCAATTCTCAAACTGACTAGGAGAGGACAACATGCAGTGGTAAAAAGACCGTGTCTTTTTTGTATGTAAAAAGGACTCCAGAAAATGTATGCAAGCATTTAGGTCAAGGATACCATCTATGAACACTTGTATAATTCTGAATTGAATAGAAATTGTGAAGCTTTGTATAAGTAAACATACCTCTTAAAATAAAGAGAACTTTCTTGATAGTCATCAACCAAGTTGTTTTTCAACTAGAAAGCCTAGCCCAAGGAGATTCCACTCTGACCCTAATAAAATTAGCCTTCTGCAGCACTCTGTAATACCCTCACTTCTTTCTTGTCTTCATCTGATTCCTACTAGTCTGCTTTCCGACCTTTGCTCAGCAGGCGACTAGTGCTACAACCTGGCCCCGAACAGCTAGTTATATCCGTATCATCCATTCAAAACTCTCCATGTAGATGGAAACCTGCAAGCGACAGTGTTCATAGCACTGAAATAAGTGAAAGGCTATTTCTGAGGTGCTATTAATCTGATTCTTCTCTCACACTGGTGTAAATAGGAGGGACTTGAATTACACAAGTGGAGTTACTCCACTATAAAACTGGTGTAAGAAAGATCAGAATTGCTCCTTAATGCTGTATGGAGAAGTAATGTAAATGGCAGTACTAAATTGATTTGCTTCATTATAGGCCATCAGTTTTCTCCATTATTCCTACTCATGAAACATGTATTTACATAGATTGGGTGGTTGTTGTTTTAGTGGTTTTTTTGTTGTTTTTAAACTAAGTCAGTCAGGGGGTCAGCTTTTTCTGAAAAGCAAGAGCACTCAGTGAATATGGATTTCCCCCCCCTGTGTAATGCAGTTATGTTTAATATCTTTGGATCGTAGGAAAACATTACCAAAGTAAAGATTTTCAAGAAAGCTAAATATTAGCCAAAGGAGAAACCTTTTAGCCCACCCCAGAACTATTTAAATAACCGGCAGATGAAATGAAAGACGCAATGCTTCCACATTGTGCACAATAGAAAGCTGTTAAACTTATCTCTGAACAGAAAACATCACGGGTTTATTTACTGAAAGAGACTGTCTTAAATAGGCTCCCTTCTGTTGTACACTTGTAAATTTCCCAATTTTTCAACTTCGTCAGTGATGGAAGTACTGGGAGTTTTTGCAACTACGAGCTAGAAGAAACAGCATTTTGTGAACATAGCAGAATTGCAGAAAGATTGCTTGGAATTTTAAATAGGAGTTGGTTACTAGGCCTTTCTGAGTTACTGTACAATGCATTTGGTACCCCATAGCTCACATTATGTTCTCTTGAATGAACTAGATTTGATTAGAGTAGAATATTCTGTGTCCACACACTTTCACTCACTCTGGGACTGGATTTTCTGGTCCATTTAAGCAAAGAGACCTTAAAAGGACCAGAGATAGTTTGGTGGAGAATTCACTTCACGAGAAGAACTCTCCACTGCTGGAAAGCTGGCAGAAGCTGTTCTGTTCTGCCTCCCTGAGCGACGGCAGCTAGATTGATGGAAGAATGCTTCTTTCGACCTAGCTATGAGGTCAGCGTAGCTATGGTGCTCAGGGGTGTGGATTTTTCACACTGCTGAGTGCCAGAGCTATGTCAAACTAAGTTTTAAGTGTAGATCAGGCCTTAGGTGCCTAACTACACAATATTTGAATTTACAAATGCAAGTTGTTTTGGATGCTTGAGAGCATTCCAGCAAATGCATGCAAATGACGTAGACCTGGAAAATGCGCATGTAGACACAGCCCTGGTCTACACTACAGATTTATTTCAGTAAAGGTACCTTGCAGTTATACTGACCGAACTTCCAATGTAGACAGCGCTATGTTGAACAGATGGCTTCTCCTGTCCTACCGCCTCTCTGGGAGTGGAGTACCTATGCCGACAGGAGATGCTCTCCACTTGTAGGTAGCATCTTCATTAAGTGTAGAGAAGCTCTTAGAGGCCACTTAGGAAAATTGGCTTTTGAGTAGAAGCCACAAAATTGCCTTTTCTTTGATTCTTTTTTTAAATCAAGGTAGGGTTGCCAACTTTCTAATTCCAGAAAACCGAACACCTTTGCCCGCCTGCTGCCACACCCCTTCCCTGAGGCCACACCCCTGCCCGACACCCCTCCCCTACTCACTTCATCCCCCCTCCCTCCGTCACTTGCTTTCCACCACCCTCGCTCACATTTTCATTGCATGGCCCAAACAGGCATATTTATTGTTTTGACAGATGTATTATGCTAATTTCAGGTTTTATTTGTTACAGGATGCTAGAGCTGGCAGCAAAATAGTCAAAGGGGTAATTTTTAAAAAAATGAAATTTCACAAAGGTTTTCATGATTCTTTCCCTCCCCTCTTCCCATTTTTTGTAACCAGCTCCATGTGTTTTGTTTACTAATGTTATTGTAATTTTATGTGTGTAATTAGGACCAAACACATTATCACAGCTGCAATGAGTCCATTAAAGGCCTACTCCTGAAGCCCAAATGCAAATCCATAGAGAACAATGACAGAAATGCACATCTGTCCATATACCTATATAAATAAATCTGTAAATACTGACTCCCATACCTACTGCAGATACACGTGTGTATTCATGTGTACACATCTAGCATGCACTAACACATATACTGCCACATTATTTATTATTACAATTGTTGTTTAGTGCCTAGAGACCTCAACTAAGATCAGGGCTCCAGGGTGGTAGGTGCTGGACATACACATAAAAAGAGAGTTTATGATCTAGCTAGGCAAAGGTGGCGAGAAATATATGATACATTGGCTCTTCTGCAATTACTGGTCAACAACATTCACTTTTAAAGAAATAATGCATTTCTTTTAGAGTTCCCTTCTCTTTTAAAAACTTGTTATAAAATGAATTCACACATTCTATGTCATAAATTTTTTTGTGCGCAAGCCAGCAAAAGGAATTAAAATCAAAGAGTTAGGCTGCAAATTTTATTCACACAGGTATACACACATGCGGCAGTACACATACCTCTCTACCCAAAGACACAGTCTCTTACACACATACATTGCATGCATGCAAAATACTTGCCTACACAGACACACCCAGCTGAAAAGGGAGGAAGGTGGGCTGGAGGGGAAAATATGCGGGGTGGGGGTGGAAGAGAGAGGATGTGGTGGGAAAGAGGCCAAGGATGAGAGCAGGGTGGAGGTGAGAGGGGGCAGTGAAGGAGAGAGGAGGGGGGGGGGATATGTGGGGTGGATGGGAATGCAGGGGGAGGCAGAAGACTATAAGTCAGGCCTGCACAACTCGTAAAGTGGCAAGGGCCATATTACTCCAAAGAAAATAGCTGAGGGCTGAAACCCCCCGGCCCTGCCGAACCCCTCCCCCAGCACCACCCAGCCCCCCTGAAACACAACACCCCCCCCAGCACCACCCAGTCCCCCCGAAACACCCCCCCCCAGCGCCGCCCGCCCCGCGGAAACAAACCCTCCTTCCCAGCGCCGCCCCACCAAAACAGCAGTATTGAACCTTTGTAATATGTTATAGCGGGCTCCTAAGGTAGTATAATTAAGGTAAAAGAAAAATGTCTTTTTGCTAGAAGTAGATCTTCCCCCCACTTTGTAATCAATTGCCCTGTTGAATGAATGAGGTGTGAACGAGGAAGGTGTGGAAAGCAGGCACCTCCAGACAGCTGCAACCCTTGGAGAGGGGATGGGAGCCAGACTGGATCAGTAGACCAGGTCAGCCACCAAATCACCACTCGCCTCCTCAGCCCCCCCGGCCCCCTGCCGCCGGCTCACCTGCCCCCCTGCCACTGCCCGCCTGCTCGCCGCCTCAGCCCCCGCCCCCACCCTGGCTCGCCTACTCACCCCCCCCCCCCGCTTGCCTACTCACCCCCCGCAGGCCGCACAGTGAGCCCACGCGGGCCGCATGCGGCCCCTGGGCCGCATGTTGTGCAGGCCTGCTATAAGTGCATGTGGATGTGGGAGGCACAGGGGTGTATAGGGACATAATGGGAGTGCAGCAGTGTATGGAGGTGAATGGGTTGCAGGGCTGTGCAGGGTGAGGGACATGGGCGTGGCAGCTGTGGGAGGTGGAGAGGGTGGGTAGGAGAGCGCTGTAAGAGGTACAGGGATGGGTAGTGGTGGAGGGTAGAGTGGGATGGGATGGAAAGGGATACAGTGAGGGGGATGGAGGTGTTGGGGGGTTGGGATGAGAAGGGATGCAGTGAGGGGGATGGGGATGCAGCCCCATTCCCAGCACTCAGAGATGGGGATAGATACCTCCAACTCCTGGGTGCTGGCAATGGGGTGACAGACCGCGGTTCACCGCAGGGCATGCGCTGCAGCTCGAGCCCAGCCACAGGAGGAGCAGGAGGAGAAGAGGGCCAGCAGCAGCGGGAGAAGAATGTGCCACGACCCCTCAACAGCCGCCTAGTAGGCGTGATAGTTCGTCCCCTGCCCTGGCCAATGGGAGCTGTACCTGTGGGCGGGGGGCGGGGCAGCAAGAGGACCCTCCTGGGCCTAGAAGCCGGACGTGTCGGCTGCTTCCCAGGAGCCGCAGAGCACGGTGGCTAGCGGGGAACCTGTGAGCCCCGCTGCGTGGCACCACCAACTGGACAGTCAACGGTGCTGACCAGAGCCACCAGTGGTGGTCAGTGGTGCTGACCAGAGCCACCAGGACCCCTTTTTGACTTGGTGTTCTGGTCGAAAACTGGACACCTGGTCATCCTAAATCAAGGTGTTTTGTAACTGGTTGTAATAATAGAGATTCAGATTTCTTGATGCAACGTAATTCAGCACTGATGTCAAAGTATTATCTAGGATTCTGTTTCAGATGGTTTCCAAAATGTTTCAGCACAACAGACAGACTAAAGGGTCACGTGGAAGATTTTTTTAATGGACCTGTTGTGGTAATTAGAATATATTGCATGGATTAGTGTTACAGTTAGGAACGCTCCGAATTACTGGAAAGAGTTCAGCGTTTAATTTTCTACCAGCAGCAATTTCTGTCAAGTTTCAGATATACAGTAGTTGTCATTAAAGATTGTAACATATTAAATCCCATAGTGCCATATAAATCATGGAAGAAGAAAAGCAGCTATAGAAAGCTTGAAGGGAAATTAATTGTGCACAATGTTATGATGATGAGGGCTGTACCAGAACCTCTGATAGTTTAATATTGGATAGGGTGAGAGAGAACAGATGGATATAGACAGATGGAAGAGGACAAGGAAATAACGAGACCGTATTGGTCAGCATGATAGGTTGTGTAGTAGTTTAATCAGGGGAATGGAAAGCAGGACTCTAGGGTTCTATTTACAACAAACACAAACTTCTGACTCTCATTTTCAAGGCCCTGCAAAGTTCTGCTCTGTCTACATCTCATCCCTAAACGCTCTTAACCTCTTGCTCAAGCCCTGCCAATACCCATCTCACTCACATTATTGATTCCCTGGTCTTCTGTCCCCATAAATAGCACTGTTTTTTGTTTGCATGTTGGTGCCATGAGAGAGGGTGGGGGTGGGGAGTAATATTTTTTTATTGAAAGAGATAAGCTTTCAAGCTACTTGAAAGAAGTAGCTCTGTGTAGCTTGAAAGCTTGTCTCTCTCACCAATAGAAATTGGTCCAATAAAAGATATTACCTCACCCGCTGTCTTTTCTCATGCCACCTCCTATTCCCTGGCATCCTCCCTGAGTGGCCATGTGTACAATTCAGTTAATTGTGAATGATTTTTTTAAGTGCTACAGATATTGGAGAGAAAATAATAATATAAGACCACAACTAGATATAAGCGCTGCTGCCCAGATACTATGGTGAATGGATATCCTAGGAATACATATTATTATAATAATAATAAATATAGCTTAAACTCTCTCATATAATTTACCTCAAAATCTCACATGGCAGAAAAATCTTAGGGGTTGTCTACATGTTAAATTATTGATGAATTTGAAGTGCAGTAGCTAATCCGGAGTAGCTTTCTGTGTGAATGCTCTCATTCCAGAATAAGAATGTCCACATAGGGAGCTATTGCAGAATAGCTGTTCTGGTCAATTTGCCTGTATAGAGAAGCCTTTAGTTTCCTGACTCACAACTCCAAAGTAATCACTTTATCCCGGCTCATACTTCAGGTCCTACATACCAAAAAAATGTATGTCCGTATAAGGAGAAGCCTTCAAGTCTTATACACTGTTGGGCCTTTGAAGTCCACAGGCAGAATTCAGACTTGGCGTAAAGCCTTGTCTGCATGGGAAAGTTATACTGGTATAAGTGAAGGCAGTGGTTCTCAACCAGGGGTACATGTACCACTGGGGGTACACAAAGGTTTTTTGAGGGGTACATCAACTCATCTAGATATTTGCCTAGTTTTACAGCAGGCTTCATAAAATGCACTAGCAAAGTCAGTAGAAACTAATATTTCATACAGACAATGTCTTGTTTATACTTCTCTATATACTATACACTGAAATGTAAGTACAATATTTGTATTCCAATTGATTTATTTTATAATTAAATGGTAAAAATGAGAAAGTAAGCAATGTTTCAGTAATAGTGTGCTGTGGAACCTGTATTTTTATGTCTGATTTTGTAAGCAAGTAGTTTTTAAGTGAGGTGAAACTTGGGGGTACGCAAGCCAAATCACTCATGAAAGGGGGACAGTATTCTGGAAAAGTTGAGAGCCATGGAGTTAAAGTATTAATTTTACCTTACAGTTCTATTGGTATAACCCCCAATGTGGACACTCTGGTATAACATGGCTTTAGTTTGTCATTGGGGAAGCAGTTTAAACTAAACTGAAAAAAAGCTACTCTTATTCTGGAATAAGAGTGTTCACATGGGGGGATTACATTGGAATAACAATACCAGTGTAGTTTTCTTGCACCCCAATCTGGGTCTATGCCGGTTATATGATATGTATGTATCTCTTCATCCTTGCAACCGTTACCTGTAATCCCTCATAACCCAAGCCTGACCCCAGATGTACAGTACCTTCCCTCTTAACTTGTGTATATTTAATTTTAAACATTAACTTTAATACAAATTTTATACCTGTATAGCCAGTAAAAATTTCCTTTGTGGATAATGCCTTAACTGGGTGTAACACACTTGCTTACACCCTGCCTGAATTTGGCCTTACATGTCATTGGTTTTTCATTAGTATCCTGCTTAGGCCCAAGATAGTGATTTCTCTTGTATGATGTCTCATGTTAGCAAAATAAAACACATTGCTTTCTGAATACCAGTTTGGCTGCCTCATTTCCAAGCAAGTCAGTATTCTCTGGGACTATCCGTTCCTCACAGTCAAAGGGTACGTCTATACTTACCTCCGGCTCCGGCGGTAAGCAATCGATCTTCTGGGATCGATCCTGGAAGTGCTCGCCGTCGACGCCGGTACTTCTGCTCCGCGAGAGGAGTACTCGGAGTCGACGGGGGAGCCTGCCTGCCGCGTGTGGACCCGCGGTAAGTTCGAACTAAGATACTTCGACTTCAGCTACGTGCTGAAGTTGCGTATCTTAGTTCGAAGTGGGGGGTTAGTGTGGACCACCCCCAAGCTGGTGTCCTGTTCATTCTCCCTCCCCCAAAGCTGCTGTTACTCATTCTTTTGCAGGACTAACAACTTTAAATGATACCTTTAGAAATACTTCATTACCATGCAAAAGGAAGTGAGCACTTTGCAGGCAGCCTAGACAGAGAAATTTATATCTGTAAGGAGCATACATACAGAACACCAATTATTAAGATCATCAATATTTATACTGCAGATAAAATTCATGCCGGTCAGACTGAATACTGTCTGTCACAACAGCATAGCTGCTGTGGGGAAAACGAGACAAAACACATCTATTTCAATAACTATCTTACTTAAAGAAAAACACCAGTCATTAATCAGACTAACTTGGATGACTCTCTTCAGCCCAACCTTACATCAAATGGAAACCCTTCTGGGAAGTTATCCGGAAGGTAGTACATCTCCCTGAGGGGTAGGGTAGATCTCACTGAATGTGTGCCATTCATTGAGTATAAATATGAAAACTATTTAAATGCCCATTAAAGCTAGTGAAGAGTCCCTCAGACTGGGCAGCCATAATGATACTTTCCAGCAGGGCTGCTCTAGCTTTAAGACCTTATCCCTCTGCTGCCTAGCTCAACTGAATCCTTCTGTGGCAAGGAGTTTTGGGAAATCCTGTTCCCCTGAGAATTAACCCTGTGTTAGACTGAATGTATTTCTGAAAACTGGATCAGCCAAAATGGACTTTTCCTAATGCAGATGGGCCAAAGCATTGCAGCAAATATATTATTTCAGGTTGTTGATTGTGACAATTGGAAAAGTTTTGTATGAGAGAAAAAAATCAGTGATGCTTTGTAAGTTAATGACCTTGGGCAATATCGTAATTCATATGGACCACTGTTACTAGAAGTCCACCTGAAGACTTTCATTACACGTTACCTGAATACTTGATTACTCAAAACCCACATTTTCCCCCCCTCAGCCTAGAGTCATATATGTATGTAAGAAAAGGACAACACAACATTCATAATAGTTCATAGTCAACATTACAAGAATTCATTGTATTGAACTATGCTGAAAAAATGAGGTTTCTAATCAATCTGAAATGTTTGTGAGAAAAGCGGTAATATCTTTTATTGGACCAACTTCTGTTGGTGAAAGAAACAAGCTTTTGAGTTTACACAGAGCTTTTCTTCAAGTCTGGGAAATACTCAGTATCACAGCTAAATACAAGCTGGAATGGGCTGTTTAGCATAAGCACAAGGTGAAGTGGCTCATTAACACCTCTCCAGTCATAGGAAGTAACAAAAAAAAGAAGAGTGCGGGGGTGCGGGGTTTTTGAAATGTTTGTGTCTAGTTGCCTGTTTGAGTCTTTTCACTTTAGGGAGGTGGCACTGGTATCAGAAGATTACAAAAAGGGACTACTTTTTTTCTCTTTAACAGGGCACTGTGTTTTGATCTCACTGCCAAACATCAACCCATAAGCTCACATACGTTCTAGTTCTGGAAAGAGATGTTAGTAACTTGAGAAATGGGCCTTCTTTGGCATCCAGAACACCTGAACCCATTTAATTCTGCTTGGTTCACCTGTATTTCAAGCAATTTAAGATCACTTTAAGGCTATAGGCCAAACTCTGCTCTCAGCCATACGTGTGTAACCCAATAGAAGTTTTGCCTGGGTAAAGACCTAAGAATTGGGCCTTTTGGCAGTGAGGGGTTTTGGGTCTTTTTTAAACAAAGGGCTGGATTGTACCACAAGGACACAGCCCATAGTAAGGGACAGAACCGGGCATTGCTTTGCCACTTCAGGAATATTCCTAAAAAAGGAATTTTGGCTCCTGCTTTTCCTCCTTTCTCCTGGGGGTTGAGGGAGTGAGGTGAGTAATTTTGCTGTTGGCCTAAACTACAGTTGGTTTGTCACAGAGCTGATCAGAAAACCATTTTCCCTCAGTGGAAAACTTTGACAAAACTGGGAAAAAATGTGTTCTTCAAACATTTTCACACAAAAGTTCAGAATTTCAGCAAAAAATCTAAAACTGAAAAAATTCCATTTGGAAATGCTACCACATTGCCGCATGGGAGTTGTAGTTGAGGTGCCTCATACCCCCATGTGCTGGCCAGCTTCCCTGGCTGGACTACATCTTCCATGATTCATCACCGTTTCTCCTCCTTTTGATCCACCATGGTGTGTCATAGAAGTCCAATGGCTGGGGGGTATCATGGGAGATATAGTCTAGCTGGGGAACCCAACCTGTAGAGCAGAATGGGAATATGAGGTACCCAAACTGCAATTCCCATGAGGTATCCTGTCAACATTTCCAAATGTTGGATTTCTGCTGTTTAGTTTTTTGATAAAAAGTGAGAATTTTCCTCAGAAAGCAGACACTTTTCACAAAATTTTTTTAGTTGAAAACTCAATTTTCTATCAAAAACAGTTTTGACTAAAATTTTTTGACCAGCTCTTAGTTTGCTGGCAGCAAAATGCCTGGTTTTAGCTGGCTTGGCCTAGAATAGTTAATGTAACTGCAGAACTCTAGAATTTGTTATAAGGTCAGGGTAAGGAACATGAAGATGAAAACTTGGCCTGTCTTAAGAGAGGATATCTCAGCACCAGGAGCAGGTGCTTCTATGGTATAAACAAGCACCATTTCTGTAGCAGGGGAAGGAAATGGAGTAGGAAAGGAAACAAGGTGTAAAGTACATTTCATACAATTCTACCTTTTTGAAACAGATTCGATTTTTAAATAGACACTTGGGGTTACACTGACTGAGGAGTACAAGACAGGAAGGCTAATGGAGCAGGACCTGTCAGTTTGTGAAGTTAGTGAAGTATGTCTAGAAGATAATAAACATTCAGTAATGAGTTAGTGAGAAATTGTTGAAGGAGTAATATCACTCCCAGATTAATTTTTCTATTAATCATGCAGGCAGTTTTGAAAATGTGCTGTTGTTTTTATTAGTAGTAGTTATTTAGCATGCACCAAAAAATAAAGAGAGACAAGGTGGCTGAGGTCATATCTTCTGTTGGTGAGAGAGACAATCTTTCAAGCCACACACAGTTCTTCTTCAGGTCTGGGAAAGGAACTCCCAGTGGCACAGCAAAATGAAAGATGGAACAGATTGTTTAGCATAAGTAGTTAGCACATATTGTAGGGGGCCATTCAAGGTAGAGTGGCCCATTAACACCTCTGCAGTCATAGGACAAAAAAAGGGGGAGGGAGGGGTTAATGGGTTACAGATAGGGTGACCAGATAGCAAGTGTGAAAAATCGGGATGGGGGTGGGGGGGCAATAGGTGCCTATATAAGAAAAAGCCCTGAATATCAGGACTGTCCCTATAAAATCGGGACATCTGGTCACCCTAGTTACAGATGTTTGTAATAAACCATAAACCCACTGTCTCTGTTCTGTCAAAAAGAACGAGGAGTACTTGTGACACCTTAGAGACTAACAAATTTATTTGAGCATAAGCTTTCGTGGGCTAAAACCCACTTCATCGGATGCATGCAGTGGAAAATACAGTAGGAAGATATATATACACAGAGAACATGAAAAAATGGGTGTTGCCATCCCAACTGTAACGAGAGTAATCAATTAAGGTGGGCTATTATCAGCAGGAGAAAAAAAAACTTTTGTAGTGATAATCAGGATGGCCCATTTCCAACAGTTGACAAGAAGGTGTGAGTAACAGTAGGGGAAAAAAATTAGCATGGGGAAATAGTTCTTACTTTGTGTAATGACTCCCAGTCTTTATTCAAGCCTAATTTAATGGTGTCCAGTTTGCAAATTAATTTCAATTCTGCAGTTTCTTGTTGGAGTCTGTTTTTGAAGTTTTTTTGTTGGAGTATTGTGACTTTGAGGTCTGTAATTGAGTGACCAGGGAGGTTGAAGTGTTCTCCAACTGGTTTTTGAATGTTATAATTCTTGATGTCTGATTTGTGTCCATTTATTCTTTTGTGTAGAGACTGTCCGGTTTGGCCATTGTACATGGCAGAGGGGCATTGCTGGCACATGATGGCGTATATCACATTGGTAGATGTGCAGGTGAACGAGTCTCTGATTTTGTGGCTGATGTGATTAGGTCCTATGATGGTGTCCCCTGAATAGATATGTGGACAGAGTTGGCAACGGGCTTTGTTGCAAGGATAGGTTCCTGGGTTAGTGTTTTTGTTGTGTGGTATATGGTTGCTGGTGAGTATTTGCTTCAGGTTGCAGGGCTGTCTGTAATCGAGGACTGGTCTGTCTCCCAAGATCTGTGAGAGTGAGGGATCGTCCTTCAGGATAGGTTGTAGATCCTTGATGATGCGCTGGAGAGGTTTTACTTGGGGGCTGTAGGTGACGGCTAGTGGCGTTCTGTTACTTTCTTTGTTGGGCCTGTACTGTAGTAGGTGACTTCTGGGTATTCTTCTGGCTCTGTCAATCTGTTTCTTCACTTCAACAGGTGGGTATTGTAGTTGTAAGAATGCTTGATAGAGATCTGGTAGGTGTTTGTCTCTGTCTGAGGGGTTGGAGCAAATGCGGTTGCATCTTAGCTTGGCTGTAGACAATGGATCGTGTGGTGTGGTCTGGATGAAAGCTGGAGGCTACAGCCAAGCTCTAAGAAAGAAAATCTTACCTATCCTTGCCCTCTAAGGCAATCAGGAGTTTCGGGATGTTACATCTTGTTCTATAGATTTCCAAGAGTCCTAGCAGCTGCGGTCTGGCATATCAAGAGAAGTTGCTCATTAGAGAAGGAAATTTGTTCCACAGGAGCGCTTTGGGGATTGGAAGGAGAATGTTGATGTCTCTATACTAGTTTCATGTCAGGTGGGTGGCATATCATGCAGAGAACACACACATCAAGAAACACAGATGATCCATGGGGAACAAGATATCAGAACAAAACCTTAAAACAGTAACTTCATAACTTGGAAATATTTATGTCTCATGATGATCACCAGCCAGTTAGTTTCTTGCATTTTTCCAGCATGAAGATGGATGTGGATTATAATTACATTTCTTATTACTTGCTTTACAGCATGTGAATATATTTTTGCACAAATCTGCATCAGGCTAGTTGATAGGAAGCCGGAGTAAGCAAGAACGGCATTCCATTGCTGTTACTGTGCCTTCAGTCTTTGTTTGTGGACTTAAAGATAGTGACTCTAAAATCATATATTGCAGCAAACATATTTGTGCACAACACAAACATTGGCTCTGGATTGGGACTTTAATGTGTTTTACTCTTTCAATACACAATGTTGAAGATCCTACCAAAACAGACAAATGTGGTTTTCATTGCTTGGTTATGAAAAAGCTTTAGCATTGTAGATGCAAAAAATGTCATTACAAGCAATGAAAACCACATTTGTCTGTTTGGTAGTTCTTCAACGTTGTCCATTGTCAGAGTAAAATCCTCATCAGCGGTGTTCTTGTCCTTAGTTCAGTTTACACCCACAGGTGATTTTAAACTTTAAAGTTTTGTCTTGACTTATGATCTGAAGTCAATTTGGATGGTGGGGGGGAAGCCTTGGTAATCTATTCACATGTAATGGAGGGAAAGGGCAATTAACTCTTCACAGAAGGGTTCTTGCCAGTTTATATTTCAGCTGAAGTATCGCATGACCTAGGTGTGTATAAAATGCAGGTCCATCAAATTCCATGAGCTTTAATGCTTTATATCACAAATTTTCCCTAGCAGTGGGTGGAATGATTAAGACCATGTCTTTCTCCCATGGGCAAATTCATCACCTCGCTAAATGTTAACTACTGCATATGACATCTGAGCACAATAATTGACTCGTGCATCTCATGTTTTTAATCTTGTTTTCTAATTGAGTAGCACAACCCGGGCTATGTCTGCACTATGGATCTTACAGCGGCACAGCTGTACCACTGCAGCTGCACCGCTGTAAGGTCGCCCGTGTAGTCTCTTTTATGCCGGCGGGGGAGAGCTCTCCCACCAGCATAATTAAATCACCCCCAACGAACAGCGGCGGCTATGTTGGCAGGAGAGTGTCTCCCACCGACATAGCGCTGTTCACACCGGCACTTTTGTTGGGTTTTTTCCCCACACCCCTGACCAACAAAAGTTTTTCTGACAAAAGTGCTAGTGTAGATAAAGCCTAGGTTCACAGGCGCTGACTTTCTATTGTGCCAGGGGATGTTTGACCCTTGGCTCTACCCCAGGCCCCACCCCCACTCCACCCCTTTTGTCAAGGCCACACCCCCACCCTGCCCCTGCCCCACCTCTTCCCACCCCATTCCGCCCCACCCCCGAGCACACCACATCCTCGCTCCTCCCCCTCCCTCCAGCCTCCTGCATGCTGCGAGACAGCTGAGACAGCTGATTGCGGCAGGCGGGAGGTGCAAGGAGTAGGGGAAGATCTGATTGGTGAGGCCCACCAGTGGGCAGGAGGCACTGGGGGGAGGGGGATTTGCTGATGGGGGGCTGCTCAGCACCCACAATTTTTTCCACGTGGGTGCTCCAGCCCTGCAGCACCCACGGAGTCAGCGCCTATGCCTAGGTTTATATGTTAGGTATTTTTTAAGTTCATGTGTTTTTTAAAAGCTCACATATCAGCAAACCTGAGAGATTGGGTTGGGAGGTTTTAAAATGGTGAAAAAATAAGAAGCCGCTGTCATGGTTGGAATGAGAGTAATAAAGAGTGGGTGAAGCAGAGCATTCTGAGTTGGGTTTTTTTTTTTCCTTTCAGCTGTCAAACTTACCATGTAGAGACTGCCACTGACAGCCAGGTTTTAATTGGAAGGATTGTCAGCTTGATTGAATCTGCTATTGGAACGCGTGCCTGTGGGGGGTTCACTGGAGGATGGTAATCTTTATCAAGAGTTTGATGAGCTGTCTCCAGTGAGACATCGGAACCATACAGGCAAGGAAAGTGGTGTATGTGTGTGTGGTATTACTAAAGATCAACTGGGAAGGGAAATTGACTGATTTCTTTCTTCTTTTTCATCTTAAGCAGGAAAAAAAATAAAAAACATTCTTTGGGCTACATCTTGCTCTGCACTTGGTTTGAGGAAATATAGGAGATTGGTGAGTGGAAGAGATTGTAGGAAGCACTGACTTTCCAAGCACAAGCAGCCAGTCAGACTCTCTACCTACCTTTCAAAGGAGTGCAGGGTGAACCCTGTCTAGTGTGCTGCCCCCAAGACAATCAGAGCATGACTAGCTGGCTAGCACTTTGGCTGCGGTCAACATCACATGCCAGCTGTGGGCACCCATTGCTCCTTTGCAAAGGAAACATACAATGCACCTAGCAGCGTGAATGCAGCTGAGCCATCCTACCCTTCAAGCATGGCTGGTACTGATTGGCTTTCTACTCCCAGTGAGGTGCCTGGTTAGAGCTGATCTAAAGATGGGCCAGAGCAAACTATTTGCAGTGCCTAACAAGAAGTTTTAATGGTCCTGCAAAACCCCAGAACAATGGTACTTATTCTTGAGTGTCATCTATTGGCATTTTATTAGCTGTTTACATCTATACAGACATGTTGTTTATAGAGCCTCATTCCCTCCCACCCCTCATAACTGTTCCTCCACAGGACAAGAAATCACCCTTAAAAATCACAGATCAGAGTAATGGTTGTCATAATGATCAGTATAGATTATTGTTTTTTATTTATATTACAGTATCAGTTAGGATCCCCAGTCACAAACCAGAACCTCATTTTGCTAGATGCTGTACAAACACAGAACATAAAGATGGTCCCTGGCCACCAAAGCTTGGTACTGAAGGAATACATAGATCATGGATCAGTAATAGAAATAGCTGAAATATGGCAGATTTTCCACAAAAAAATCCCATTTTTTTCCATCAAAATTCAATACATATTTTTGACATTTTTGAAATTCAAACTAGCTTGGCCAGCTCAATAGCTAGTTGAAAACCAGGTTGAATCTTTCACAAAAAGTTCATACTTGATTTTTTTTTCCTGAAATTAAAAATGTTGACAAAAAATTTCATAGCAAAAAATAAAATTCTGAAAATTTCAACCAACTCAATTAACAATAAAGCTGGTTCATAATCGATATGGCCTGGCAACCTGTCTGACTAGAATGCAGTTACATTCACTACGGAACTCTGATTCTGTAACAGAAATATTTCGGCTGGATCAGGCAGATGTTGTGGCTGTGGGGAGGAATGGTGTCTGTAACTTCATTCTACCCGGCTGAGCTTCTGTCTGTAAGCCAGGATTTTAGCTACTGTAAAATCAGCATATATCAGGCGTGGGCAAACTTTTTGGCCCGAGGGCCACATCGGGGTGCGAAACTGTATGGAGGGCCAGGTAGGGAAGGCTGTGCCCCCCGAACAGCCTGGCCCCACCCCCTCCCACTTCCCGCCCCCTGACTGCCCCCCTCAGAACCCCCGACCCATCCAACCCTCCTGCTCCTTGTCCCCTGACCGCCTCCTCCTAGGACCCCCCCGCCTCAAACCGCCCCCCCCCAGGACTCCACACTCTATCCAACCCCCCCAACTGCCCCCCAACCCCTATCCACACCCCTGCCCCCTGACAGCCCCCCTGGGACTCCCACACCCCATCCAACCGCCCCCTGCTCCCTGTCCCCTGACCGCCCCCTCCCAGGACCCCCCGCCCCAAACCGCCCCCCCCGGGACTCCACCCCTTATCCAACTCCTCCAACTGCCCCCACAACCCCTATCCACACCCCCGCTCCCTGACAGGCCCCCCGGGACTCCCACGCCCCATCCAACCGCCCCCTGCTCCCTGTCCCCTGATGCCCCCTCCTGGGGCTCCCCCGCCCCTAACCGCCCCCCGGGACCCCACCCCCATCCAACCCTCCCTGCTCCCTGTCCCCTGACTGCTCCCCAGGACCTCTTGGCCCTTATCTAACCCCCGTGCCCCTTATCCAACTTCCCCCCACCGTCCTCTTACCATGCCGCTCAGAGCAGCAGGAACTCGCAGCCCCGCCGCCCGGATGGAGCCAGCCATGTTACCCGCGTGGCAGCGTAGCTGCGGGGGAGGGGGGACAGCAGGGGAGGGGCCGGGGGCTAGCCTCCCGGCCAGGAGCTCAAAGGCCGGGCAGGATAGTTTGCTCACCTCTGGTATAGATAGAGCCTTTGACTTCAGACGTGCTACATGAATTTACACCACCTAAGCTTGCTGCACTATTGGAAGGCACTCAGATACTACAGTGATGAGTGCAGTATAAGAACTATATAGACTACAATGGGATCTGGCCATGTGTTTGTTTATTAGGCACTCATCACCTTAGTTTCTAAATGTCTAGTGGTAGCATTTGTGCAGGATTTCACCCTATATAATTGTTAATTATAATTGTAATACTGGTTGTATATGATGGTTGCTTTGCCATGTAGTAAGAAGATTTCCAGACACTAAGGCACTGGCAAGTCAAAGCTACTCTGGTTTTCATTTTTAGATAACCTTTTCTCTCCCCTCCTGCTCCAATCCATATAACTGTTATGACTTAGTTGCAGACACCACCAGTAAATTATATGATTGATTACTTCTTTTTCTAGGCAACCTCTAAATAAGATTTTTAAAAGTATGTTTTTTTTTTCCTTTTTGCTTTTTCATGATGTATAAAGATTCCCCTTTGTCTTCTTTTTATGACAGAAATGTCAGGATTATCACATTTGTTCTCTCTGGTGTTTGCTGGAGGAATCTTTAGAGAACTAGAGAATTTTTAGGGTTGCCAATTTTGGTTGGTTGGACGTATTCCTGGAAGTTTCATCTCATGACATAATCTTTAATTAAAGATTAATCTTTAATTCTCGGAGGCTCCAGGACAGTCCTGCAGGGTTGGCAATCCCTAGGTAGCTGTTTTTACCACTTTTGATTTATGGGGTGGAGGTACTGAATCCTTCAGGATTGGAACTTTTCTCCCAAATCTTTGTTAGGAGTTTGAGTTAAATAGAGATTAGCATAAAAATAATTTAAAACAGTCTGATTAAAGATGGAGAGCTAATTTGAGCTATCTACACTCAAATTAACTCCCCGTGAGCTGGCTGCGCTTAAGTGAGAGTGGCTATGCTGTGAAATAACATTTGTGTAACTCATGTAAGTTGTTAGAACTTCTGGGGGCACTTCCATGGTTCTTAGCACTGCAGTAAGATGAGCCACTCTATGAATTCTTTCTCAATGAACAGTAGGAGAACTTGTCTGTCCTTTCTGGGCACGTGAGGGGAATTGTGGGAAGGCATTTGCAGGACTATCAGCACTTGAGTGGCACTAGCCTGCGTCCACAGTGCAGAGTGGTCATGTTGGCAATTGACAAGTTGTGCTCACTCAAGTTTTAGCCTCATCCTTGTGCCAACCAATGTGAGTTAAAAACACCACAGCACTTGAGTTAAGGGTTTTCATGCATGGATGGGACTTGAGATGGGGCAACACTCCAACTGTAACTTGAGTTAACTTGGTAGTGAAGACAAGCCCTAAAAATTCCTCTCCCTCTGCATTGCTCAGGTTTTAGTTTCTTGTCACTTGTTATCTCAGAAGTCTCCCAAGGAGTCTTCAAGCAAAAGAAAGCAAGTCAAGACATGATATTTATAATGTAAAGCAAGCCGAAGAAAACCAAACATTTTAAAAAGAATGTGCCATGCCTTCTTTATATGTCATAAACAGAGCAAAAAGGGTACAAAATGGAGGGTTTTTGTTCTCCCCAGCTCACCTTTAAGATTATTTTACCCAGCCAGGCTGAAAAGTCACTTTAATCTTATGACTTGGTTATGGTAACCTGTTAGATCTCAGCATTGTCTGTTAAGCCATATGCGCTTCATGCTGCAATTAATCATATTGTGCTACAAGGACAACACTTTGTTGCATATGCTCCATGGGCACGTGTGTGGACACATTCTGGCTATGTCTACACTACAGCCTATGTCGGTAAAACTTATGTCGCTCAGGGGTATGAATATTTCACCCCCCTCAGAGACATAAGTTACACCGACATAAGTGCTCATGTGCACAGCTACTGTGTTGGCAGGAGAGCTCTCTCATAGACTCATAGACTCATAGACTTTAAGGTCAGAAGGGACCAATATGGTCATCTAGTCTGACCTCCCGCATGATGCAGGCCACAAAAGCTGACTCACCCACAACAGAATCTTCCAGCCTGCGACCCCTGCCCTATGCTGCGGAGGAAGGCGAAAAACCTCCAGGGCCTCTGCCAATCTACCCTGGAGGAAAATTCCTTTAAAATTCTCCTGTCAACATAGAGCGTCTTCACCAGATGTGCTGCAGCAGCTCAGCTGTATCGGTATGGCTGCGCTGCTGCAGCACTGTATGTCTAGACACACCGTCTGTCTCATCCTCTTTCATTGCGTTAGTACTCCCAGGACTTCCTGCATTGGCTGCATCACCTTATTAGCATAAGAGTGAATATGTGGTGACCAGTTCTTTAACGCAATAGTATGGATTTATTAGGAGCAGCTTTCAGCTTTGGTTCACGAATACTGTCTGAGTCCCCACACTCCCACACATGTGTGCAAAGCCTGCTCCAGGGGCCTTCAACCTTTAAATGCTATTTAAATTAAGGATCATTTTCTGTATATAGTGCTTTGATTATGGGTTTAAAAAAAAAAAAGGCCTGAATATTTTTCTCACCCTTATTGCTCCAGACAGGCATACTGCTACAATCCGAGTTTAGGCACCAAATGCCAGTCTGGGCTTCACCTGTAATTGTTAAAGGCACATGAACCAGTTCGAGGACAGAGATCACTCTTTACTTCTTAAGACTACTTCAGTTGACTTCATGAACTAACCCTTTTTCACTTGTGATGCTCATAGCCTGGAATTTTGTGCCCTCTCTAGTTGGGTCTCATATCTCTGGGACCTGACAGATCTGAGGAAAACAATAGCAAGTTTACATCAGGTGAATGTTTTACCCAGTAAACTGATGGGAATGATTCTGACACAGACTCTTCTAAGAGAAGGGTCTCCTGTTCTTTGCAAACTACCCTCGTCTCAGACCTGACAAACTCATCACACCAAACACATGTCTTACAGGATATTTCTCCATAAAGAGTAACATGTAAGGTATCTACAGAAAGCTCATAACTTGCTGAGATTCATAACCATTTTGCGATGAATGTATGGGTAATATTTGAGGAATAATGTATTTGTATATGAAAGTATGCTTTGTGGACTTGGAATAAAAATTAATCAGTAGGGGATAATAATGTGTCTTGGTGATGGCACATTCAGGCAGGAAGGATTTGTCATCCTGCCCTGTTTAGCTGGTGATGCAAAGCAAGGTTCAATTGTTTAGCCTTGCACAATGCTAAGTGTATACTTAAAATGCTACAGAGGTGCAGCAGTAGTGCTTCAGTGTAGACACTATCTATGCTGACAGGAGGGGTTCTTCCATTGGTGTAGGTGCTCAACCTCTCCAAGAGGCAGTAGCTAGGTTGACAGAAGCATTCTTCCACTGACCTAGTGCTATCTACCCCAGAGGTTAGGTTGGTATAGTTATGTCTCCTAGGAGTGTGGATTCTTCCCCCCTCCCCTCCCCCCCCCCGCCCGATGTAGCTATACCAATGTAAGTTCCTAGTGGAGACCAGCCCTTAGACTTTCAATGAAAAATCACCAGAGGCAACTGCTAACAATCGACACCACTTACAAGTAAAAAAGGAACATTACAAGACAGGGGATCACCCTGAATATGACTAGGGAAAAAAGACCCAGTATCACACAGAGAAGGGACAGATCTTCTGGATCCATTCACAGACCCTTGTAGAGTGGGGGTGTTTTCATGAATGTTTGGATCCTTGTTCTTGTGAAACCAGCCAGCTCTTCAACAGACGAAGTGTTTTTTGTGGGGAGGGAGGAACCTACTTTGTTAGTTAGGAAAGGCAGCTATTAATAAGTATAAACCCAGGTGTGTGTGTTATGATTTTGTTTTGTATTGTAACCATTTATTTCCACCACTTTCTCTCATTTCTAGTTAAATCTTTACCCTTTCTTACAATAAACCAAAAGTAAGTTTAGCTAAGTGCTCACAAGTGCTGTGTGGTTTCCAAGAGCGGTAGTTTAAAGTAAAATTGGTAAATTGGGGCACATTGTATCTTTGGGAATAGAGGATCTGTTTTTGCTACGTTTTCTAAATCCATTACTTCCTTTGCTATACTCTTCAGGCTAGCCAAGAACCCAATCCTGTGCTGGTAAATTGCCAATCTGTCAACACTGCAGGATTAGGCCCCAAAACAAGAGGTAAGGTAATTAGTTTGTTTTAGGATTCCTGCAGCAATCAGGCATAATACAGCCTTTTCTCAATATTTTCACTCATGCCATTTCCCTCTCACAAACAGTATAACTCCAATGAAGTTGGGTAAATATAGCCAAATTAAATATATCAGACCAGGAGATTTTGAAAGCAGCCAAGCATTGATTGCATCTGATTGAAAGAAATACAGTGGGCATCATCTGGCCTGAACTTTGAAACTCTCTGTAGAGAATGAGATACGACTTGGAGAACATTGGCAGTTCTGATAAATGCCTTGCAGCTAAAGCGTCCGTGGGCTAAAGCAAATGAATGAATGTTGGAATCGAATGCAGTATCCAGGAAGCAGTGCAACTGTAGGTTTACAGTGATGCCTACAGGGATTGTTTATCTTAGTGCTCCTTAGAATTTGAACTTCAGAATGCATGGCTTTCTTCAAGCATGATTGTCAGAGCTTATGCGGCTTGCAGCTCTGAGCTCAGCCTTCAGGTATCTAATTTATCTTTCTCTCTCCTGACAGTAGAATTGTGATACTATGCACATGGCAGGCTTGTCTCCAACAGTCTTTAGCCTTTAGTCATGGCCACGAACAGGAGAGTGCTATATTACCTACTTGAGAGATGCCTTTTTCCACATGTGATGCTGCTTCAGTTGCGGATCAGTGGAGATGCTTGGAGCTAGAGGTTCCTCTCCCCCGCCCTCCCCATCTGTTTGGGCCAGATCCAAAGCACATTAAAGTCAATGGGAGTCTTTCAGTCGACTTTGGATCAAACTGTGTGGGGATTTTCTGTGAGGGCCTCTCACCTTTGGCATTCATTCCCCTCCCTTTGCTCTGAAATGACTAAACTGTAGGGCATGATGCAAAGCCCATCCTATTAGCTCCAGCTTTTGGGGGAAAGGTGCAGTTGCCTTGGGGTGCGTGTTTTCAGAGGGCCACCAGGTCTCTGGGAGAGAGTGGAATATCTCTTCTGCGATTACTGGGTATTGCTGTTGTACTAATTGATCATGCTTCTGGGCCCCACCTTAGCAGGGTGCTTACACAGGTGCCTAACTTTAAGCATGTGAGTTGTCCCACAAATTTCACTAGGATTACTTGCATGCTTAAAGGTAGGCATGTGCTTAAGGATCTGGCTGAACTGGGACCTTATAGAATGTCAATAGCCAGGGTAGGCACCTTTTGGCTGTAAAACATGAAATAATTTTGTATTTGGGGTATATACTACTAGAGCTTTTTAAAGGGGTTTTATTGGGGGAGAGATGGTGTTAGAAATCCGGATAATGGATCACTCAGAAATTGGAGATAGTAAATACTTATTCAGCAAGGGCTTGCACCATCTCTCATTGGAATCCAGGGAAAGATTCTTATTGATTTCAGCAGGAGCTGGACTGGACCCTAAATTAGAAAGTGAGCAGAGTATTAATAATATCAGGTGGCAAAAGTTGTTACCAGGCAATTGCTGTCCAGCAGGAAACAAGTTTGCTGATCTCAGTCCAATTTGCAGAAAGCTAGTTTGTACATCACAAGAGCCATCGCCGCAATTGGTATTAGCTGGCAATATTAGCAGAGGTGTTAGGGACTGAAAAGGCGTGGAGAGTGAAGTACTAGCTCACTGCCAGAGCTTGTCTGCACTAGAAAATTAGACTGTGTTAGAGTACAACCTTAAGGATTCAGGTTAGTTAACTCTATAAAGGGCCCTACCAAATTCATGGCCATGAAAAACTCATCACGGACTGTGAAATCTGGTCTCCCCTGTGAAATCTGGTCTTTTGTGTGCTTTTACCCTATACTATACAGATTTCATGGGGAGACCAGAGTTCCTCAAATTGGGGATCCTGACCCAAAAGGGAGTTGCAGAGGGGTCGCATGGTTATTTTAGTGGGGTCACGGTATTGCCACCCTCACTTCTGCACTGCCTTCAAAGGTGGGCAAATGGAGAGCGGCGACTGTTGGACAGCTGCCCAGCTCTGAAGGTAGCACCCAGCCAGCAGCAGCACAGAAATAAGGGTGGCAATACCATACCATGCCACCCTTACTTCTGTGCTGCTGCTTTCAGAGCTGGGAGGGCAGAGAGGGGCGGCTGCTTAATGCGGGCCCAGCTCTGCAGGCAGCAGCGCAGAAGGAAGGGTGGCAATACCATACCATGCCATCCTTATTTCTGCGCTGCTGCTGGCAGTGGTTCTACCTTCAGAGCTGGGCTCCCGGCCAGCAGCCACTGCTGTCCAGCTGCCCAGCTCTGAAGGCAGTGCCGCTGCCAGCAATAGCACAGAAGTAAGGGTAGCAGTACCGCAACCCTCCTATAATAATCTTGCAACACCCTCCCCAACTGCTTTTTGGGTCAGGATCCCTATAATTCTAACACCCTGAAATTTCAGATTTAAATAGCTGAAATCATGAAATTTATGATTTTTAAAATCCTGTGATGTGAAATTGACCAAAATGGACCCTCAATTTCGTAGGGCTCTAACTATATATAATTTTCTTGTGCAGACAAACTCCTAGAGGGTTATAGCTCATGCTACACCTGTTCTCTGAGTAAAAAGAGGACTTTGATCTCTTGGACTGTCAATACAGTTCAGTTCACAAGCACTAAATTCACACAAAAGCAGAAGAAAAAGAAAAAATACATTAAAAAGAAAACCCCCTACTGATAAATTATTTCATTTAGTTATGATCTAAAGAGAGAGAATTCTTTTAACTATCATCATGAAATCTATAACTCAGTATGCTCTTATCATGATCCCATCTAATGTGATTATCAGCTGGGTAGGGGAAAATGTATTTCTTTTGTGCCCCTAGTCCTATTGCTTCATTTCCCATCAGTTGAAGAAAACAAATTCACCAGAATAACGGCATTAACCTAAGGGTACGTCTACACTTACCGGAGGGTCCGGCGGCAGGCAATCGATGTTCTGGGATCGATTTATCGCGTCTGGTTTAGACGCGATAAATCGATCCCGGATCGATCCCGGAAGTGCTCGCCGTCGACGCCGGTACTCCAGCTCGGCGAGAGGAGTACGCGGCATCGACGGGGGAGCCTCCCTGCCGCGTCTGGACCCACGGTAAGTTCGGACTAAGGTACTTCGAATTCAGCTACGTTATTAACGTAGCTGAATTTGCGTACCTTAGTCCGAAGTGGGGGGTTAGTGGGGACCAGGCCTAACTGTTTAGTTGTGTGGGTCCTAGAATCACTTCCTCAGGAAATCATGCTTTGTGTGTGTGAAAGCAAGTGCAGTAGTCTAAGTTGACAGGAAAACAGAGTAGAATTGCCACAATTAAAACTCTCATTTGAAAGGCATTGTTTCCTTAGGTACCTGTGAAATTGCAGCATCCTAGGCCCTGTGCAGCGTTGAATCCCTTTTTTTGCTCCATTGTTTGGGCTTATTTGCAGGTAGGATTTGACCTAGTTTTAGTATAAGTCATTCAATAACCCCAGAGCTGGAAAATTCTCTTATGTATTAGACTGACTGTCTCATACATTAATTCAAGCTGATTCCAGCTCAACCACCCACTGACCTATATTGGTGAGGTACGTGTGTGTCGTAGATTTATTTTAAATTAGATCTCTCTCTTTTAGATTTATTGCGGTAAGTAAGTAAGTAAAATACCAAAATCTGTGTGTGTGTGTGTGTGTGTGTGAGAGAGAGAGAGAGAGAGGGAGCGTGCACATTTAATTAAGTTTCTCTTCTGGTATCAGTAAGACTCCATCAATGTCAGATGAAGCACAGAGCTCTAATGGGAGAGGGAACTCTGTCATCTAACTAATAAGGTTCTCTCTAAAGCACAGGTGAGAGAGGGTGCTTTACTTGTGGGTATCTCTTTTTCTTGTTCTTGAAACAATAGGGAGTCTTGCAGTAAACAGCCATCGTGCTTTCAGTGCTACAGCGTTCTCATGGTGTAAATGAAAAGTCCCTTGAAGAAGATATTGCATTGGAATCAAAAGCTGTAACTTAGAGCACAAAATAACCAAATCCTACAGTCCTTATTCAGACAAATCTCCGACTGCAGGACTGTGGCAGTATATTTGGAACAGCTTCCAAATATTTCTTACTGGTCACCTACTCCTGATGTCTTGAACAAAAACTACTTCTCATGGTTGTGGAATAAATTCACTCCCTTCCACTCCCAATCATTCCTATTAAAATGAACCAGAAGTATCCAGTGAATTTCTGATTCTGTGGTGGAGATGATTTATTTTCTTCTCTCCTGTGTTTTTAGAGTGATTAGGACATAATTAAGATAAGACAACAAAGGACAGAGAAGGATAATAAAACCGTATGTGTTTACATAGAGCTGGCTGAAAAATTCAATATCCATCCTGAGTGAAATTGCAAGGGTTTGAGATTTTGTTTTGTTTTGAATTGGAACAAAACCCCAGACCTCGGAATTTTACACACAAGGAAATATTCCAATTTGGCAACATACTGGTGCCACTGCTACCTGTCCCAGGGCTCCATCTGCCTGTGCTGCTCCTGTGGGGAAGGAAGCCCCAAGTCTGATGGTGGGAAGGGCTGTTGAGGAGCCTGGGAACCCAAGCTGCCAAGGAGCTGGGAGCCTGTCCACCAGGCTGCTGAGAAGCTTAGTGAGTGAACTGGCAGGGAACCTGCCTGTTTTCTGTTGGAATTTCCTCAGAATTTGCATGCTCTCGTGGAATGTTTTGATTTGGATACACTGACATTTTCTGACAATATTTTGTCTGACAATTTCCATCCAGCTCTAATTGTGGTGTTTTGACTCAACGGGAATAAGCATATCAATGTTTTGGTGAACAGGAACATAACAGGTGTCTAGTACGGTTGCTGTTGGAATAGTGCTGATTACTCTCAGTGACGGCTAACTCTTGAAACCCGGGAATGTGAACATTTTGAGAGTTTCTCTAGGTTTGCAGATAACAGGCAGGAGGAAAAAGGTCAGTGAGGGCAGATAGAAAAATTTGCATCATGTAACTGTAGCTGTAAACTTCAGAGTTTGTTTTTATCTCACTTTTTCTCCACAAGGGAAACTTCTAGGCCCAGATCTTGGGCTGTGTCTGAGCTACACTTTCAAGCTACCCTCATGCCCCTGGCCCCTGTTACTGGCGTAAAGTAGAGCAACTTCAGAGAGCTTTACACTGGCTGGGATAGACATTCCGTCCATGCCCCCCTTTTCCTAGCCATGCCTACTATTCTGGTCAGCTTCATAGATTCATAGATTCTAGGACTGGAAGGGACCTCGAGAGGTCATCGAGTCCAGTCCCCTGCCCGCATGGCAGGACCAAATACTGTCTAGACCATCCCTGATAGACATTTATCTAACCTACTCTTAAATATCTCCAGAGATGGAGATTCCACAACCTCCCTAGGCAATTTTTTCCAGTGTTTAACCACCCTGACAGTTAGGAACTTTTTCCTAATGTCCAACCTAGACCTCTCTTGCTGCAGTTTAAGCCCATTGCTTCTTGTTCTATCCTCAGAGGCTAAGGTGAACAAGTTTTCTCCCTCCTCCTTATGACACCCTTTTAGATACCTGAAAACTGCTATCATGTCCCCTCTCAGTCTTCTCTTTTCCAAACTAAACAAACCCAATTCTTTCAGCCTTCCTTCATAGGTCATGTTCTCAAGACCTTTAATCATTCTTGTTGCTCTTCTCTGGACCCTTTCCAATTTCTCCACATCTTTCTTGAAATGCGGTGCCCAGAACTGGACACAATACTCCAGCTGAGGCCTAATCAGAGCAGAGTAGAGCGGAAGAATGACTTCTTGTGTCTTGCTCACAACACACCTGTTAATACATCCCAGAATCATGTTTGCTTTTTTTGCAACAGCATCACACTGTTGACTCATATTTAGCTTGTGGTCCACTATAACCCCTAGATCCCTTTCTGCCGTACTCCTTCCTAGACAGTCTCTTCCCATTCTGTATGTGTGAAACTGATTTTTTCTTCCTAAGTGGAGCACTTTGCATTTGTCTTTGTTAAACTTCATCCTGTTTAACTCAGACCATTTCTCCAATTTGTCCAGATCATTTTGAATTATGACCCTGTCCTCCAAAGCAGTTGCAATCCCTCCCAGTTTGGTATCATCCGCAAACTTAATAAGCATACTTTCTATGCCAATATCTAAGTCGTTAATGAAGATATTGAACAGAGCCGGTCCCAAAACAGACCCCTGCGGAACCCCACTCGTTATGCCTTTCCAGCAGGATTGGGAACCATTAATAACAACTCTCTGAGTACGGTTATCCAGCCAGTTATGCACCCACCTTATAGTAGCCCCATCTAAATTGTATTTGCCTAGTTTGTCGATAAGAATATCATGCGAGACTGTAGTTCGAAGTGGGGGGTTAGTGTGGACCAGCCCAGAATCTGGCCCAAAGATTCTATTTGTAATTTTGCCACCTTTGTCTGAGACATGGTTCATGAATTGAAGGATGGTGGTGTGGGAAAGGCATTGGACTCAGACTCAAGAAATCTGGGTTGCATTTGTTACTACTGCAGGTTTACTATGTGACCTTGAGCAAATTGCTTCTTTTCTTTGTGCCTCCATTCCCTGGGTGTTGAAGGGGATAATATGCACTAACAAAGGTGCTGGGAGGAATAAATTCATTAATGTTTGTGATGCTCTCAGTTACGTAGTTACATAAATAAGATCTGAGGAAATCAGATAGTAAGTACCGGGTATGCACAACAACAGCAAAGCTAGAATATAAAATTATTTGAAACGTGCACAAATGTGAAAACATTGCCAAACTTTTTAATATATAATTTCCCCATCTTTGCTAAATTGAAGAGACTCCAGCAGACACTTCCTTTCATATCTGAGGGCAGATGATTCTAGCAATTAGTTCCCCTGTTGAGAAAGGGCTGTTCCTCCATATCTGCTTTCTAGCCTTAGGACACCTGAAATTAATGGAACTCTCTTCATCATAAATCATACATACTCTGTAATGCTTTCAAAGAATGCTTAATGTGTTTGGGGAGTTTACATAATGAACCTTCCTTGATAAAGGTGAACTGCTATAATACGCTCCCTTGCTAAAAGTTTGATATTAACCTTGCTGTATGGTATATATATATGCATGCATAAATTTGTCCAAAGTTTGAAGCTGTCAGTGGCATAGTGTCCATAAATCAGCCTTTGAAATGTGTTGTTATATTTAATCTTCTGCATATTGTATTTCATTAGACAAGTATTTTTTTAAATTTATTTTTCAAAGGTTTTAAAGTTTATATAATTTAGAACCTTGACTAAGCTATGAAGTGTACATGAAAATAATTCTTAACTGTAGGCCTGAGCCAAAATCCATTGAAAAAATCAATGGAAAACTCTCCTTGACTTCAGTGGCCCAATATAATTGATATCATACTTACGTGACAGAATTATTATGTTAACAGGCAAATAAATACTATTGTATTCTCCATTGATTGACCAAACCTCATTGCACACACTAGACTCTCTTTATTTTTTTGCAGTGGGCCCAAAGATCCACCTGATCCTGTTGCTGGGGTCAGTCTAACTAGGGTTCTTGCAGATCTTTCACTGCAGTAAACCTAATTTTGTTCTGATCTGCCATTCCTTTTCCATGTTCTCTTATCAAGTTCCTCCAGATGTACTGCACTAGCTGCAACATACGCCTTATGAATTCTACCTCTATCTTTTGCAATACCATCCCACACTGCAACTGGCTGCAAAAAGAGCAGGAAATGCCAGTCCCTCCTTATTGCTTGTCTGGAAACAGGAAGTTGGCACTTTATCATTTCTAACTTCCTGTTGACCCAAGGAATGAGAGTCTGGAGACCTGCCTGGGTCTCTGACATCGCACTAGCTGAGCAGATGTCAAGCCTGGCAAACTGCAATTATTTATTGTAGCATCTTTAGAGCTCTGCCTTTCCATTGCTCTCTAATCACACATCCTTTCTCAAATCTTAAAAACTGTTACCTATTCCAGATAGCCTGAATTCTTGGTGTGTGTGTGTGTGTGGGGGGGGGGGGGGGGTCTGTCACATTCTCAGCCATCCATTCTTTCATTTCACTTTGATCTACCATTGCAGGATTCATCTGCTTTACATATTCCTCTCTGGTTCTCATCTGCTTCTGCACCTTTCTGACACTTCTGTTTTGGTGCTTGTGGATTTTCATACCCCGTTAGTTTTTATTAATATTACTAGTTGTCTCTCAGCCCTGCAGAGCTTGCTGTCAGATCTGCACCATTCAGGGTTATTAATCATAATTCCAGTTGCTTCTGTCTCTGTCTGATTTCACTGTCATGTTTCCCCTCTCCTTCAGAGTCCGATGGATACCTCTGACAGTCTTTACTGGCTCTTCTCTGTCAGCAACTTTTTCTTGGCTGTCACTCGATAATCAGAGCAACTAATGGTAAAACAACATTTCTGACTGATGCTGAAGTCAGCAATGCCCTCATATGAGACCTGACTGGCTCCACAGGCTGTGCACACCTGGGAAGAGTCCAGCCTGACTAACCTTTGGACCAGCTGTTCATTTTGGATAACTCAGCACCTTTTGCCTGATTTAGGAAGCATGTTGATCACAAACTCTAAGGAGTTCATTTAGATAGATAGTAATCCCAGGCCAAAGAAGCTCTCAGTTGGAACACTAACTCTTGACACATTCATTAAACTGAAATGGTACATAAATGTTGTAAGATCTCATGTGATTTACCTTCTGTCCTCACCAACACACAGTGAGCCAAACGGGTGGTAGCTGTTTCCCTATTTAATTCTGACTACAGGTGATGACTTTTTAAAATTGAGCTGTGGCAGAATGAATGAGTGTTGTGGGGCTTCAGTATATTTTGAGGTAAAATTACTCATTTTGCTGCCATTATGTCAAATGTTGCACCTCCAAAATGATGTCAGGAACTCTGCTGCAGTAGAGACCAAGGGGTTAGATGACAGAGGTTAATATTTAACCCATTCTTAGATGTTCCTAAGCAATCTTCACCTGGAATTAGACTAACTGCATGTTCCAGCTGGCCTGATCACATTTTGAGGCCTTCGGGGAAAGGAAGCTGTTTTTTGTTTGGATCAGCACCACAGACGCTTACTGACCCTCTGAGCCGCAAACGACAGAAGAATCCTCAGAAAAAGTCTGCAATCTTCAGAAGAAGGTTGAAAGCTGGGGAGCACCTGCTGGGGCTTGGGGATTCTGCCCTGCTCCTTCTGAAGCCCTGAGCCCAGGGACCCCCTCCCCTTGGGTCAGAAGCCCCTACCCCACCACCCTCTGCAAGGCAGAGGTCCCGAGCTCCCCCCACACCCCAGTCTGGTAGGTGGAGAGTGGGGGGGAATGTGGGAGGCTCCATGAGCTGCACTTTAACCATATAAGAGCCACATGTGGCTTGCGAGCCACAGTTTGGCCACCCCGCTATATCCATATAATGTGTGTGGCTATAAATAAGATGACATTTAAAGACACATGCGCAGAAGTGACCATTTCCAGGGTTACGCTCTACCTATAATAGAGATTATTTTATTATCTTATCAGTAGAAAATCTCCTGCAAATGAAGTCACCCCTACTTCTTTCATTAGTCTTTACACAGTATGTTGTACAACTGGTGAGCCTAGAGTTACAGTTCTATAAGGGTTTCCATTCTATCCCACTCCCTTTAAATTGCTCATAACTTTCCAAAACTTTCACACCTTTTGGGATGAAAATTTCTTAGCCTAGTTTCTGCCTGAAGGTGACTTTTATTTTGTTGTTAAGTTCTGAATTCTCCACCCGTTTCTATGCTTGCAGCGACCTAAATACTATACAGAGACACTGGGTCAGATATAAAATGCTGAGTCACTGAGTTGATAGTACTTGTAGATACGACTACAGTACTGGACAGGGATAAAGGATCAGAGATAAGGGGCTTGATTCATATCTCATTGAAATCAGTATAAATTGGGTTTAACTCCAGTAATGTCAATGGAGATACACTGGTATAAGTGAGTGCCAAATAGGGTCAAAGATGTTTTGTGGATCTTCACCAATTAATTTCATGACTTCCAAAAATTTGGGGGCTAGAACCTTAGTGTGGCAATATTGACTTATACCAGCTGAGTTTCTGGCCTTTCATAGCTTCAATGTTCTCATGTTGTTGGTTGTTGTTGTTGTGTTTGTTTGTTTGTTTTAATGGATATCTGTATATAACCTGGACTGTACCTTTAACTTTTTTATCTCAGCGTTATGTACATTGATAGTATGAACAGCTAGCTCCTGTATCATATTAAAACAGACAACACTCCCCCATGCACCCACACTCTTAAGATCTGCCCAAAGAATTCACTCAAGTTTATTTTTATGAGTTTGAAAGTTTTTACTTAGGGCTTGGCTACACTGGCGCTTTACAGAGCTGCAACTTTCTCGCTCGGGTGTGAAAAAACCCTAACCCTGTAAGCTAATCCCCTCGGGGAGGTGGAGTACCTGCAGCGCTGGGAGAGCTCTCTCCCAGCGCTGGCACCACGACCATACTCGCACTTCAAAGCACTGCTGCGGGAGCGCTCCCACGGCAGCGCTTTGAAGTTTTGAGTGTAGCCACGGCCTTATTCTACCCATTTCTCCCATGACTGGTCAGATTGTACTTGGTTCTTACACAGGTGTGCCAGTTTGGGGGAGGGGAGAGGAGGGAAAGGACACAGGTAAGTCTGTGGCCTATGTGAGGGCAAGACAGACTTCCAGTCCATGAGCCCCATGGGTGATTATGACTCCCTCTTTTATGCATTGGCCAGTGGATGTGAGCAAGTCGCAATCTATGAAGGGGCAGCTGCCTCTGCCTTGCCTGCACTCATTCTTCCTTGAGCAGAATGCCTCCTGGGGCTGTCCCTTACGGTCACGCCTGAGAGCTATATGGTTTGACGTGTAGCTGCTTTGTGAAGTATTTCTTGCACGTACAAACATTTTCATTACGACCAATGTGCCCAATTTTGAAAAGCAAATCTATTTTTTTTTTTAACCATTGGAACGCAGGTGTCACTTTCTGTGATCATCACTTTGGTTCCACAAGATATATATATATATATATATATATATTTTGGGGCCAGTTCTGCTCTTGGTTGTTTTGGTGTCGATATAATCACTGAGAGGTTGGTAAGGCACATTGTGAGCCAGACCTGCTGCTGGTGTAAATTGGCCTGGTTCCACTGACTTCAGTGGAGTGGTATCAATCTGTGACAACTGAGGATGTGGCCCACTGCACACATTTTGTCTTTTTATGTATCAGGTATTGGCCACTGCCAGAGGCAGGATACAGGAATGGATGGCCCTATGGCCTAATCCAGTATTGCAATCCCATATTTCCATCCTTTGTTTCCATCATCTCTGGGATAGTAACTATAATGTCACATGTTAAATGTGTCTGACGAAGTGGGTATTCACCCATGAAAGCTTATGCTCCAATACGTCTGTTAGTCTATAAGGTGCCACAGGACTCTTTGTTGCTTTTTACATGTTAAATAGGGTATTGTGACTAGTTGTATGAACTGGAAAGAGAAGGGGGGAGAAAATGTTATGAAAAGGAAAAATTCTCCTCACAGCTACAAACCTAGGCTGATAATTCAGTCTTGGGAAACTACTATAGGAAAAACACAAACATCACTGTGCAAGTGTGTTTAATTATTGTTATTTACCCATTAGTACTGACTAGGAAATTATTTAAAAGTTGTCTCCACAAACATATGCAAACTGACTCCTTTAAAGAATATTCTTAAATACAGTGGACAGAAAGGTATAACTAACGTGTCAAACTAACTTGTCACCCTTTTCTATGAGATTACATGTTTAGTTGATAAAGGTAATAGTGTTGATGTAATATATTTAGTCTTCTGTTAAGCATTTGACTTGGTACTGCATGACATTTTGATTAAAAACCCCTAGAATGATATAAAATTAACATGGCACATATTAAATGGATTAACACCTGACTAACTGACACGTCTCAAAACATAATGGTAAACAGGTAGTTATTACTGAGCGGGTGTGATGCTAGTGGGGTCCCATGGGGATCAGTACTTGGCCCTATGCTATATAATATTTTTATCAGTGACCTTGGGGAAACCAAAATCATCATTGAAAGTTTGCAAGTGACACAAAGATTGGGGGAGTGGTAAGTAATGAAGAGGACAGTCACTGATACAGAAAGATCTGGATAGATTGGTAAACTTGGATAGATTGGTAAATTGGATGCAAGCAAACAATACGCATTTTAGTACTCCCAAATGGAGGGACAGAAAATATAGGCCATACTATAGAATTGGGGACTCTATGCTGGGAAGCAGTGCCTCTGAAAATGATATGGGCATCATGGGGGATAATCAGCTGAACAGAGCTCCCAGTGCAATGCTCAAGTAGGAGTAGAAGTTATTTTACCTCTGTGTTTGGCAGTGGGGTGACTGCTACTGGAATACTGGGTCCAGTTCTGGTGTCCACAATTCAAGAAGGATGCTGATAAATTCGAGTGGGTTCAGAGAAAAGCCATGAGAATTATTAAAGGATTGTAAAACATTCTTTATAGTGATAGACACAAAGAACTAATCTATTAGTTTAAGAAAAAGAAGGGTAAGAGTTGACTTGATCACAGTTTATAAGTACCTACATGGGAAATAAAAATTGGAAAATGGGCTCTTCAATCTAGCAGAGAAAGGCATAGCAAGATTGAATGGCTGGAGCTGAAGCTAGACAAATTCAGACTGGAAATAAGGTGTAGTTATTTAACAGTGAGGGTAATTAGCCATTGGAGCATCTTACTGAGGGCTGTGGTGGATTCTCTATCACTGGCAATGTTTTTCTAAAAGACATGCTCTAGTTCAAATAGGAATTAATTCAGGGAAGTCAGAGGGCCTGTATTATATAGTAGGTTACATGCTCACAGTGGTCCCTTTGGGATTAAATCTATGAAAAATATAATGTCCCCACCCCAGGCCTCACAAACCCTGCAAAATCATAGGCAAACAGAACAAAAACCCCATGGCACAATAGTGAAGGAAACAAATGATCTTTAATGTACTGAACTAAGAAATAGGTGGAAACTTGAAAGAATCATCTTGAAAAATAAATAGAACCAGTACAGTTATTCATGCTGGAGAACAGTATTAATAAATATTTGTTCTTTAATATGTTAATATAATGCATTAGTATATCACTATACACAACTTAATGGCTTTTTGCCATCCTTGGGTCATATACTGCTTGCAGTCTTGATCTTAATTTCCATTGATGTTATTGGGCTAAATTTTCAAAGGAAAGCACCCCAGCTCTGCCCACAAAGTATTCTTGTAGCTATACAAAGAGTTAATGTTACTGAAAAGCCGGTAGTTCCCGTTTATTTGCACACAAATATGCATTTCTCAGTTGGGATGCTTTCTTGGGTGCCCAGGAGTCAGAGTCACCTTGTTATCCCCCTGCCTCATTGAGAGGAAGATTTGCTCATGCTTAACTGGGTGTCCACTCCCTGACACCACCAGTCTATTAGCCACCCAAACAATCTCCTGAGGGCTCTTTCAGCTCTTGCTTTGCCTTGCAAGGTTAATAAGAGGTGCAGACAAATCCCTTTTGAAGTGTTCCCCTGTAGAGTCCAGACCCAGTCACTGGAAACTCACAGAAATTACCATCTAAGCTGTCCCCAGAGAAATAGTGCACACATCAGCTTGTTTGATTCAACTGAATGAATATCAGCTCCAATATAACATCACAGCACTGAGGTGTGTTTATAGTGAAAACAATCATAAGTTTATTATCAAAGGCTAAGATTTAAGAGAAAGTGAATAAGGACAATGATGAAAACACAAATGGTTACATATAAAACAAAAGTATAACATGTTTCTTAGATTCTAAACTTAACTATATCAGGCTAAAACCTCTGTCTAAAGTAGTTCATCTCACCTAAAGCAATTCCCCAGCTTCTTCAGCCAACCTGGCTGGGATCCCCCATTTCTGCAATGCATACAGAAAGCGCTGTCCTTTTTGCTTCCTCATTGAAGCATAACAAAATGTCCCCCCCACCCCACCATATACTCCAGAATTCATTGTGTTGCTCGCAGAGTCAGGATGATCCCCTGTGGTTCATTCCCTGGTGTGCTGGCTCCATGTTGTATGCAAAATGGGGCTCGCTTTGTTGGCTTACAATGCATAATCTACCGAGGGAGATGCATCTCTTTGTCTGGCAAAAACCTGTTTGCCTACCCAGCCTAGGACACTGTCTCTAAAATATATTTTCAGTACATACACACACAACTCCTTAAATATAATCTGTAAGTACATCTCACAATGATTATGAGTATCAATATGACATAAGCTTTTATTAGAAACCTCACTTGACCCTTTTTCAGTAAGTGCTATGAAAGCAAAGTGTTAGGTGTAGTGAGTTTGTCAGGCCTGTCAAGAGTTACTGTAACAGAACAATGATCCCTTTGTCAGTTGGCATCGAGGGTTTTTAGGGTCACACCAATGAAGTTAGTTGTTTGCTCATTCATGCATATGTTTTATTGGCATAACTTAGGTGCCTAGAAAAACGTATTCTTTTTAAGCATTTGCATTACTTATCTCATGTACAGACTTAGTAGTGGATGGAAATAGCTAAAAATTCTTAAGGGTTTAAAGGCTTAAATGGAAATGATTATTAAGGTTCAGAAATATTTGGGAAATTCTAAAAATGTGTTAAGTGAAAAATGGGCTAAGGGCCAGGGTTCAGACTCTAGTCTCCATTTTTGCGGGCATAACTGCCATTGCAAAATTGTGTTGCTGGTTACATGTAGCTACAAAAATGGAAGCCCAGTAAAGACTGACCTGAAAATTTGGCTCTAAAAAAGGACACTAGTTATTAATCATTTTAAGAGGTGCAGATTCTATTCTCCTGCATTTTAAAATCTGTTTTTTTCCCCTCTGCATTTTGTTTGGTCTTCCCAATTAACCTGGTTCATTTGAATTTTCTGTTTTGCTCAGATACCAAAAGATTAAAGTCAGATGCTCGTCTACAAACTGCCTAACCATTGTCCTTCACTGGTGATATAAAAGGAAGAAGTCACGGAAAGAGAGGAACTACACCAGGCTTCAGTTTTTGGACTATACGGCAAGACTCTGTAAGATACTCTGTGTTTTCTCCATTAGGGCTACAATGGAGACACTGTCCCAGGACTCTTTGCTGGAATGTCAAATTTGTTTCAATTATTACAGCCCCCGACGGAGGCCCAAGTTGCTGGACTGTAAGCATACCTGCTGTTCTGTTTGCCTTCAGCAGATGAGGACAAGCCAGAAGGACCTGAGATGTCCCTGGTGCCGAGGTATCACTAAACTGCCACCGGGATTTTCTGTATCCCAGCTGCCTGATGACCCAGAGGTGATTGCTGTGATTGCAATTCCCCATACTTCAGAGCACACCCCAGTCTTCATCAAACTTCCTAGCAATGGGTGCTACATGTTGCCCTTGCCCATCTCCAAGGAGAGAGCGCTGTTGCCAGGAGATATTGGCTGTCGCCTCCTGCCAGGTAGTCAGCAAAAGTCTGTCACTGTGATGACAATCCCAACCGAGCAGCAGCCCCTGCAAGGAGGGATCCCGCAGGAAGTCGGAGAGGAGGAGCAAGACAGGAGGGGCGTTGTGAAAAGCTCCACCTGGTCAGGTGTTTGCACTGTGATCTTGGTGGCGTGCGTCTTGGTCTTTCTCCTTGGTATTGTCCTCCACAATATGTCTTGCATTTCCAAGCGTTTCACTGTGATTTCCTGCGGCTGAAAAGGGTCTGCTCCCAGAATACTCTGATGGGATAATTTAGGGGTTGGGAAGGTGGTGGTGATGACAGGCTCGAGTGAGATGATGCACTGCAACATTGACCAATTACTACAGAACGCTTGATACCAGACAGCTGTTTGACAGTCTGAAGGCAATCCTAAAAGGTGAAATGTGAGACCTCTCAGCAGAGTACAGAGAAAATCATAATGAGCATCTGATGGTAACTGCATTGAGGAAGACTGCATGTGTCACCATCCTCATTGATCAAATGGACTGTAACTTCTAATGATTTTTATCATGTTATGAGACTAAAGACATCTACTTAGCTGGTTATACTGTAAAAGTATATGATATGATCACTCTGTCTTTAAATGCAGTAGATTAAACTCAAAATGCTATATGTATAAGTAGAATTAAACATGAGAATCAGTGTAAGACTCAGTAAAGATATTCCAATGCCAGTCCATACATATTTTTTTTAATGGGGGGGTGAAGGGGAACTGTAAAAAAAAAATTCATTTAGTTGGTAAGGCTTTTTATATATTTTAAATTGCACATTAATTAAAATAAGTTAGAAAGTTGCATAATAGTTTTTAAAAGGAAACATTTTACAAGCGATTGTATTTCGTATGTGATGTGTGTTTTGTCATATACTTTCATTTTGTTTCCACCTGTAGTGAAGTGTCCTTTCCAAGTGTTTGGTTAAAGCAAGATCCAAGCAGAGGAGCAATAAAGTGAACAAATAGGGCTACCTAAAAGTGCAGCCAAAAGCCTGCGGTGTAAGCCCTGTCATGAAGTATGGCTTTGAAGTGTAAACACTGGACATGCTGTTTCACCTCTGGTCTGTCAGGCAGGCTTCTCAAGGCTCTGGTCTCCCTGGGGATTAGTGAAGGGATGGGTCACAGAAGTGCTGGACATGCTTCCTGCAAGGACTGGATAGCAAATTGATTTTTAGAATATGGGACCAGCCTTGCCTCCATGTTCAGTCATAGTTGCAGCTGTGTCATTATTGACAGTAACTCGATGGATGCCTAAACAGAAATTGAGGTCTCATTGTACAAATATCTCAGCTCAAAGGGTTTATGCTCTACAAAGATAAGACAGACTAATGATGGGAAACAGGTTGAGAGGGGAAAGGGACTTGCCCAAGGTCACAGATCAGGTCAGTGGCAGGACTGGGAACAGAACCCAGAGCTCTTGAGTCCAAGACTAGTGCTTGATCCACTGGACCATGCTGCCCCTCCTAACCCCCTGAGTCACACTGGTGTAAAACCTGTGTGAGATCATAATCAGGCCCTGTGCCTCCTTTCAGTGATATAAACCTTGTTACTCTTAGGGCCAAATGTGAAACTTCCAAGAGGAAATGATCTATCTCTTACTGCATGTTGACATTACAAAGCCCCCGTGACTGCAATTCATTGCTCATAAAGGGCCAGATTAGGATACTTATGCTAACACCTCACTTAACAAGAAAGTTCATCACCTTTTGTGGGACTTCTTGCGGAGTAAGGTATTCAGCATGAGTAAGGGTATCAGAATCTGGCTGAACATGGATGAAAGTCTGGATTTGTTTGATTTTTTTTTTTTTTAAGGGTCAGAGTGGGACTTGTGGCAGAAAAAAACTATTGGTTTGCCTGATTTGTATTGCTAGTATGAAGAATGGACAATTACACAGGTGTAAGCACAGTGAACAATGACCTCTAATCTATTACTAATATGCTTTCTAATAGTTAATTTGAGATGGTTCAATCCTATGTAATAACACTGGAGAACCTTGTTCCAACTGAGTTAGGCGCATAAAAGAAGTCAGTGGTGTTGCACCAGTGCAACTGATGAAAAATTGGCTCATTATGAACATCATTCTCATTCAAAAATAAAATACAGAGCACATATCTTCCTTAGTGGTAGATTCTCTCTTCTCTCTCTCTCTCCCGCTTTATGTCTGTTCTCTAAAGAATGGCATATATATGCCTGAGTGTTAAATTAGTATATGTAAGGTTACGTGTGAAGATAAAGCTCCTGGTGCACTGTGCCTGCTTTTATCTACTGTCATTTGTGAGGGCATAACAAAGAAAATACCCCAGAGGTGACACATTTGTTACCTCCTTTTTTCCACTAAGAAGAGCACATGCAGAACCATATTCAATATGCAGAGAACCTGGTTTACAAACGCTTATTATAAACATTCTGCACCTGGACATCAGTGAAAGTGGGGTGTAATAGGAAGGAATATTAATTCCAAACGCATGCGGTATTAAAATTGTTAATCTGTATCATCGTCCTGTAAGGAAAACTCTATTTACATCCATGTTACATGTTAGCATGTAATGGAGCTGTAACCCGCTAATATTTCTGCCTTCAGAAGACTCCATGCTAGTATACAGTTAGAGGACATACTGCTCTACTGCCTCGCCCCTTGTAATCATCTACCCTCGCGGCACGTGAGGGGGTTGTGGGCGTGAAATGCTACCGGATCAGAATGGCAGCACTTGACACCGATTTTGCACTCACTGAGCACAAGTGTAAATGGCTAGACAAGATGCAAGACAGTGGAGTAGAAGGCCCCGTGAGTACAATGCTAATAATATTAACATTGGAATGATCATAAAATGCCTAACTGAAGCTCTTGACAAAGCAGGTTCTCCTGATCTTTTCAAATAATGTCTCTCATAAAAGGTGCTGGTTTTCCTTCCCCACTCGAAGAGTGTAGTTGGAAAGATAAATCAGAAATTAGGTTAAAATGCTACACTGCATAACACATTACACAACAGGCAAATATGGGGTTTAATCTGGTATTAATGATGTAGGCATCATCTGACTAGAACACCATACTGTATTACTTAACACAGTGCATTGTTTGGTTAGTGTGAGTTTCTTGTACTGTTCAGAGCCTGCTGAAATGCATGGCTGACCTAATTTCTGATTCTGATATTTGCCTGTTTTACAGTTTTTGTGTGAGTGCAATAAATAAAACCTCAAGATTTTTTGTGGGTTAACGCCTATTCAAAAATATAATTTTATGGGGGAAGTTTCTTCTTTGCTTTAGGCAGTGTGACTACCATTGAAATTTTGCAACCTTCATATCATGTTAGATCACATAGCTTTATGCTGATGAGTGTAGAAATGAGCTGTAGTATATTGCAATGTACAGTGTTAGACCATTTCTCAAGTAGGTTGATATCCATACTTTAAAATGCAGTGTGATCTATTCCATTTTATATTTCTCAGTCCAAGACCTGGCATTCAGAAAGGAGACAGCTATCTTTGGCTATGACTTTGCAAAATGTGCTAGAGAAATTATTCCCAGGAAAAACATTTAAACTCACACAATATCCCAGTTCTGCACCAATTTCATGCCAAAATGATCAACTCCTGGGTAGGTTCTTAATCCTTGTATATCAGCGACTCTTTTGATCACTACTCAGTTCTTGAAAAAGGAAGACAAACTTTTATTTTTTTATGGCATAAGTACTAGTTGAGCAAACATTATTTATACTAAATCTTGCCTGAAGTTATTTATGCACCTGCATTTTTGGACAAATTACCGTTTATGAAGGTTTATTATTTGTTTGTTTAACGGAGAGTACAGCTTCTTTTATTTTAAAGGTCTCAGCTTCCATTTTTAGCTTGTGCTTTGCTGGGAGTCAGAAATAGGATTCACTTTGTGAAAGTTTGTTCAGTGAATTTTACAAATTCAAAATATGCAATTTTGGTATGTGAGATTTTTTTTAGAAAATTGTGTATTAAGTGATCATGCTTAGACGATATGGAAAGCAGCATGGTAGTTTTGTAAACAGGGAGCAATCGTGAGTCTAAAGTTTCATCTTTATTAATGAAGGTTGGTATGAATAAAATATTAGCAGGAATAGAATGAATACATCAAGTGAGTTATGGTTTCTCTAGTCCTTCACCTTAAAATGAACAGCACAGTGAGTAACTCAGTGGAATTATTTTGTATTTACACTAGTGTAACCAAAACTAGCATTTGGCTGTGTTCCTCAAGACAAATTTTTGAAGTATGGGCTGTGGAAAGTTTTCAAAAGGGGTGTGTGTGTGTATGTGTGTGTGTTGGGGGGTAGTAGTTTTGTTGTTGTTGTTGTTAAATAGTTGATTTTTGAGTAGAAATTACATCTGATGACCACAGAGCTACAAAGATTTCCGTTTCTGTTTCAAGTGATTTAAAATTTGTGAGTGAATTTATTCCTTACAAAAGTGAGATATTACTGGCATGAGCATGAGCATGTATTGTGCAGGCAGGTATGCGTCACCTCCCTGCCCCCCCCCAATCATGCCAGTGCTCCTTAATCCAGATCAGCCACTATCCCCCGCTAGTGTTACAGGCATGAGACTTTTCTTGAATGGAGATTATGCATGTAACAAATCCACTGCAAAATAAGCAAACACGGTGAGGATGAGACCAAACAATTTATTTTCACTTGTGACTGATACATGATTTGAATCTACTATAAGCCTACACTTTATCTGGATTTTTTGTGTGTTAATACCTATTGCACTAAGGTAACATTGTGACCTATTCATCAGTGATTGGCCAGAATCAAAAATTCCAGATCTAAACACGCTTCTGTGAATTCAAGCTGTATTACAACACAATAAGTCATACAGGAGACATCCATATGTCTAGTAAATACATTTAGTGGAATGCTGACTTTAAAATGTTTCCTCTTGCCAGCTGCCCAGGGTATGTGGTTTTAAATTTGGGGTTTTCTTTCTTTTTGGGGGGAATGCATGATGACAAATGAATCCAAACATCACCCAGGAGGCTATAAGGATTCATATACAGTTAAAGCAAAGACCTTTATGTTTGAGTATTTAGCAGAGCAAGATTCTACTGGAATGCTGCAATGGAATTACAGCATATTAATGACCTTTCCTTTCCTTTACACTGTCCTCAGACCTGACAGCTGGGATTGTTCTTCTTTCTTTCTCTCTGTCACGTTAACATTTTGCATGCCAGTATTGACCCAAGTCAAACTACACTGCTTGTTTCACGCTTCTCAAATTGAACGGCGTTAGCTGACATTTCTCAAACTGCCCTTAGCATCTTTAGCAAATGAGCACTTATGTGTTGTCTAAGCAGTTGAAATTTAAAGCCTTATAAATGTCCAGGGAATGGATTTTTACAGCATTCAATTAATGCTTCAGTAATTATCTCTTTATTTTAGATCGAAACATTAGGTACATTTTCACTAAGCAGTCTCCTAAACACCAGAAGCAGGGATTAGAGAGGATTCACACACACACACACACACACACACACACACACACACACACACACACACACACACACACACACACACACACACACACACACACACATTAATATCACATTGAAGCCAATATGTATACAGGTAAAGTGAGGACTTATGTGTGCTCATGGGAACATGAGAGGGAGGAGGGTTTTGAAAGCTGAGGGGAGCGCGTGTACACACAGAGCGAGGCTCAGAAGACTATCTGTTACCTAGGATTGAGAGGATCATTAGTAACCAAGAATGGACGAATGCTGTATGGCTATATTGGGGGTGTTGTACACCCTGAGGCAGCTTCTTCATTGTGGAGGAGTCCACGCCTCTGCCTCGGTTCCTTGTGATAAACTGCCTCTTAACCTGTGCCCTGGCTGCTGCCCCTAAACTCCCCCTCTCCCCAAACACTGGAGTTCTTGGATCCTGTTGGGACTGCCCACCTTGTATCAATGCTGGAGTAGGTGCTGCATCCTGGCTTGGTGTTCAGGTGAGGAGCCATTGAACTGCTGCTTGCCTGGGGACTGTACAGAGGCTTCTGCCTGAGGTGGGATGAGAGGCCCTGAAATGAGCAGGCTGGAAGGTTGGGTTTTGAGAGTTATTAAGGGTTTGTCAAATGAGCAAGAGGAAAGGGTATTTGGGCTTGGATAGTGGCTCATGAAATTAGCAGGGAGCCGGAACTGTCATGAAGATGTCTTGAATTGCACTGATTGGGATGAAGCGATGTGGAGGAGGGGCAAAATTGAATGGAGGGATGATTAGGCAGTGGCTTGGAACTGGGTATTTGTGGTAAGTGGAGACATTTATCAGGCAAATTTGAGCTGAATTAGATTAGTTATTTCTGATGCCTGGGAGTTAGATGGTTTGTCATATCATAGCTCAAGAGTGGTTTGGCCAGGCAACTTGAAATTTTGGTTAATTCAGATTGTGATGGGTTGGATCACAGAAACCCCCTTGGGAGCTGCCACCTAATGTGCAAAGACTACCTCTGCTCCTGTTTTCCCTGCCAGCTCAGGACTCCAGCACCCTGTCTTGCGGAGCGAGACACTCCAGTCTGCTCCAACACAGACCCAGGGTCCGAATCACTTGTCCCAAAGCTGCAAGTTTACCTGAAAACAGCTCCCAGAAATGTGCTTGTCTTTAGCACTCAGATGCCCAACTCCCAATGGGGTCTAAACCCAAATAAATCCGTTTTACCCTGCATAAAGCTTATTCAGAGTAAACTCATAAATTGTTCGCCCTCTATAACACTGATAGAGAGATATGCACAGTTGTTTGCTCCCCCAGGTATTAATACATACTCTGAGTAAATTACTAAATAAAAAGTGATGTTATTAAATACAGAAAGTAGGATTTAAGTGGTTCCAAGTAGTAACAGACAGAACAAAGTAAGTCACCAAGCAAAATAAAATAAAATGCGCAAATCTATGTCTAATCAAACTAAATACAGATAATCTCACCCTCAGAGATGCTTCAGTAAGTTTTTCTCAGACTGGACACCTTCCAGGCCTGGGCACAATTCTTTCCCTTGGTACAACTCTTGTTCCAGCTCAGGTGGTAGCTAGGGGATTCTTCATGATGGCTCCTCTTCCTCTTTGTTCTCTTCCACCCCTTTATATATCTTTTGCATAAGGCGGGAACCCTTTGTCCCTCTGAGTTTCCCCCCCCCCCCCACTGGAAAAGCACCAGGTTAAAGATGGATTCCAGTTCAGGTGACATGATCACATGTCACTGCAAGACTTCATTGCCCACTTGCCAGCACACACATATACAGGAAGACTAACAGGTAAACACAGTCATCTGCAGACAATGGTCCTGGTTGATGGGAGTCATCAAGATTCCAAACCATCATTAATGGCCCACACTTTACATAATTACAATAGGCCCTCAGAGTTATATTTTATATTTCTAGTTTTAGATACTAGAGTGGTACTTTTATACAAATAGGATGATCACACTCAGTAGATTACAAAGCTCATAATGATACCTTACAAGAGACCTTTTGCATGAAGCATATCCCAGTTACGTTATATTCACTTATCATGTTTTTATAAAACGATATAGACTGCACAACGTCACACAGATCTTGGACCTCTTTGAGTTTTGAGGCTGAGTATTTTGGAAGTTAAGTTTTCTGCCTAATTAAGAAATTTGCAAAGTGCATGAGCTGTTCTAGGGTTCTGAGAAGTCCTTAAATCCTGGGAATAGCATGAGTTACAAGCATGCTTCTATTGAAGGCCAAATGTATGGAAACAGATGGTCATGTCCCACTGCAAAAATAAACTTGACTGACAAAATTGGCAAGAAAAGTCCAGAACAATGCCACAAAGTTCTTTAAACATTCCATGTTAATGTCACTGTCACACCTGTTTGATTTAAGAAGTTGTTTAGTTGAAGACAAAGGCAGTATTGCTGTACTTCACATTTGTATGTAAGAAAAAAATAGGGTTATATAAGAGGGCTGGGTTTTTCTGTTTTGTTTTTCAAGTTGATGTAAATAAGGCAATTGAGAAAGTCGAGTAGTTACTTGCCCAAGAGTATTTACCTGCCTATTTCAAGAATTATAAAGCGTGTCTTATGTCATTGCATCAGTCTTGAAAATTTCCATCACCTATCCCCAGTTGCATGCACTGAATGGTTCTGAATTTCTGTGGTGGGACCCATTAAAGAGGGATCTGAATCTCGATCAATATCTGAGAACTTGTCCAACTTGTCAGGTTGCTTGACTTCAGATTCAAATTTCACTTCTCAGTTCCAAATCTAAGTTGTATGTAGTCCCTAAAGAATTGGAAATTAATTGTCCTATTACTATGAATAACTAGATTCTGTTTATTTCATATCTCTAAGATCATGGGTCAGTTTTCAGTAACATACAAATGTTGTAGCTAGTCCTTTTACCTCTGTTGATGGAATAAATGTGATAAATTATTATTATTATTTTTTGGTGAAAGTTTGTGGTTCCACTCCAGAGAAAGATTATATGGAATTTAAGAAAGTGAAGCTGATAGGTCGATGTTGGTTCATTTTTAAAATCAACTTGCCCCATAGTAGAAAGGCTCCGCTTTCCACTACGGGAAAGGAATGCCCAGTTCTCAAAGCATCTGAGCCAATCTACTGGCTGAACTGCTTATGTATAGTTTCACATTTAAATAATTTGGTATAATGGACATGAATGCTTCTCAAATTCTAAAATTTGCTTAAGAAATGTATTTCTTTAAACAGTTGGGCTCTGAGTCAGGAAAACATCCCTATTTGAGAAAGCTCTTATGCATTGAGTTAAGCCAGTCAAATGGACTTAGGCACATGCTTAAAATTCAGTACATGCTTTAGTGCTTTTCTGCATAGGGATGGATTTAAGCATGGGCTTAGGTGCTTTCTTGACTCATGCTCAGTCTTTTGAATGATTTTCAAAAGCATACGAAAAGTAGCTTTGCTTTGAAGAAACTTTATTTTGCAACTTAAAAGTAGGATTAACAGGGAGATGCTTTTGTGACTGTAAATCCCGTAGTACGGCTGTTTTTGAGTAGAACTGGTCCGAAATTTTCTGATGGGACATTTTTCTACAGGAAAATGCTGATTTGTCAAAATTAAAACATTTTGCAGGAACCTGTCTATTGGTTTCCGTCCAGCTTGCCTGCTTCATGGGGCTGCCGCAAAACCAGGACTCTGATAGCCCTAGGACCCCTGGTTTTTAGGCTTCCCCAGCTTCTTGATAGCTTGGGCAGCCCAGGAAACCTCACCAATTTTGTTTTGAGTAAGTCCAGATAGAATTTTTATTTATTTATTTTTTAAAACTAAAATCTCAGACTCCCCTGGATTCCATGCAAAACTTTGAAATCGTGAGTTTTTGTTCTGATGCAGAACAGAATTTTTAAAAATGATTTTGGGGGTTTTTATCATCAAATGGGAATTCTGGGTTCCAACCAGCACTATTTGCAAACATTTGAATATAGAAGCTTGTACTAACATACCTAAAGATTTTTTAATTTCCTATAAGTTCTGTTTTTAATTGCCCACTATACACATCCTGTAGAGTGCTCAACTCACAAAAAAATCTTAAGTGACAAAAATAACAAAACCCTGGAGATTCTAATGACTTTTTCCTGCTGAGATGAGCTAAGGCACTTACTGAACCTATAGGTTGATATAGCTGAGTCACCGCTTAATTCTGATAGTTGCTAAACTAGTCAGATGCACTGAAGCTGCAAGTTTTTTGTTTTTTCCCATCTGGGTTAGACAAGACAAGCCTGCTGCATATCTGGATTTAGCAGGGAGATAAGAGCTGTAAAATGTGACTACTAGTGAGTGTAATATTGTGGTATACAAATTATTGCAACATTAGTGTCTTTGGTCAGTCATCCAGGCAGGTCAAGTATCTTGTGGAATGCTGCCAAGATTAACAGATAATTTAAAAACAAAACAACCAGATACTTTCTGTATTTGTTGCTAGTGATGTTTGATCCATCTGGCTTTTTTTGGTTTGGGTCTTTCTGCTTGTCTCTTTCACAACAGAAACAGCATGCACAAAAAATATTCGTCCTCATTACATGAATGCAGTCTCTTCTCTCCTGTTCTGACCTGTATTTAGGCCCTGGATTTCTTTGTAAATTTGCCTCACTAATGATAAATTACCCATAAATAAGTGCCACACCTTTATGCTGCAGCATTTTGAATGATGATAAAGCTAAACAGTGGAAGTAGTGTACTACTGAACATGGAACCTCACCAACACACTTAAAAAGTTGTATTTTTTAAATCAGTCTGCTATTTCCATCATCAGTCCCATCATCTATTTAAACAAATAAATTGCAGTATTTCACCCTTAAAATTACCCCGATTTTTCTAAAAACAAACGAAAAGAAAACAAGATATTTTCATGTTTGATTTTTCAAAAATAAGATAGTACAGGAGCTGTAATTTGAAAATGGACTGAATTTTTTTAAAGCTAGTGCCTCAGTGGTAAAAGTGTTGTAATTAATTTAATTTTTTGGGGGGGAAACAGAAATTCATGATTTGGATTTTCAGTCCTTGACTAGTTTCACATGTATGTGTGTGCTTCTGTTTGCAATACATCATAAATACTGTAACAGCTGGAAACTGTGACACAAAATCTTAATAAAATCTCACATGTTGCCAATTAAATTTAAAATGCTTATTGAAAGGTAGGAAAGTTTTTATGGCACAGGACAACTTAGCTTTTATTGACTTTGAGCCTTTGTAGTGATCTATGTGCTGTTAGTCCTGAGTCTCACCTGTGTCACATCAGCAATCAGGCCTTTTGCTTCATTAAGCCATTTGATGGGCTCAGCTAATGAGAATCTACATGCTATGTAATATATGTAAAGGTAGCTATAATTTTATAAATCTGCAATGAGTAGCCATCTATCAATAAAGATCAGCCAGGTTTAAATCTGTTAAACCTTTGCTTTAGTTTAGTGATCTGGATTTTGCCTGAGGAAAAGACATTTTATATAAATGACTTTATACTTGGACACTCAGGAAAGTGAACTAAGCTAAACTGAATTAAGGCCATTTAAATTCCAAATGAGTGTGTCCGCACAGCGGTTTAATGCAATTTATCCAATCCATTTTAAATTCACACCCATAGTTAATTCGGATTAATTTTCCTGAGTGTCCCTGTGTAGATAAGCCTTAATTCACTTCTACAGGATTTGGCCCAATTGGACTTTTTGCCTGTGTAAAACAAGCAGGATTTAGCCCATTGTCATACTTACGTGTGCTGAAATGAAGTATGAACTTGACTTACTACAATTTTTCCTCCTCTCTACAATCAATCAATCTGTAAGGACATACTATAGGTTTTATCATAGCTGGGACAGTCAAATACATCTGTAATAACATCCTTGCAGTCTTATGCTTTGTTGCCTAGTGGTTACCATAAAAATTATTCCAGGGAAGCAGTTAAGAGAAATGTGAGAACCTTGCCATAAGCTTCCTCTTCCAGGTTTTCAAGTAGTTAGACCTATTCCTTATACCGCTATATTCCAAGAAATGAGGGACCACTTTCCTTTATACCAGTGGCTCTCAAACTTTTGTACTGACCCCCCCTTACAAATTAAAAACACTTTTTATATATTTAACACCATTATAAATGCTGGAGGCAAAGCGGGGTTTGGGGTGGAGGTTGACAGCTCGCGACCCCCCATGTAATAACCTCACGGCCTCCTGGGGGGTCCCAACCCCCAGTTTGAGAACCCCTGCTTTATACATCTTCATGTGACATGGAAAAAGTAGCCCAGAAATAGGCTGAATACCTGTCAAATGCTGCTGCTTTTGCTGAGCAGTCTTAGGTTATTGTGCCGCTTACATAATGTTTTGCGGTGGCTTCTAACACCCCCTCCTTTTTCCCCCCTTGGTTTAAATTGTTTTCTTCTTCAATGTCCAACAGGAAAAAGAGATACTAAGAAGAGTAAAGCTGTTCTTAATTCAGGTCACGTTTGCACCATCTGCTCTATGGGTATTTAAATGTTGTCACAGGAAAGCAGTGGTTGCCCCTGTTTTTCATCTAAATGAGTGCCAGCAGGGTTCCTGTCGCAGAAACTAAACCTGACTATGCAGAGGGTGCCTGCGTGCTGCGTGCGTGTGTGTTAAGCCCTGGAAGTAAAGTGATGAGATCTGCAGATGTGGAGCACTTGCTGGAAAACGCAAAGGGAGCAGCTGTGGGATCCAGCCAGGTGACTCTTCTATATATAAGAGCTGACATTTCCAAGGGACAATCAAAACAGAAGCCAGTAGTCTACCATGGTGTATGGGAAGTACATTGAAAAGAGGAATGATGGAGTCAGTGCACACAGACATGTTCTCTAGGGAAGTCAATTGTCAGCATTCCAATATTAGTCCAAATTACTTGCAATTGATTTCAGATCAGATTGCTTCAGCTACTCTGTTTCTAATAGCTCCAGCCTCCAGGAGTGTTTCAAGCAAACTGTAAACTAAGCAGTCTCAGAAATCCAGTAGTCCTGACTGGACTTCCTTTGCATTTTGAACTAACCTTATTAGCAAAGGTTGCTATATTGGCAAATTCCACAGGAAGGAGTGAAGATACTTGTCCTGATCAGTACAGACAAGTTTCAGGAGCTGTTAACAAAACAAAACAATCCAGCATCATCATGACAGCTGAAGCACCTCTCCGTGCCAGTACAAAGACTTATAAGTCTTTAGACTGGCAGTGATATATAATAATACACTCTGTGTGTGTGTGTGTGTGTGTTGTGTATACACATGTTTTTGTAAAGACAAGTGTGCTTGGTTTCAATTCAAATCAAAGTAAGAAGCCCCACTCAGTTATATTTTTCAAGTCCTTATTTCTTATTTCTTATCCCTACCCCCTCCAATACATTTTCAAGCCATGTTCAGTCTTGTTAATTGGTCCATGAGATGTTGTGAAGGTTGATTTTAGCCTGGAGGCATGGCTCTTCTATAGCTGCAGCACCGGCTTCTCTCCTTGTATTACGCTAAGTAGGTGTGTTCCCTTGCCCTTTCCAACTTTCCCTTCCCACCTTCCCCTGTAGGTTAATAATAATCTACTCAAATGGTAGGTTGATATTGCTCAGTAGTTGTTAACTAAAGTCCTTGACATGGTTCATTTGCAATAATGTGTATACTTTATCTCAGAAACTTTGTTTTAAAGGGCTAATAGCCCTTCGGATATGAGCTGTAGGGCTGTCTTGTCAAAATTCTGCCAAATATTGACTTTGCAAAGGGGATATCAAGCTGCTGTTTATAAATCTGAATGTCTTAAAAACCATTCTTTCCTTACTCCTCCTGTCCTAGATGGTGTCTAGAAAGTCCATGAGTTTTTGGTTTTTCCCCACTGGCCCCAATTTTAATATACAGTATTTTTGTATGTTGACCTCTGGTGTCTTGTCCTTTGTATATGTGGAAATGTTGAGAACTGCTCCGACACATTTGGTATGATTAAAGTTCTTTAAAATTATTTTGAATAGACTTGTGTGTGTTTGTGTGTGTTTTAAAAAAAAAAAAAAAATAGAAGAAATTGGCCAGGATTCTCACTCATCAGTTCCACTGAGAATTTTAATAGCTTTGGGGAGTAATAAAAGAAAACTGTGATCCTCAGCCAAGTTTTATGTGTGTGGAGGTGACTTTCAAGTGGACCATCAGCTAGGCCAAAGAAAGCCTTCTTTATGCATTAGTAAAAGAAAGATATGGAAGTCTCTCTTCAACAAAATGCAATTCCCGTTCCTTTGCCTTTCATGAGTAACCTCCATGCGACTTCTAAGTGCTACCTCATCCATGTTTGATTCAGGTGCAAATCCCAGCACTCCCGACCACCTAGAAGGAATCTCTTCATATTACACATTCACTCACTGTACATTTTTGAAATTAGTGGACCAGATCCTCAGTTGGTGTAAATGGGTGTAACTCCAGTGACTTCAGGGCAGCTCTGCCAATATACAACAGCCGAGGAGCTGGCCCAGCATGGTTGCAAATTCTGGTAAACACTAAAGTTAAAAAAAAAAAAAAGTGTGAACTTCCCCTCACTACAGTCAAGCTAAGGAAAAACACAACCTCCATGCTTCCTCACATTATTTTTAATATATCTCTGCTGAAAAGAAATTTCTCTGACAGGAGACTCAGGGCCCATCACCACTGTGACATTTGACCTAGACACACATGGCTTCATTCTGAACTCGCTTACATTGGCATAAAGCAGAAAAAGTTCCATTGCCGTGAATGGAATTACTCTGGTGTAAATCTAGCATCGGTGAGATTTGCTTCGGGCTCACGGATATGATATACTGTATTAATGTGGAGAAGCCTTTTATACTGCATCATGCCAAAATTTGTATTCTAAATTGTGCTGGCACTGTAAAATGCATAGTGTGAGACAATCCCTTTCCCCAGAAGTTACAATCTAAATAGACAAAGGGTCGGAAGAGAAACAGATGCGTACAGAAGTGAAATGACTTGCCTGCCGTCACCCAGCAGGTCACTGTCAGAGGTGGGAATAGAATCCAGGTGTTCTGGTTCTCACTTCAGGGGCCTGCCCACTAGACCATGCTGCCTCTCTCAGTCAAATTATTGAATTGAATTAAATAACGTATAACCCTATATGCAATCAAATGAAAAGAGAATCAAGGTCCTGGGCAAATAAAATGCAACAAGTATAGATAAATGGGTGGCCAGTGAAAATAATCAACTAGGTAAGAAAACTAAATGGGTCTTTGTTATAGGTCTGAATTTTCTCAGTTGCCCGAGTGTAAATCAGAAGTAACTTCACTGAAGGAAGTGGAGTTATCGCAGTGTGCTCGATTGGTGTGAAATTGGGGTAGGGCTCGGTTGTAAAAGGTATGTCATTTCATATGCAGCACTTTACCTATGTAGGTTCCACTTGAACACATGATTAAGGGATCTGGGCTCCTAAAGATGCAAATAAACACCTAGTGGGATTCACAAAAAGCACCTAAACAGGTTAGGTGCTTTTGTAAATCCCATTAGGCTGATATTTGTATCTTTACATGCCTAAATGCCTTTGTAAATCTGGCCCAAAGTGCACAGCCGTCAATTAACTGGTTCACAAAAACCTGAGTGAATGTCTTTTTGAAAAGCGCTTGTTGGTGATTTGCAGCGTCAACACGTCCAGAATGAAAACACTGGGGTCCAGCTTCCAATATTCTTACTTGTGATGAGCTGCGCCTTGCCACATCAGTCATCCCATTGAGTTGGGATAGTAAATACTAGTCAGCATGAGCAAGGGCCTCAAAACCAGGCCCTAAGGGAGTGGCAATGGCAGAGGTTTCAGAGCTGCTGAGCACCAGCTTCTCCCATAGACTTCAGCTGGAGTTGTGGAGTTGGAAACACCTTTGAAAGTCAGGCCCCCAAGTGAATTGCCAGTGAGTTAAGTGGTCCAGCCAATCATTGTTTTCATCATGAGTAAATTTGTCACTGTAGCCACATTGATGATAGCTTTTCAAAAGTTTCTCTTTGTACTGATTGGAAGGAGTGATTTACTCCCAGCTGTCTACTGTATTATCTACTGACTGCTTAAGCATTACCCAGATGGGTGAATTGCTTTGTGTATTAATAACTGAGTACGCTTCCTCATGCTGCCCATTGTTCCTCTCGCTTCCTATGCTGGATGATGATTATTTGTTTAAAATGTCCTTCGAGAAGTGTCTGCTTCTCATTTCACTTGAGTTTCTGTTTTGCTGTTTGTTACTGATGTTGGGGAGATTTGTCCAGGCTCCTTTGAAGGTTGATACTTGCAAACTGCCTTTGTGATAGACGCATTAGGATTGCAATGTTTTGTTGATATTTTAGGCTCAGCAGTCACCATTTTAATCTTTGTTCCTGTGAGATATTCTCTACGGGGCCAGAAGGGGAGCTGGGGGAGGGACGCTGCACAGTTCAGCTGTGTAGCTGCAAACAGGCTGGGATGATTGCAAGAGAGAACAGAGAATAGATGATTTGCTTTAGTGTCGATATTATTCAAATGGAATCCCTGGACTGGTTTTAGATGTCATGCATTATTGCTTACATGATAATGATCAGAGGTGATTAGTTTTAGATTCTGTGGTTGCTTCTCTCCCTCTCCTGTTACATGTTGGTGCTGTCCTGCAATTGTGAGCAGGCTAATTTATGTGTCTGTGATGGTGTGTGTGGATGGGGTATTGATTACAAACCCGAATGGGCCAAATTAATCATTGGTGTAACTTCCTTGTGAGTAAAAATGGTATTTTTCCAAGCATGACTATTCTCAAATATATCTGCCACACTTGGCAGTGCTAGTGGATGTCCTGCTTACATGCAATACATTAACACTTTGCACTGCTTTGCTATCTTTTACCTGGATATCAAAACTTTCAACAGACATGGATGGATTCAAGCCTTACAACACCCCATATGAGATAAATAATACTATATAACCATTTTGCAGCTTGGGAACCTGGGATAGAGAATGTTTAGTTGAATTTTCCAAGGTTACACTGTATCTCCATGGTAGATTTGGAAGGACCAGAAGCCCATATCTACATGGAATGAACCCCCCGAAATCCCAGCTCTTCGTTCCACTAGAGTGCATGGCCTTAATCTGAAGGTTAGAAGTAAATCCAGAAACACTGTGATTTAGAATGTGTTTGCAAGAATAAAAATCATAGGTGGTTTTATTCATTACTACAACTATTCGTTTTACACAAACAGGTCCCATGATGCCCTTCAGCAAAGTAGTGTGTCCTGACTAATTAATTGATTGCAGGTGCAGGCTAGATCATTAATTGCAACAATATATCACTTTTAACTGGTTGTAGTCAATTCTACCAATAGGAACAGAGCAACTGGCAGATTGCTGTGTAGCCCATAAGCATACTGTGGTGGATAAATCATTTAAGGCCCAATTCTGCCACCCTCATTCATACTGAGCAGGTTTCTGTATGAGGAGATCTATTTAAACCAGTGAAACTAATTACAGAGTAAAACACAACTTGGCACAAGCAAGTGTGACTGAACTGGGCCATTTGTTAGTGGATTAATACATGATGCCAAGCTCTTAGCTAAAATTAAGCATTTTATACCATTAATACCCTGAGATTATGGTTTCCAAATAATTGCCCGTTTCTTTCTTCTGTTTTGTGTGTGTTTGTATTCAAATATTGATAAAAAGGAAATTTAAACAGGGAGGGATAAGGTCTGAGTAACATAGTACAATAAAAGCAAACTGGATGGAGTTCAACACTTAAGTCATAAAGCAGTAGTTCAGCTATTATTGTATTCAGTGAGGCTAGAAGTATTAACCTATCAAGGCAAAAAAGCAAATTTGCAATGGCTTAGTTTGGAATTACCTTTCCAGGAGGAACTAGAACAAGAAAAACATGTTATGAAGAAAACACAAGCCAAACCACCCTGGGGACAATTTAAAGGGACCTGTTGAAATTTTAAAAATTGGACCAGATCCTCAGCTGATGTAAATCAGTGTAGCTTTAAAAAAGTCACAAATTTACGCAATATTATAAGAACATAAGAACATAAGAAAGGCCATACTGGGTCAGACCAAAGGTCCATCTAGCCCAGTATCCGTCTACCGACAGTGGGCAATGCCAGGTGCCCCAGAGGGAGTGAACCTAACAGGCAATGATCAAGTGATCTCTCTCCTGCCATCCATCTCCATCCTCTGACGAACAGAGGCTAGGGACACCATTCTTACCCATCCTGGCTAATAGCCATTTATGGACTTAGCCACCATGAATTTATCCAGTCCCCTTTTAAACATTGTTATAGTCCTAGCCTTCACAACCTCCTCAGGTAAGGAGTTCCACAAGTTGACTGTGCGCTGCGTGAAGAAGAACTTCCTTTTATTTGTTTTAAACCTGCTGCCTATTAATTTCTTTTGGTGACCCCTAGTTCTTGTATTATGGGACAATCCACATATTCCTATGTTACAAACAACATATTCAACTATCAGTTCCTTGGTTGGGGGACACCACTGTGGTAGCACACTGAAACGGTCTCGGATTAAAGCATTCCCTTCATTGATGGAGTCCTTTGACAGCATGGCCTGGTGTGGCAGCTCCCTATTCTTCTGCCTCAGCGTCTCCCCTCAGCCTTCACCCTACTCTCTGTCTGTACTGAATCCCTGCTCCTCTTGACTAATGCCACCTTGAGCCTAGTCCTGCCTCCTAACTCCTCCACCAGTATTGCTCTGGCTCCCTAAAGCTCACCCTTTCCTTTAACTTCCCTCCCCAGTGGCCACTTTAACTTCAACCCCCACTGTCGGTCACACCAATCTACTCTCTCCGCAACATCCTCCACCCTAGATAGGACATTCACCTTCTGTGCTCATCTGATCCTTCACTGAATTTCCTATAGCAGTTTATCCAAACGTCTCTCACCCTTCTGGTTCCAATTTGTACCTCTACTCAGATAATTCCAGGATCATGCAGCTTTTCCTGATTTCATTGCTTCTCTTCTGCCTGGGTCAGCTCTGGATTAATCTGACCCCCACCTTGACAGGATGTTCTGATTTGCTCTTTCCTCCAAAGTTGGGAAATGGCATCTCTGGAGGGAATGCAAACACATGTGATCCAAGGACAACTTGAAAGCCAACAGGCAGAGTGCAACATGGACACAGGGTATCCCTGGGTTCACCAAAAGAATGTCATGTAAAATCTCTAATGAAAGCCTCTGTCACACTGGTCATCATAATCATTGTGAGATATATATGTATGGAAAATACGTGAAGAGTTATGTAGATGGCCTAAAAAATATGTTCTCTAGGTCTGTGAGATAAAACAGCTCACCAAAAGGCAATCCACATACTCCTGGCAGGCGTATGTACTCTGGTTGGTCATATACAGATTGAGAATTTTATGGTTCACAATGGTCGTCCACTCAAAAGTGTGAATTGAATGCTAATGAAGGGTTGTGAAATCTTCAAAGAGAGGAAATTAACAGGAAGAGGTAAACAGCAGGAATTATCCTGTTTAGGGGTAAGGCAATGAACTTTTGGAACTGTATCTGGGCTCCAGCTGATCCCCTTGGTATTCCTTCAGTCCATGAGGACAAGCAGACAGCAGGCTTGATCTTATGAAAAGGGGTTTCACCAGACTTGGTGGAAAACACTGAAGAGAAATTTGGGTGAGATAAACTTTTTTTAGGGAGGAGGATAACTTGTCAGTTAAGTTCAGGCTTTAGAATGAGTATTATGTTGTTGTTTTATATGAAACCATTTGTCCCCATCTCTCTCACTGGTTTTTATTTGAATCTCAGTTCTTTCTTTAATAAGTTTCCTTTTTGTTTTATAATTGAACTCAATGCTGTGCACATTACAGGAGCAGTGGTCTAAGGTACATGGTTCCTTTGGGAACAGAGGATCTCTGCGAGTATCCAGTGATCAGGGGCTGTATACCACACAGGGATGCTTTGGAAGGACTTGGGGGCTAGGGTGCACCTGTTATCAATTTGCAAGGCAAAGACACGACTAGTGTAGCCCAGAGGATAGAGTATGAGTGACTCTAAGTTAGGGAGCTAACACCCAGCTAGTACAGACAAGATTCCCTTGTGCTGGAGACAGGTGGTAACAAGGTGACTCTCACCCCTGGGTGCCCTGAGAAGCATCACAACATGATAACACATTTTGTCTGTTGTTAAGTGAAGTAATTAAAGATATGTGGTCCCCCCACTCCAGCTAACTTGCTTTGATTTCTGGGATGTGGCCTCTCAATGAGATTTATTCTCTTTAAAATGTAGCACAGGCAAAAGAAAGAAAAATACCTAAATCTTAGATCTGTTGCAGGAATTATCCTAAAATACCATCTTTAAACATGCTCAGGTTTTGCTTTTAAATGAAGACTATGACTGTAGGCCATTGGAGGATGCATGGGTGAATTCTGAATGAACTGCTTAAAAGCTGGTTAAAATATTGTCATGCATTATTCAATATTGTAAAGCATTTTGGGATATGGATTGTATATGAGAAGCTGCAAAATCAAACTCTATATTAATGGACTGAACTGTGGATCACATCACCTGTGAGCGTATTTTAATTATTGGTGATTACACAGGTAAATATAAGTAAAATACATCAGGCAAACACAAATTTTGTTATTCTCTTTAGTAATGTAGGTATCAGCCTTAATGGACTGTTCTTTTCTTATGATTGTACAGTTTTAGTCTGACAGCAAGGAAGAGATAGAGGTATTATGTCATACATTAGATAAGCCTATGTTATTAACAGTTACAGCCTAGAGTTTATCCAAATAATGTTACTGCTTATTAAAAAAAAGAATATTGCCATGTGTTCCTTCGCATTCACCAGCAATCTATGTTCAAACTGATAATACTTATAACAAATTGAATGCATGTTGTAAAATTCATTGTAACATTCTCTGGGAAACTTCACTGGCAAAGAATGTGTGTTCATGAGGATACAAAAATTTCATATACTCGCAAAAAACCTTTCATCTAAAATAATGTTTATGCTTCCATCATGTAGTATTTTTGAACACCATGATTTTTTTTCAGATGTATTTGCGATTATTTGCTCAATAATTTCTAGTCTAGAGATTGTTTACAAGTAGTTAGTTGTATGTATTTGATGTTTGAAACCCAAACTGTGATTAGCTTTGATTGGCATATATAGTTGGTCACATAATGTTTCTTTCCCCCTGGTTAGATTAAAATTAGGGTTCTGGTTTTGAATACAGATACAAAATTAACTTGTCACCCACAAATATACTCTTAAAATGTGCTGGTTCTGCAAATATTCCCGTGATTAAGCTTGTGTGCTAGAATATTCAAGGAAAGCAAACCCAAGCAAGCATTGTAGCAATGAACTCATTTACAAATATAACGGAATGTCTGTCTGTGGGAATTTGTCAGCAGTATTCATCCACTGCAAGCTGGGAGCATGTGTAAACTCTTGTCCATTGGCGGGCCTCTCCTTGATTAATGTAATCTTCTATTTTGCTGCAGTGCATCTTGGCTGTTTCCTCTCCAGCCTTTCCAAAATCCTGCTGCTGTTGAAGAAACTTTCCTCTCCCACTTCTCTGCTCATGTCACGCCCTGTTTGAATCCCTCTGGAGGCTTCTTACTTCAAAAATGAAAAAAAGCTCCTCCTCCTCACCCACAATGCACCAGGTGACCTTTCCTTGTGACTGTTGCCCTCTCATGCAGCTGCCTGGGAGAAGAAAAGTGCAATTTCTGAGCTCTCCTGCCCATGCATTATCTCAGCATCAGTGCAAAATGGCCCTAGCATGGACAGAAAGGCACCTATAAATCTCCTCTCTCCCCCTACTGCCTCCCCACCCTTTGCCAGCATGGGGAGGGGATAGTCACCTGGAAGAGCTGCTGCAGGAACATGCTGCAGTGTTCATTTGTAGGAAAAAGCCTGGGCCCAGAGCCCAGGGAGCAGTGGGGGATATGGAGAGAGGGCTGCTATAAGCAAGATGTCAGGTTGTCAGAAAATGCCACTGTGCCATAATGCTTATTTTGTCTCACTTCAAGCTTTCATGGCTCCTCCCAACACAGACCTGAACTTGTTGGGAATCTTGGCTGGGTCTCTGTCATGGGCAAGCACCGGAACTTCATTCCTTTTGTAATTTGGCATAGACCTAGTCATGCTAACACCCCACTCAGAAAACTCGAGGCTCTGATAAACCTCTCCCATCCCAGACTCAGAAATCAGCGGTGAAATATGTTCACCTCCAGATATAAGAACCATTTGTATTACACTGCTCTGCAGATCAGAGTGATTGTAAAAATAAACTGCATTTGCAAAAACAAACAAACCCCTCGAGCTTTTAGAGGCAGAGAAGTTGCTGCCTAGAAACTAACCTCCTACTCAGGGGATGCTAGCGTTCCCTCCCATCTCTGAACCAGGACAGTTACTCTCCTGTCAGCTTTTCACCTACCTGACTTTGTTGTATTGACTTTTAGCCTTTCAGCCATATTATCTGCCAGTCTTCTGCACTGACAGCTTTATGGGATTTGGCCAGATGCCAGATCTCTGTAGTATTAGAAAATCTTACTATCGTTTATTCTCTCAGTAGATGGATCACAAAATATTCAGGGCCAGACTCTGGCACCCTTGCTCACCTTGAGAAGCACTGTACTCCACAAGTCAAATCAGTGAAACTACTCAGGTAATAACTTGCTGCTTGAGGGGAATAAAGGTATCAGAATTAGCAGCCAGGGCACAATTCTGCTCCTGTTGCAGTCAATGGCAAAACTCCCATGATTGCAAGCACAATAGCTGTTTGTGTGCATAACAGCTGCAATTGCATGTACAGTTACGAACATCTAGTCCTTTAATGTTGGATGATGGGCTTAGTTCTAAAATAAAAATAACTTTCCTTGCTGTAATGAAGCTACTGTTTATTGGCTATATAGTAGGTATGTTTATTAATCACATAACAGAGCTGTTATTAGCTTTATGGCTTGATTAGCATCTGGTTGTAATCACAGTATGTTGTGGCCAAGATTTCCCAAAATGACAACTGTTCTGAGGGGGCTCAGCTTGAGGCACATTAAAGAGACCCAATTTTCAGAAAATCCTATATGCCCCAGTCACTGAAAATCAGGCCCCTTTAAGGTGTATCATGTTGGGCCTCCAAAAATGGAGGTCCCTACTACTGCCTGTGAAAATCTTGGTCTAAGAGTGTAGCATTCTACATCCCGATAGCTTACCAACCCCGAGTTTGCGAAATGGTGCATGTCAAGTATGCAGGGTACACGGACTGCCATTCAGGTGGTAACCTTGGCATGTTGTAGAAAATAAAGTTCTTCTTTGCCAACTGATCACTTTTTTTGTTTGTTTTTAATACTCCCAACCATTCACTCTCCCACTGCTTCCTCTTAGAGCACTAGTCTGTCCTTACACCGGATCCACAACCAATCTCATTTTTCAAACCACATTCTCCATTTGTTGGCACTCCTGTCCATTGCTTTCCCCTCCATAATGAGCTTATTCACATTCCATATTCAAAACCCACTACGTGATTCACTGAACAGAAAAGTGCCCTGGCTTTGCACTGGTTTCAGAGTAGCAGCCGTGTTAGTCTGTATCCGCAAAAAGAACAGGAGTACTTGTGGCACCTTAGAGACTAACAAATTTATTAGAGCATAAGCTTTTGTGGGCTACAACCCACTTCTTCGGATGCATGTAGAGTGAAACATATATTGAGGAGATATATATACACACATACAGAGAGCATGAAGAGGTGGGAGTTGTCTTACCAACTCTGAGAGGCCACTTAATTGGCCTCTCAGAGTTGGTAAGACAACTCCCACCTCTTCATGCTCTCTGTATGTGTGTATATATATCTCCTCAATATATGTTTCACTCTACATGCATCCGAAGAAGTGGGTTGTAGCCCACGAAAGCTTATGCTCTAATAAATTTGTTAGTCTCTAAGGTGCCACAAGTACTCCTGTTCTTTTTGGCTTTGCACTGTTTGATGAAGGCTGATCTGGGGGATGACATTATAAACAAGCTTTTATATCTGAATAGTTTCGTCCTGTTTAACAAAGTCAATAAATACATTAGATCACAGCAAGAGCTTGGTTCTGAGGGGCTTGGCTGCAGACTCAGATGTTCTCATTAATCTCATTTCATTCCTCCCTGTGGTGTATGGAAGGTGTTGGTTCCAATTTTTAATCTCCTAAGTGAACTATTCAAAAGAATAATTACAGCAACAACAACAAAAATCAAATATACCTGTGGCTTTCAGACATCAGAAGAGATGGGTGAACTCATTCAGATAAAATCCAAACTACCCTAAATTTTTATCTGGATCCAAGCTCTCTCTCTCTCTCTCTCTCTTTTTAAAATGTAACTAAAGTCTTGTATCAGTTTTGCTTGCTTCAGCAGAAGCGGAAATGCTGAAATACTACATCAATACACAGCCTATTGTCAAAGTATTTCCAGCACAACTGGATGCAGTAAGTATCACAAATCTTGAGAATTTCCAGACTTATTTTGCTGATTCAATGGGTTCAGAATTTTATAGTGTTCATTCAGAGAGGGCTCAGCCCTGCGTCCATCCAAATTAATGGTAAAACTGCAGGATCAGGCTTATAAACATCTAAACTTTAGGGGGTTTTATTCAGACAAAACTTCCAAACCTTTAAAAGCAACTCCCATCAATAGATTATGGTTGCTATACACTCCCGTTATCACTGACAGAAACATAAGAACAGGAGAAGCTTAGCCATCAAAATAATAAGCGGAGATTGCACCTGATTCTGCTGTCAGTTATTCTATAGCAGGGGTCGGCAACCTTTCAGAAGTGGTGTGCCGAGTCTTCATTTATTCACTCTAATTTAAGGTTTCACGTGCCAGTAATACATTTTAACATTTTTAGAAGGTGTGACAGACCCAGACCAGTGGAGTACAGGAGTCTGGTAGAGGGCAAATATACTGGTCACTGGATGAGTAGTTTTCTGTTCCCTGAGTGACCAGACCTATTGGGATCCAGGAAGTGGGTGGGCGAAGCCCGCCCACTGGTAAAGGATCCCCCCCAGCCTAAGGGGGGGGGGGGGTCCACAGGACCTGGAGACCAAAAAATTACGGGGAACAACTAATAAAAGAACAGGGACAGGAGTGAGGTCAAAGGGTCAAACGAAGCGAACCAGATGGGGACACCGAGCAGAGAACCCCGGACAGCGCCCACTGATCCTCGAAGGCGTCAAGGGAGCCAGTGGACGCCGCCCAGAGGAACTCTGCCCAGATACGTGAAAGAACGGAGGACCTGAAATATGCCCCACAGTCACAGGAAGCTCCATCGGCCAACCTCCTCACTCTGGTTTTACAGATGGCCAGTTTCGCTAGGGCCAGAAGGAGGTTGACCAGGAGGTCCCGCGACTTTGTGGGGCGACGGATAGGGAGTGCATAAATAAAAAGGTGAGGAGAAAAGTGCAACCAAAATCTTAACAAAATATCCGTGAGGAGCCGGAATAGGGGCTGCAGCCTGGCGCACTCCAGGTAAACATGCGCTAGGGTCTCCCTCACGCCGCAAAAGGGGCAGGGCTCCGTGAAGGAGCCGCCAACTGATGTCCCCGGTGGGCTTCGGGATCAGAGCAGAATAAAGGCTGGCCCACCGGGGCTCCTCACCCTCCAAACACTCTGCGGAGGCGTACAGCACCTAGAGAAAACCCACAAACTGGGGCCCGAAGCCAAACGCTCGCAGAATGCCCAGGAGATACCCGTGGTCCACCCTGTCGAATGCCTTCTCCTGATCCAGGGACAGGAGGGCGAACGACAGACCATCCCTACACCCCAGGGTCGGCAAAAGCATCACGGGAAGTGGAGGGGACAGGGACGGGGTCAGTGTCAGGGGTAGGGCTGGAATCAGGAATAGGGACAGGGGAAGGGGCGATATTGGGATCGGGGGTCCCAGCAGCCAGGCCACTGGGTGGGGGGGGGTAACACCCCGCAAATGGGCTCAGGGATTTGCGGGGAGGGAGGTGGGCCCTCGGTGATGCCGGACTCGTGCTCCAAGGCAGATGGTAAGGCCACGGCATCCGTAGGTGGAGAATCAACGACGGGGCCCTCACCCAGGAAGGAGGTCGGCTGCCCCTCAGCCACGAGGGAGTCCCCTGGCGACTCGGGTCCCAGCTGCATGGCACTGGCCGTCGCCTCAAGAGGCTCGGCGGCCGCTAGCGGGGTGCCATCTGCAGCCGGGTTGGTGGAAGAGTCCAGGGGCTCCTCGGAGGCGGGAGCGGAAACAGTGGGTAAGGGGACAGAACATGGGGAAAGGGAGGCCGAGGCGAGGTCGCTCCGATCGAGGCCCGCTGGCAGAGGGTCGTCCTCCCCCTGGGTAACCAGGGTCAGACCCAGGGCCTCGATCTCCTCATAAATGGAGGGGAGATCGCCGTCCACCACCCCAGGGCTCTCCCTGCCAGCACCCGAAGCGACGCTCGCCTTGGTGCTTGCAGGGGCTTCAGATTGTAAGGGGGCGAGAGGGGCTCCATCAGGGGCTTTCATAGGAAAGGACTCTGGAGGAGGGGCAGTGCTATCCTCCGATGTTGCCACGTCTTCCCCAGCCGGCAATGTTGGACAAAATCCACCCGGGGGCAAAGCGGAAGGCTCAGCATCGGTGCCCCCCTTCCTGGTCTTCCGGGGGGCTACCGCATCAGATGGGAGGAGCGGAGCTCGAGCCTTCCGCTTGCCCCGCTTCCCCTGTACTAAGGACCAGCCCTCCATGGCATCATCTGGGGGCTGGCTAAACAAGTGTTGGGTCAGGGAGCAAGGGCCAAGGCTTAGGGACTCGGGGAGGTAATGGTGGGGTAGCATGTAGGAGGGAAGATTCTCCCTGGGGCATGCCCTCTTCTATGCCCGGTGGTATCCCTACCTCACCCTCCTCCACAGGCCCCGCCAGATCGCAGGCGGCAGAGGCGGGGCCCTGCCGCTCATCTAGGCGCACTGTGGGAGATACCCCTTGGGCCCGAGCGGGAGCATTGGTGGGCCGGAAAGGAGGAGGGGCGGCTTCGGGCACTGGGCAGCTAGGGGCGCCGGCAACGACGGGGCCGGTGCCCTGCCGGGGCTCAGGGGTCCCGGATGTCCCTCCTTGCCAGGCCAAGGGGCAGTCCCTCCGGACGTGCCCCATCGCCCGGCAGAGGTAGCACCGGGCCTCCCCCATTGAATAATGCACCCGGTAGCGGGCCCCCTGGTAGGGGACCAAGAAGGACCCCTCGAGCACCTCACCGTCACGTGCCGCCGGCGGCAGTTGTAACTGTACCTGCCGGCGGAACGAGAGGACATGACGGAGGGCGGGGTCTTTGCAGCCCAATGGGAGAGGGCTGACCACAGAGATCGGCCTCCCCAGGGTAGAGAGGGCGGGTAACAGGGCGGCATTTGGAAGGAAGGGAGGGACAGAAGTCAGGACCAGTCGGGCGCCCAGGTCTTCTAGCGGCTCCAGGGGGACGAACACGCCCCCCACCGCCAGGCCCTTCTCCACTGCCTCCTGGGCGGCGGCCTCCGATGCTAGGAAGAAGACGACCTTTCCGTACATCTTGGAGGCCGCCACAATGGCCATGGGCCCCACCACCCTCGCCAACGCCCGCACGTAGGTCTCCACGTGGGGCGAGGCGGGTACCAGGAGGCAACGGACGCCGTGCTTCCTGGTCAAGGTGGGGAAGGGGCCCCGGCCGCTATAGATGGTAGCAGAGGCGGTGGATGGGGGAGATGACGTAGTGGCAGGCGGGGGGCCGCCGCCACCTGGGCGTATGCCCTGGGGGCCGGTTGCGGGACACCCACAGAGCTGGTGGAGGGAACAACAGGGAGGGACGCCGTGGCCGGTTGCGGGGCCGTGGCAGTGGGGGCACCCCCTGCCATGGAGGGCCTGGTTTTTTTAGCGGGGCCTTTACCCTTCTTTGTGCCCTGGCCCTTCCTGCCATCTCGGGGGACTCCCCCAGAGTCAGAGGGGGCGAGGGACATGGCAGCAGCGGAGGTCACCTTGTTACCCACCGCTGCCGGTGCTCCAGCAGGGGTGGTAGTAGGTGGCTCGGCAGCGGCGGTTGAGGTAGAGGCTAGGGGGGACGATGGTGGGGTGGGTGGAGGAGGGGCAGCAGGGTCTGCCCGAGGGGTCTCACTCTCCTCGTCCCCTGCCATAATGAGGACGGGGGGAGAGCAAACACTGGAGGGGGGGCGGTAGGGAAGGGGGACCTCCCCTCCCCGCTAGGCTGTAGGCAGGGGAGGAGGGCGCCAAAAAAAAAAAAAGGGGAGGGTGGATGCGGGGGCTATCAAGGGCTAGGGGTCAGTCACTGACTCAGGGAAGGTTTCCGGCTCCTCTTGTTGCACCAAGGAAGGGAGGATATAACAGCATTGGGGGGTGCAGTGAGACAGAATCAAACTAAAACGGGGAGGGGTACAAGCGCATAGGAGGGGACACGGGCGCACGAGGGGAGGGGCTAATCAGGGCAAGGGGACCGCAGGGGGAAGGGAGCAACCAGGCGGGAAATGGGGCAGAGGAACCACGGGGCTAGCTTCAGAGGCTGGGGTGGGTCAAACAAAGGCTGCAGAGGGAAAGGGCGGGACAGGCAAACAAACTGGAGCTAGCGAGGGGCTGGGGCAAGGGGGAGGGGCAAAAGGCAGCAAGGGGCAAATGGGTAGGCAACAGGGGCAAAGCTGGGGGCTTGCTGCACGGGGGGGGTCAGTCCAAAAGGGGGGGGTACGTGCACCCACGTGCGCTTGTAACAAAAGGAAAGTCTTTGGAAGCTGGCTGCTGTATCAGGCCCAATGGTGGCAACAGGGCGTAGCAAGCCTAGGTGAGCAGCTGAAATCCCAGAGGCAGGAGCTCAAGGTAGATGGTAAGTAGCCAGTGGGGGTGGTGGAGGGGGCAATGATGATGGTGGTGGTGGGGATCGGGGGGGGGACACAGATGGACCAGGGGGCAGGCTCCACGCCACATTCCCTGTGTCCCCACAAAAACACAGTCTACACAGTCTGCACAGTCCACCACAAGAGCACAGTTCAAAAGTTACTCAGTCCGGGAGGGCCCCCTCCACGGTGGTCTGTAGAATTCCTACGCGCTCCCCCACTGGCAGATGGTCCTCTTCTTCTCCTCAGGGCTCCAGCAGCTCCCCAGCAGCAAACGCAGCAGCTCCAGGCGGCAGTCTGGTGGCCAGCAGGAAGGACCTTTCTCAGGTGGAGGTGCTGGTGGCATCCCCAGCAGCAGGAGCAATGGCTGGGGTCTCTCCCTCCCCTCCTCTGGGGAGTGGGCCAGCAGGCCCCCCCCAAGGGGCTGTAGCTGGAGCTGCAGCAACTAAGGGTGTGGGTGGGTCTAGCAGCCAGCCAGCAAGCAGGTAGCAGAGAAAGAGGAGGAGCAGCCCCCTACCTCCCTCCCTTCCTCCAGGCCAGAGGGCTACAGGAGAGTGATCTATTAGTCCCAGGTCAGACAGGGTTTCTGTTCCCTGAGTGACCAGACCTATTGGGATCCAGGAAGCCCGCCCACTGCTAAAGGATCCCCCCCAGCCTAAGGGGGGGTCCACAGGACCTGGAGACCAAAAAATTACGGGGAACAACTAATAAAAGAACAGGGACAGGAGTGAGGTCAAAGGGTCAAACGAAGCGAACCAGATGGGGACACCGAGCAGAGAACCCCGGACAGCGCCCACTGCTCCTCGAAGGCGTCAAGGGAGCCAGTGGACGCCACCCAGAGGAACTCTGCCTGGATACGTGAAAGAACGGAGGACCTGAAATACGCCCCACAGTCACAGGAAACTCCATCGGCCAACCTCCTCACTCTGGTTTTATAGATGGCCAGTTTCGCTAGGGCCAGAAGGAGGTTGACCAGGAGGTCCCGCGACTTTGTGGGGCGACGGATAGGGAGTGCATAAATAAAAAGGTGAGGAGAAAAGTGCAACCAAAATCTTAACAAAATATCCGTGAGGAGCCGGAATAGGGACTGCAGCCTGGCGCACTCCAGGTAAACATGCGCCAGGGTCTCCCTCATGCCGCAAAAGGGGCAGGTGTCTGGGATAGGGGTAAACCGCGCCAAGTACACGCCCGTGCTCACGGCTCCGTGAAGGAGCCGCCAACTGATGTCCCCGGTGGGCTTCGGGATCAGAGCAGAATAAAGGCTGGCCCACCGGGGCTCCTCACCCTCCAGAGGTGGCAGAAGGTCCCGCCACTTCGTATCGGGGCGGGACGCGAGGGTGAGGACATGAAGAACATGGAGCACGAGCGTGTATAGATGTTTCCTTGGCGCGGTCCGGAACAGAACCGGCTGCAGATGGTGCAGCCGGCTCATGGCAAATGGACGGGGAGGGGGCTGGTTGGGTCCACGGGGCAGGGGCCCGATGAAAAAGTCTGGAGGGCTCGGAGTGGAGGGTGGGCGGGGCGTGCCCTCTCGCAGGACCCGGTCGAGATAGTCCCGAGCAGCGGGCGGCAAAGCGGCCCTCACCTCCTGAAGTACGCGCCGGGGAGTACGAGGTCTGGAGAGCCCCATGCGCTAAGCGAGCGTCAGGGGATCCAGCCAGTCTCCCCGGTCGTAGTCCAGGAGGTCTCCGACTTTGGTGACTTCTGCCAGGACCAACCTCTGGCGCACCATGGGGGACTCCGCCATCTGCACACGAAGCTGGGGGTTGTGTAGCAGGGGTTCCGCGAGGAGATTTGCCCCCACGGTGGCCGCCACGGACCTGGTCACTGAAAACAGTTTCCAGGTCCGGAGGAGGTCCTGGTAGAAGACCGGCAGCTCGGAGAGGCCTCGCGGAAGACCTCTCGGATGGAGACAAAGGAGCTGCCGGTCATATCGGAGCCCTCGGAAGCGGCGCAGGAAGGCGTGCGCCAATACGCTCCATGCCAGACTACCTGCACCATAAAGGAGCCTCTGCAGGGCCTGGAGGCGGAAGACGTGGACCTGAGCGTGCAGACACTTCAGGCCCTGCCCTCCCTCCTCCAGGGGTAGATGGAGAACCCCCGCAGAGACCCAGTGCAGTCCTGACCAAAAGAACTCCAGAATCAACGTCCGGAGGGTGGTCAGGAAGCCCGGGGCCGGGACCAGGGTGTTGAGCCGGTACCAGAGCATGGACAGGACTAGTTGATTGAGCAGCAGTGCTCTCCCTCGAAGGGAGAGACACCGGAGCAGTCCTGTCCATTTCCGGAGCCGCTCCGACACCCTGCCCTCTAAACCTAGCCAGTTCTCCGGCGGAGACGGATGCGTGGCAGAAAGGTAAACGCCGAGATAGAGCAGCGGACCCGCGCTCCACCGGATGGCCTGAAGCGCGGGTGGGAGGGAGCTCGCCTGCCACCCGTCCCCTACCACCAGGCCAGAGCTCTTGATCCAATTGACCCGGGCGGAGGAGGCCGCCGAATAGATGGTCTGGCAAGCCTCCACCCGCACCAAGTCGCCCGGGTCCTAGACCACGAGGAGCACGTCGTTGGCGTACGCCGACAGGACCAGCCGCAGCTCCGGCTCCCGCAGCACCAACCCTGCCAACCTCCTACGGAGGAGACAGAGGAAGGGCTCGATCGCCAGAGCATACAGCTGGCCCGAGAGGGGGCACCCTTGACGTACTCCTTGCCCGAAGCTGACCGGTTCGGTCAGGGTCCAGTTGAGCCTGACCAAACACTCTGCGGAGGCGTACAGCACCTGGAGAAAACCCACAAACTGGGGCCCGAAGCCAAATGCTCGCAGAGTGCCCAGGAGATACCCGTGATGTTCGACGATCTCCCGGAGGACATCCGCGGCGGCCGGGTGCTGCTCGGTCCCCGAGCGGTCCCGTTCCTCAAGGGTGGCGTTAAAGTCCCCGCCCAGGACCAGGCACTCGCGAGGATCCAAGGTGCCGAGGAAGGCCGACGCCTGCTGATAAAAACACAATCTCTCCGGGCCCAATGTCGGGGCGTAAACGTTGACGAGATTAACCACAAGCCCCTCCATGCGGACCCGGAGGTGCAGCAGGCGGCCTGGCACAGCCTTGGCGACCCCCAGCACCTCAGGCCGTAGGTCGGGGGAGAACAGGGTCGCCACTCCAGCCGTACGAACTGTGAGGTGGCTAAAATAGACCCTGTCCCCCAACTCCAGCTGCCAGCTAGCTTCAGCGGCCGGATCCGTATGGGTCTCCTGCAGGAAAATCACAGAGTAGCCCCCCTCCCGAAGGAAGGAGAGCACCTGGCTCCTGCGGAGACCCATCCTACAGCCCCGGGTGTTTAATGTTGCAAAGGTGATCGGTGCCATAAGGAGGGCTGGGGGGGATCCTCACCAGCAGAGACGCTCACGGCCTCCTTCGGGCCGCGCAACAATCCGTGACCTACCCCGTGGGCGATTAAGGAGTCACGGAAGAGGCGGACCCGTTGGTAGGCCGCAGCGGCCTGCCTCCCGGTCCTCTTACCCTCCCCCATGAGGGCCCTCGCGGCCCGGAGGATCTGATGAAAATCCCCCCATCGCTGGAGTGCAAGCTGTACCTTGTTGCAGGAGCCACGGACGTCCTCAAGGAACTCCCGTAGCTCCTCTCTCAGCGTATGGGGGGGTGGGGTCACTGACCTATGGCTTTCCCCCAGTGGGGCCCCTGTCACAGCCCCGTGGCCCACCGAGACAGGCAAGCAGGGGGCAGACCCTCGACGTGGCGTCCGATGGGCCGACGCCACATGGCCCGCCTCAGATCCTGGCTCAATGGGGGGCGGCGGAGGGAAAATAGCAGCCCCTGGTGGGTCGGGACAGGGAAAAACAAAGGCCGCTCCTTGGGGGTCATCCTCTGGGATATAGAAGGAGACAGCCCCAGGGGCGGCAAAAGCATCACGGGAAGTGGAGGGGACAGGGACGGGGTCAGTGTCAGGGGTAGGGCTGGGAATCAGGAATAGGGACAGGGGAAGGGGCGATATTGGGATCGGGGGTCCCAGCAGCCAGGCCACTGGGTGGGGGGGGTAACACCCCACAAATGGGCTCAGGGATTTGCGGGGAGGGAGGTGGGCCCTCGGCGATGCCGGGCTCGTGCTCCAAGGCAGATGGTAAGGCCACGGCATCTGTAGGTGGAAAATCAACAATGGGGCCCCCACCCGGGAAGGAGGTTGGCTGCCCCTCAGCCACGAGGGAGTCACCTGGAGACTTGAGTCCCGGCTGCGTGGCACTGGCCGTCGCCTCAAGAGGCTTGGCGGCTGCTAGCGGGGTGCCATCTGCGGCCTGGTTGGTGGAAGAGTCCAGGGGCTCCTCGGAGGCGGGAACGGAGGCAGTGGATAAGGGGACGGAACACGGGGAAAGGGGGGCCGAGGCGAGGTCGTTCAAATCGAGGCCCACTGGCAGAGGGTCGTCCTCCCCCTGGGTAACCGGGGTCAGACCCAGGGCCTCGATCTCCTCATAAATGGAGGGGAGATCACCTTCCACCACCCCAGGGTTCTCCCCGCCAGCACCCAAAGTGACGCTCGCCTTGGTGTTTGCAGGGGCTTCAGATTGTAAGGGGGCGAGAGGGGCCTCAGCAGGGGCCTCCATAGGAAGGGACTCCGGAGGAGGGGCGATATTACCTTCCAGTGCTGCCACGGCATCCCCAGCCGGCACCATTGAATTGGAATCGGCAGGGGGCAAAGCGGAAGGCTCGGCATCGGTGCCCCCCTTCCTGGTCTTCCGGAGGGCTACCGCATCAGGTGGGAGGAGCGGAGCTCGAGCCTTCCGCTTGCCCCGCTTCCCCTGTACTAAGGACCAGCCCTCCATGGCATCATCCGGGGGTTGGCTAACAGGGGTCGGGTCAGGGAGCAAGGACGAAGGCTCAGGGACTCGGGGAGGCAATGGTGGGGCAGTATGTAGGAGGGAGGAGCCACCCTGGGGCATGCCCTTTTCTATGCCCGGCGGTATCCCTACCTCACCCTCCTCCACAGGGCACGCCAGATCGCAAGCGGCAGAGACGGGGCCCTCCCGCTCGTCTGGGCACACTAGGGGAGATACCCCTTGGGCCCGAGCGGGAGCGTTGTTGGGCCGGAAAGGAGGAGGGGCGGCTTCGGGCGCCGGGCAGCCAGGGGCGCCAGCGATAATGGGGCCGGCGCCCTGCCGGGGCTCGGGGGTCCTGGATGCCCCTCCGTGCCGGGCCAAGGGGCAGTCCTCCGGACGTGCCCCATCGCCCGGCAGAGGTAGCACCGGGCCTCCCCCGTTGAATAATGCACCCGGTAGCGGGCCCCCTGGTAGGGGACCAAGAAGGACCCCTCGAGCGCCTCACCGTCACGTGCCACCGGCGGCAGTTGTAACTGTACCTGCCGGCGGAACGAGAGGACATGACGGAGGGCGGGGTCTTTGCAGCCCAATGGGAGAGGGCTGACCACGGAGATCGGCCTCCCCAGGGTAGAGAGAGCAGGTAACAGGGTGGCATTAGGAAGGAAGGGAGGGTCAGAAGTCAGGACCAGTCGGGCGCCCAGGTCTTCTAGCGGCTCCAGGGGGACGAACACGCCCCCCACCGCCAGGCCCTTCTCCACCGCCTCCTGGGTGGCGGCCTCCGATGCTAGGAAGAAGACGACCTTTCCGTACATCTTGGAGGCTGCCACAATGGCCATGGGCCCCACCACCCTCGCCAACGCCCGCACGTAGGTTTCCACGTGGGCGAGGCGGGTACCAGGAGGCAACGGACGCTGTGCTTCCTAGTCAAGGTGGGGAAGGGGCCCCGGCCACTATAGATGGTAGCAGAGGCAGTGGTTGATTGAGATGATGATGCAGCGGCAGGCGGGGGGGCCGCCGCTACCTGGGCATATGCCCTGGGGGCCGGGGGAGGGACACCTACAGAGCTGGTGGAGGGAACAGCGGGGAGGGATGCCGCGGCTGATGGCGGGGCCGTGGCAGTGGGGGCAGCCCCCGCCATGGAGGGCCTGGCCTTCTTGGCGGGGCCTTTACCTTTCTTTGTGCCCTGGCCCTTCCTGCCGGCTGGGGGGGCTCCCCCAGAGTCGGAGGGAGCGAGGGACGTGGCAGCAGCGGAGGTCACCTCGGTATCTGCCGCTGCCGGCGCTCCAGCAGGGGCGTTAGCAGGTGGCACGGCAGCGGTGGTTGAGGTAGAGGCTAGGGGGGACGATGGTGGGGCGGGTGGAGGAGGGGCAGCAGGGTCTGCCCGAGAGGTCCCACTCGCCTCGTCCCCTGCCATAATGAGGACGGGGGCAGAACAAACACCGGAGGGGGCAGGGAGAGGGGAAGCAGGTCGACCACTTCTCCCCGCTAGGCTGCAGGCAGGGGAGGAGGGCGCCAAAAAGGGGTGGGCTGGATGGGAGCGGGACTATCAAGGGCTAGGGGTCAGTCACTGACTCGGGGAGGGTTTCCGGCTCCTCTAGTCTCACCAAGGAAGGGGGAATATAACAGCATTGGGGGGTGCAGTGAGACAAGGTCAAACTAAAATGGGAAGGGGCACAAGTGCAAGGGAGGGGACATGGGCGCACGAGGGGAGGGGCTAATCAATGCAAGGTGACCGCAGGGGAAGGGGAACAATCAGGCTGGGAGTGGGGCAGAGGAACCACGGGGCTAGCTTCAGAGGCTGGGGCGGGTCAAACAAAGAAAGGCTGCAGAGGGAAAGGGCGGGGCAGGCAAACAAGCTGGAGCTAGCGAGGGGCTGGGGCAAAGGGGAGGGGTAAAAGGCAGCAAGGGGCAAATGCGTAGGCAGCGGGGGCAAAGCTGGGGGCTTGCTGCACGGGGGGGGTCAGTCCAAAAGGGGGGGGTACGTGCACCCACGTGCGCTTGTAACAAAAGGAAAGTCTTTGGAAGCTGGCTGCTGTATCAGGCCCAATGGTGGCAACAGGGCGTAGCAAGCCTAGGTGAGCAGCTGAGTCCCAGAGGTAGGAGTTCGAGGCAGATGGTGAGTAGCCGGTGGGGGTGGTGGAGGGGGCAACGATGATGGTGGTGGTGTGGGTCCGGGGGGGACACAGATGGACCAGGGGGCAGGCTCCACGCCACACCCCCTGTGTCCCCACAAACACAGTCTAGACCCCCACCACAAGAGCACAGTTCAAAAGTTACTCAGTCCGTAAGGGCCCCCTCCACGGTGGTCTGTGGAATTCCTACGCGCTCCCTCACTGGTAGATGGTCTTCTTCTTCTCCTCCTCCTCAGGGCTCCAGCAGCTCCCCAGCAGCAAACGCAGCAGCTCCAGGCGGCAGTCTGGTGGCCAGCAGGAAGGACCCTTCTCAGGTGGAGATGGTGGTGGTGGTGTCCACAGCAGTAGGAGCAATGGCTGGGGTCTCTCCCTCCCCTCCTCTGGGGAGTGGGCCAGCAGGCCCCCCCCAAGGGGCTGTAGCTGGAGCAGCAGCAACCAAGGGTGTGGGTGGGTCTAGCAGCCAGCCAGCAAGCAGGTAGTAGAGAAAGAGGAGGAGCAGCCCCCTCCCTCCAGGCCAGAGGGCTACAGGAGAGTGATCTATTATCCCAGGTCAGACAGGGTTTCTGTTCCCTGAGTGACCAGAGCAGGGGCTGCACTAGAGTAATCAGGAACCTGCTAGAACCAGTTAAGGCAGGCAGGCTAATTAGGACACCTGGAGCCAATTAAGAAGAAGCTTCTAGAATCAGTTAAGGTAGGCTAATCAGGGCACCTGGATTTTAAAAAGGAGCTCACTTCAGTTTGTGGTGGGAGTGTGAGGAGCTGGGAGCAAGAGGCGCAAGGAGCTGAGAGTGAGAGGGTGAGGGTGAGGGTGAGCTGCTGGAGGACTGAGGAGCACAAGCGTTATCAGACACCAGGAGGAAGGTCCTGTGGTGAGAATAAGGAAGGTGTTTGGAGGAGGCCATGGGGAAGTAGCCCAGGGAGTTGTAGCTGTCATGCAGCTGTTACAGGAGGCACTATAGACAGCTGCAATCCACAGGGCCCTGGGCTGGAACCTGGAGTAGAGGGCGGGCCCGGGTTCCCCCCAAACCTCCCAATTGACCTGGACAGTGGGTTCTCCCAGAGGGGAAGGGCTCTGGGCTGTTCCCCAACCCACATGGTGAAACTCTGAGGCAAGAAAATCTGCCAATAAGCGCAGGACCCACCAAGATAGAGGAGGAACTTTGTCACAAAGGTCTCTTTCTATAAGTCTATAATATATAACTAAACTATTGTTGTATGTAAAGTAAATAAGGTTTTAAAAATGTTTAAGAAGCTTCATTTAAAATTAAATTAAAATGCAGATCCCCCCCAGACCGGTGGCCAGGACCCGGGCAGTGTGAGTGCCACTGAAAATCAGCTCGTGTGCCGCCTTTGGCATGCGTGCCATAGGTTGCCTACCCCTGTTCTATAGTTTTGCTCCATTGACTTTGGAGTCCTCTTATATTTATACCAATATAAGTGAGCTCTAAATCAAGATTTATTGACTTGAGAAATAAATATCGTCAAGGGTGAAGCTTTATCTTAAGACATAATACATGTTGATTTTCAGCAAAACAATAGGTTACTGTATACATTGTTACATAAATTCATTATTGGAATTGCTCAAGTAGCTAGGACAGCATGCCAGCTAATAGCAGAAAGTAGCAGGAGGTTTTCCCCCCTGAGAGTTCTAAAAGTAAGTTGATGAAGTAAGAGGCCTGGAAAAAAAAACTATTTCCTTGTAAGGAGTGAAACTATAGCTTTCATGGAACTCAGCACAGCCAATTAGGAAGCAGTTATTTGTACAATTCATTTGATTGGCTGTATACGGTGTTGTTAAGCCATGTTGACATTCTTCCAGATCTCCAGTATTGCTCAACTCTCAGGAGAAATTTACTGATCTGTCATGACTACACTTGTGATGAGTCCAGCCCTATTTTTCTAGTTAGCTAACAGTTGGTGAACCAATCCTGATTTCCTTCTAGTGTAATTATTCTTCATATGTATTTACTAATTTTCAGATTGTGGGTTGTTCACAATCTGTTCTCTGACTATTTGTGTTGTCTGGTAGGGCAGCTGATGTAAGCCATGTGATGTTATTTGTGCTCCTTGATTGCATGACGGAAATATTTTAGGTAGGAGAAGAAGAATACCTGTGTAACAAATATTCAATAACAAGCAATGCATGGATTTTTGAATAATCAACCACATATGGTAAATTCATCAAGCTTTCACAAGACTTCCAATTGTTTCAATAATTGCAAATAACAAATGGCATGATACCAGGAATCCTGGTGAACTTTAATCACAAATGGATTAATAAATCAGGGTAGGATTATTTTTTGACTATTTGACCAGCCTTCCTCTTATAAATCATGTATGTTGGACAAAAACTGACAAAAACAACAAGGAGTCCTTGTGTCACCTTAGAGACTAACAAATTTATTTGGGCATAAGCTTTCGTGGACTCCACTTCATCAGATGCATGAAGTGAAAAATACAGGAGCAGGTATCAATACATGAAAGGATGGGGGTTGCTTTACCAAGTGTGAGGTCAGTCTAACGAGATAAATCAATTAACAGCAGGATACCAAGGGAGGAAAAATAACTTTTGAAGTGGTAAGAGAGTGGCCCATTACAGACAGTTGACAAGAAGGTGTGAGTAACAGTAGGGAGAAATTAGTATTGGGGAAATTAAGTTTAGGTTTTGTAATGACCCAACCACTCCCAGTCTTTATTCAGGCCTAATCTGATAGTATCCAGTTTGCAAATTAGTTCCTATAATGGTGTCCCTTGAATAGATATGTGGACAGAGTTGGCACCGGGGTTTGTAGCAGGGTTTGGTTCCTGGGTCAGTATTTTTGTTGTGTGGTGTGTAGTTGCTGGTGAGTATTTGCTTCAGGCTGGGGAGCTGTCTGTAGGCCAGTCCTCGCCTACAATCTCCCAAGGTCTGTGAGAGTGAGGGATCGTCCTTCAGGATAGGCTGTAGATCCTTGATGATGCGCTGGAGAGGTTTTAGTTGGGGGCTGTAGGTGACGGCTAGTGGCGTTCTGTTACTTTCTTTGTTGGGCCTGTCTTGTAGTAGGTGACTTCTCGATACACTTTTGGCTCTGTAAGTCTGTTTCTTCACTTCAGCAGGTGGGTATTGCAGTTTTAAGAATGCTTGATAGAGATTCTGTAGGTGTTTGTCTCTGTCTGAGGGATCGGAGCAAATGTGGTTGTATCTTAGAGTTAGGCTGTAGACAATGGATCGTGTGATGTGGTCTGGATGACAGCTGGAGGAATGTAGGTAAGTATAGCGGTCAGTAGGTTTCCGGTATAGGGTGGTGTTTATGTGACCATCGCTTATTAGCACTGTAGTGTCTAGGAAGTGGACCTCTTGTGTGGGCTGGTCCAGGCTGAGGTTGATGGTAGGGTGGAAATCATTGAAATCTTGGTGGAATTCCTCAAGGGCCTCCTTCCCATGGGCCCAGATGATGAAGATGTCATCAGTGTAGCACAAGTAGAGTAGGGGCGTAGGGGACGAGAGCTGAGGAAGCGTTGTTCTAAGTCAACAAAAAAACTTCAAAAATAGACTCCAACGTGAAGCTGCAGAACTGGAATTAATTTGCAAACTGGATACCATCAGATTAGGCCTGAATAAAGACTGGGAGTGGTTGGGTCATTACAAAACCTAAACTTTATTTCCCCAATACTAATTTCTCCCTACGGTTACTCACACCTTCTTGTCAACTGTCTGTAATGGGCCACTCTCTTACCACTTTTCCTCCCTTGGTATCTTGCTGTTAATTGATTTATCTTGTTAGACTGACCTCACACTTGATAAAGCAACCCCCATCCTTTCATGTATTTATACCTGCTTCTGTATTTTTCACTTCATGCATCTGATGAAGTGGGTTCTAGCCCACAAAGGCTTATGCCCAAATACATTTGTTAGTCTCTAAGGTGCCACAAGGACTCCTCGTTGTTTTTGCTGATACAGACTAACATGGCTACCACTCAAAAAACTGACAGATATTCTTTGCCTATTTTAGCATTCAGGACTCTTTCCTTTGGGCCCAGAGCCTAGAATTGAAACTCTGGGCACTGGATTGTCATGCTGTCTGTAACTGCTGTTACTGTCACATCATTTAAATGAATTATATCTATTACAGATGTGAATGCTATCACTGGCTTTGGAGATAAAGTCAGCATTCCTGTCACACAGACTCGGTTGTATGTTAAACAATGCTTAACAATTTGTAGCTTTTTTCCATGACTGACACATTTACTATCACTTACAATTCCAAAATATTATGACCTGGAGCATAGATGTCAGTGTCTTGTGACTAATGAATATAATGCGGCAATTTCTATTCTGAAATATGTCCTATACAATGAAACATGACTTCTAAATTAGAGTTTTACTTGAAAAAAGGGTGTAACTCTCATAGAACTTTTGCATTACCATTATTTGGTACAGGGCAGTATTCACCAATAGGTGAAATTCAATTACTTTAGATCCAGAAGCGAAGGTGTAGAGTAATTAGTAGAAGAGGGTTTCCTGAAGGGGATCTTAGGGATAGTGGCAAGTGTGAGAGAGGTTCTGGGCAGGAGGAGCTGGAGCAACATGGGGTGGAGCATGTGAGGTAAGTAGGGAAGAAGAGCTAGGCATGTGGAGAAGCATTGACAAAGAAGGGAACCAGAACTGAGTACAGGTGGTCCTGAGAAGAAGCTGGCATTCCATAGCAGCACCATTACTAACCAACCGGGGAGAGGAGCTAAAGATAAGGGCTGGTGGTGCATAAAGGGGAAAGAGATGGAGGAGCTGCAGACCTAGCCAAGGAGAGCTAGATGGCTCTGTGAAAAGAGAGAGTGGTGGGAGGTGGCAGTGTAGTGGTCTCTGAGTTGTTCTAGGGATAAAGAGTTCATTAGAAATATAATTATAAAAATTGTTATAGTTGTGTTTATAACAATTGAAATGTTACAACAATTTGGAAAGAATCCTTGAACTAATCATATGCTGAATAGGTAATAAAACCAGCTTAATATACACACAGGAAAAAAGCAGTAACAGAAAACAAACCCCAGAACTATACTCTTTGTGCCAGGTGCCAGCTCTTGCCAAGACTGCAGGCATTAGCTAAGAACTGACAAACTCAGTTGGAGACCAGACCAGTGCACCTGTATGCTAGTTTTGCTCAAAACAGGTATTAGTCTTACAATGTGTTTAGTATTTAGACTCTATGAAATGCTTGTAAATTGTTGCATGCATTAATCTCACTTGTAATGTTGGTATTCCATGCTATAACAAAATGTGTAAGTCTTGGTTTATAACTCTGAAAATGTTTGCTCTGACCTTGTGAACCCAGGCACAGGAATCATCCCCCACTGCCCACCCAGAAGGACTATCAAAATCAGATGGGCCATCAAGGGATATCACAATGCTCCATGCAAGGAAGCTTGTCCTGGGGGCTTGGAAGCTGAATGAAGGAAATAAAACAAGTCATAGGAAAATTTTCCATCTCTCCTCACAGTTTTGAACTCTGACAGGGCCAGAGACTCTAAACTGAGGAAAAGTTCCCCAGGGGTTACCTCTGGGTCTGCACTGAAGGACACTTTGAATTGACAGATCACTACAATCCTGTCACTCTTAGGTTTTAGATGGTAACTCATTTGTGTATATATGTTTGCTTGCTTTAACTGTAAATAACACATATTTCTTTTTTCTAGTTAATGAACCTTTAGATAGTTTACTATAGGATTGGCTACAGGTGTTCTCTTTGGTGTAAGATCTAGAGTACCAATTGATCTAAGGTAAGTGACTTGTCTCTTGGGCCTGGAAGCAACCTGAATATGGTATGATTTTTGGTGTAAATGACCATTTATCTCTAAACCCAGATAGTCTGGGTGGCAAGATAGACTGGAGAGTCTAGGGATCTGTCTGTGACTCCATGGTAAGACTGGTATAGTGATCCAGGAGTTCACATTTGTTACTGGCTTTGTGAAATTTAATTATAGAACATTCCACCAGTTTGAGGTGTCTGCCCTGTTTTTGATAGGCTGCCCTTCGGTAAGCATTCATGGTTGTGAGTCATGACACCATGGTCAACAGCATGACACCATGGGCATAGTTTGGGAGAGGATCGGGGGGGCATTGCCCCAAAGCCTTGGGCAGGTGCGGAATTTCTCCCCACATGCACGGCCCCATTGGCCTGACAGGAGCTGCCCCTCTTGAATATATAAGTCAAACTAGCCTGTGTTTGACTTATAGATAGGTCACTGACACCTCTATCAGACTTCATAGAAATATCCAGAGCAATGTATTAGAATTTGTTAATAGTGATTATTAATAGTATTTGTTACTTAGGGTATGTCTACACTACAGGATTAATTCGAATTTATATAATTCGAATTTAGGAAACCGATTTTATAAATTCGAATGTATTCGGCCACACTAGGCACCATTAATTCGGTGGTTTGCGTCCAAGCTACCATAGTAGCATCGATTTCCAGAGCGTTGCATTGTGGGTAGCTTTTACATAGCTATCCCATAGTTCCCGCAGTCTCCACCCCCCTTGGAATTCTGGGTTGAGACCCCAGTGCATGATGGGGCAAAAAACATTGTCGCAGGTAGTTCTGGGTACAGCCTCCCCCTCCCTCCCTGAAAGCAACGGCAGACAACCATTTCGCGCCTTTTTTCCTGAGTGAACTCTGCAGACTCCATTCTGCATCAAGCATGGATCCCGTTGTGCTCCAGAACGCAGTCTTGAACATTGTAAACACCTCGCGCTTTCTCGTGGAGTTTATGCTTACACAGGACCAGAAAAAAGAGGCGAGGAGGAGGAGGAGGCGGCGATTGCAGCGCAGCGACCAGCGTGATGAGGACATGGACACGGACACAGAATTCTCTGAGACCGCGGGCCCCGGTGCTTTGGAGATTATGATGTTAATGGGCCAGGTTATAGGCTTTGAACGCCGATTCTGGGCCCGGGAAACAAGCACAGACTGGTGGGACCGCATAGTGTTGCAGGTGTGGGACGATTCCCAGTGGCTGAGAAACTTTCGCATGCGTAAGGGCACTTTCATGGAACTTTGTGACTTGCTTTCCCCTGCCCTGAAGCGCCAGAATACCAAGATGAGAGCAGCCCTCACAGTTGAGAAGCGAGTGGCGATAGCCCTGTGGAAGCTTGCAACGCCAGACAGCTACCGGTCAGTCGGGAATCAATTTGGAGTGGGCAAATCTACTGTGGGGGCTGCTGTGATGCAAGTAGCCAAAGCAATCACGGAGGTGCTGCTACGAAAGGTAGTGACTCTGGGAAATGTGCAGGTCATAGTGGATGGCTTTGCTGCAATGGGATTCCCTAACTGTGGTGGGGCAATAGATGGAACCCATATTCCTATCTTGGCACCGGAGCACCAGGGTACCCAGTACATAAACCGCAAGGGGTACTTCTCAATGGTGCTGCAAGCACTTGTGGATCACAAGGGACGTTTCACCAACATCCATGTGGGCTGGCCGGGAAGGGTTCATGACGCTCGCGTCTTCAGGAACACCAATCTGTTTAAACGGCTGCAGCAAGGGACTTACTTTCCGGACCAGAAAATAACCGTGGGGGATGTTGAAATGCCAATTGTTATTCTTGGGGACCCAGCCTACCCCTTAATGCCATGGCTCATGAAGCCATACACAGGCAGCCTGGACAGGAGTCAGGAGTTGTTCAACTACAGGCTGAGCAAGTGCAGAATGGTGGTAGAATGTGCATTTGGCCGTTTAAAAGGTCGCTGGCGATCCTTATTGACTCGCTCAGACCTCAGCCAAACCAATATCCCCATTGTTATTACTGCTTGCTGTGTGCTTCACAATCTCTGTGAGAGCAAGGGGGAGACCTTTATGGTAGGGTGGGAGGCTGAGGCAAATCGCCTGGCTGCTGATTACTCGCAGCCAGACACCAGGGCGATTAGAAGAGCACACGATGAAGCGCTGCGCATTAGGGAAGCTTTGAAAACCAGTTTCATGACTGGCCAGGCTACAGTGTGAAATTTATGTTTGTTTATCCTTCCTGAAAACCCGCCCCCTTTATTGACTCATTCTCTGTAAGGAACCCACCCTCCCCCTTCCCCCAGCTTGCTTTCAAAGGAAATAAAGTCACCATTGTTTAAAAATCATTTATTCTTTATTAATTGATTATAAAAAGAGGGAGAGAACCTGAGTGGGGTTTGGGAGGAGGATCAGCGGGAAGGAAAAGCCCAGTAAAAAAAGGTTAAGAAAATGGCAGCCTTTTGCTTGGGCTGTCCACTGGGGTGGAATGGGAGGGTGTACGGAGCCTCCCCCCCCGTGTTCTTACACATCTGGGTGTGGAGGCTATGGAACATGGTGAGGAGGTAGGGGGGTTATACAGGGGCTGTAGCGGCACAGAACCTGAGTGGGGTTTGGGAGGAGGATCTGCGGGAAGGAAAAGCCCAGTAAAAAAAGGTTAAAAAAATGGCAGCCTTTTGCTTGGGCTGTCCACTGGGGTGGAATGGGAGGGTGTACGGAGCCTCCCCCCCCGTGTTCTTACACATCTGGGTGTGGAGGCTATGGAACATGGTGAGGAGGTAGGGGGGTTATACAGGGGCTGTAGCGGCACAGAACCTGAGTGGGGTTTGGGAGGAGGATCTGCGGGAAGGAAAAGCCCAGTAAAAAAAGGTTAAAAAAATGGCAGCCTTTTGCTTGGGCTGTCCACTGGGGTGGAATGGGAGGGTGTACGGAGCCTCCCCCCCCGTGTTCTTACACGTCTGGGTGTGGAGGCTATGGAACATGGTGAGGAGGTAGGGGGGTTATACAGGGGCTGTAGCGGCACTCGGTTCTCCAGCAGCCGTTCCTGAAGCTCCACCAGACGCCGGAGCATGTCTGTTTGCTCACGCAGCAGCCCCAGCGTTGCTTCCCGACTCCTCTGATCTTCCTGCCGCCACCTCTCATCTCGAGCGTCTCTCCTCTCCTCACGTTGGTCCCTCATGTCCTCACGTTGGTCCCTCATGTCCTCACGTTGGTCCCTCCTGTCCTCACGGTCACTGGCTTCTTTCCTATACTTGCAAACCGTCTCCTTCCACTCATTCAGATGAGCTCTTTCATTCCTGGTGGATTGCATGATTTCGGAAAACATCTCTTCTCTCGTCTTTTTCTTACGACGCCTTATCTGGGATAGCCTTCGGGAAGGAGGAGGGAGGCTTGAAACATTTGCACCTGCTGGAGGGAGTGAAAAAAGGAGAGAATTTTTTTAAAAGATACATTTTTCAGAACAATGCTTATACTCTTTCACGGTGTATACTATTCACATTACATAGCACATGTGATTTCTGTGCAAGGTCGCATTTTGCCTCTTAATATTGAGTGCCTGTGGCTTTGCTGCTAGAGATCACAGACGCAGGTCGGGGCAACAGAATTCACCTTGCATGCTGCCATGGTAAGCCACTGTCTTTAGGCTTCTGCGCCCTGCTTTCCCACATACCAAGCAAAGCCCGTTGTGCTGCAGTTTTCCTGTTAGCTTGTTTTCTGCTGCTGAAGGTTAACACCCCCCCCCCATCCAATTCTCTGGGATGAGTGCTTTCTCCCTCCCCCCACCGCGTGGCTGGTATCAGGGAAGATCCCTGCAGGAACCAAACTAACACCCCCCCCCCACCCGCCATGAATTCTCTGGGATGAGTGCTTTCTCCCTCCCCCCACCGCGTGGCTGGTATCAGGGAAGATCCCTGCAGGAACCAAACTAACGCACCCCCCCCCACCCACCATGAATTCTCTGGGATGAGTGCTTTCTCCCTCCCCCCACCGCGTGGCTGGTATCAGGGAAGATCCCTGCAGGAACCAAACTAACGCACCCCCCCCCCACCCGCCATGAATTCTCTGGGATGAGTGCTTTCTCCCTCCCCCCACCGCGTGGCTGGTATCAGGGAAGATCCCTGCAGGAACCAAACTAACGCACCCCCCCCCCACCCGCCATGAATTCTCTGGGATGAGTGCTTTCTCCCTCCCCCCACCGCGTGGCTGGTATCAGGGAAGATCCCTGCAGGAACCAAACTAACGCACCCCCCCCCCCACCCGCCATGAATTCTCTGGGATGAGTGCTTTCTCCCTCCCCCCACCGCGTGGCTGGTATCAGGGAAGATCCCTGCAGGAACCAAACTAACACACCCCCCCCCACCCGCCATGAATTCTCTGGGATGAGTGCTTTCTCCCTCCCCCCACCGCCTGGCTGGTATCAGGGAAGATCCCTGCTAGCAAAACGCGAAAAGCTCTGGGCCAATCCTCCCCCCCCCCCCTTGCACTTGGCTAAATGCAGGGAAGGATTTCTTTTCAGCCACAGGCAAACAGCCCAGTAGGAACGGCCACCTCAGTCCCCTTAATTAAATTCCCTTATTTCAACCAGGTTACCCTAAGCGATATCACTCTCCTGAGGATTACACAGCAAGATAAAGAACGGATGTTGCTTGAATGCCAGCAAACACCGGGACCATACGCTGCCAGGCTCTGTCAGGCAATGATACCAGATTACTTGCTACTAGCATGGCGTGGTCAAGTGTCCTACCATGGAGGACGGAATAAGGCTGCACTGCCCAGAAACCTTGTGGCAAGGCTTTTGGAGTACCTCCAGGAGAGCTTCATGGAGATGTCCCTGGAGGATTTCCGCTCCATCCCCAGACATGTTAACAGACTTTTCCAGTAGCTGTACTGGCTGCGAATGCATCCCAAGTGCTCAGGGCAAATTAATCATTAAAAATGCTTGCTTTTAAACCATGTTTTCTATTTTAAAAGGTAAACTCACCTGAGGTCCCTTCCATGGGGTCATGGTCTTGGGTGCTGGCTTGGGAGGCTTGGGAGGGTACTTCAGTCAGGGTGAGAAACAGTTCCTGGCTGTTGGGGAGAACGGAGAGCTGGGTGCTCTCTGCCAGCTCGTCCTCCTCCTCCTCCTCCTCTTCCCCTTCCACGGAATCATCAGGTGTACCTGATGAGATTATCCCCAGCTCGGAATCCACAGTCAGAGGTGGGGTAGTGGTGGCGGCCCCCCCTAGAAATGCATTTAGCTCAGCGTAGAAGCGGCATGTCCGCGGCTCTGACCCGGAGCGACCGTTTGCCTCCTTTGCTTTTTGATAGGCTTGTCTGAGCTCCTTGACTTTCACGCGGCACTGATCTGTGTCCCTATTGTGGCCTCTCTCCATCATGCCCTTGGAAATTTTTTCATAAGTTTTGGCATTTCGTCTTTTCGAACGCAGTTCAGCTAGCACTGAATCCTCTCCCCATATAGAGATCAAATCCAGTACCTCCTGTACGGTCCATGCTGGTGCTCTTTTTCGATTATCAGCCTGCATGGTTACCTGTGCTGATGAGCTCTCTGTGGTCACCTGTGCTCTCCACGCTGTGCAAACAGGAAATGAAATTCAAATGTTCCCGGGGCTTTTCCTGTCCACCTGGCCAGTGCATGCGAGTTCAGATTGCTGGCCAGAGCGGTCACAATGGTGCACTGTGGGATAGCTCCTGGAGGCCAATAACATCGAATTGCGGCCACACTAACGCTAATTCGAATTGACAAATTCGATTTTGGCGCTACTCCGCTCGTCGGGGTGGAGTACAGAAATCGAATTAAAGGGCCCTTTAATTCGAATTAAATGGCTTCGTTGTGTGGACGGGTCAAGCGTTAATTCGAATTAAGGCAGCTAAATCCGAATTAAAGTCGTAGTGTAGACCAGGCCTTATATTCTTATAGCACCTAAATGCCCCAACCAGTATTGGGGGTCCATGGTGCTAGATATTGAACAAATATAGAATAGAAGATGGTGCCTACTCTGAAGCACTTACTTTCTAAAAGATAAGACAGACAAGTTGAACCTAGGTGGCAGAGAATGTAAAGAGAATAACTTTTATTCCTTATATACTAATGCTAGGAGTCTGGGTAATATTCAAGAAGAATTGAATATTCTCATTGTTGAGAAGAAATTTGATATAATTGGCATTACTGAAACCTGGTGACACAAGTGGAATGTTAAAAACACCAGTGAGGAGGACAGAGTGAGTATAGAGATGCAGTGTGGCATTCTACGTTAAAGACACCATCCCCTGTTTCTGAGTTATTGATAACTCAGACCTGCAGGATCTTGAATGTATGTGGAGCAATGTGCTATCTAACAAAGCCCAGGAAGGGAACTGGTGGAGTTCTGCTACAGATCATCAAATCAAACCAGAGAGAGGGATAAGTTGCTCCTTAAACACCTGTTATGTGTGGAAAGAAAAATGGTGGTATTATGGGTAATTTCACTTTGGGAGAAATATGTAGGAAGTCTCATGCAGCCAACAGTAAAACATTATTGAAATTTCTAAAAATTATAGAGGATAATTTTCAAACATAAAAGTATTGCACGCAACATGGGGTAACTATTTTGGACCTCGTTATGATGGATAAAGATCTGGACTGGAAATTGATGGTTGCCAGGAACCAGTGCCCATGACTTGATTACATTACTTAAGGGCAAACAGAGGGATTGTCCCAATCAGTAATATTTGTACTTGGTGCTTCAAAAGGGCTGATTTCTCAAGGCTGAGATAGAATGAAACTGATTGAGAGGAAAAATTTAGACAGAAAAATGTGAATGAAATTTGGGAGTTGTTTAAGAAGAGTTTATTACATGGTCATAAAACTAAAATTCCACAATTATGAAAGAGAACGGCTTTGGTTAAAAGACCATCCTGGTTAGTAGGGGAAATTAAAGCAGAAATTAGAAGTAATAATAATAAAAATAAAAAAATATATAGAACGTGGAAAAAGGGGAAGTAGATAGAAACAATACAAAGTTGCCTGTGCAACCTTAATTTGCCCCTATTGTGAGTATGAATTATGATTCAATCTTTAATTACATGGTCACATACTATTTTTTCCACAGGACCCCTGTCTCATTCAGTTTACATGATGGAGCTGCTCTGGGGATGAATCAGGTGTGTGCAGTGGAGACTATTATCTATGGGAGCTCTGCCTCATTTATTACAGAAGTAACAAACGGGGCAACCAAAATTACTAGAAACTTTTGACCGTAATCTTCTTGTGCCTCAGTTCCCCATCTGTAAAAAGGGGCTATTAATACCCCTTCACTCCACAGAGGTGTTAAAAATAAATTCATTAATGTTGGTGAATCACTCGGATACTATAGTTTTGAGCACTATAGAAAAGCTCATGAGACATTAATAGATCTTTCTTCAGCGCAGGGTTTGAATAGTGTGCAGTAAATGAGCCTGGGGGCCTGTCATAACTATAAAGGGAAGGGTAACAGCTCTCCTGTGTACAGTACTATAAAATCCCTCCTGGCCAGAGACTCCAAAATCCTTTTACATGTAAAGGGTTAAGAAGCTTGGGTAACCTGGCTGACACCTGACCCAAAGGACCAATAAGGGGACAAGATACTTTCAAATCTTGGGGTGGGGGAAAGGCTTTTGTTGTGCTCTTTGTTTAAGGGGTTGTTCGCTCTTGGGACTGAGAGGGACCAGACATCAATCCAGGTTCTCCCCATCTTTCTAAACAAGTCTCTCATATTTCAAACTTGTAAGTAAAAAGCCAGGCAAGGCGTCTTAGTATTACTTTGTTTTCTCAACTTGTAAATGTACCTTTTACTAGAGTGTTTATCTTTGTTTGCTGTACTTTGAACCTGAGACTAGAGGGGGGTCCTCTGAGCTCTTTAAGTTTGATTACCCTGTAAAGTTATTTTCCATACTGATTTTACAGAGATGATTTTTACCTTTTTCTTTAATTAAAAGCCTTCTTTTTAAGAACCTGATTGATTTTTCCTTGTTTTTAGATCCAAGGGAGTTGGATCTGTATTCACCAGGAGTTGGTGAAAGGAAGGAGGGGGGAAGGGTCAATTTCTCCTTGTTTTTAGATCCAAGGGAGTTGGATCTGTATTCACCAGGAGTTGGTGAAAGGAAGGAGGGGGGAAGGGTCAATTTCTCCTTGTTTTAAGATCCAAGGGAGTTGGATCTGTATTCACCAGGAGTTGGTGAAAGGAAGGAGGGGGGAAGGGTCAATTTCTCCTTGTTTTAAGATCCAAGGGGTTTGGATCTGTATTCACCAGGGAATTGGTGAAAGGTTTCTCAAAGCTTCCCAGGGAAGGGAATTAGCTTGTGGGAATGGTGGCAGCGGACCAGATCTAAGCTGGTAGTTAAGCTTAGAAGTCCTCATGCAGGCCCCCACACTTGTACCCTAAAGTTCAAAGTGGGGATACAGCCTTGACAGGGCCACACACTGAAAAATGTGGATATGGAATAGCTGTTAATCAAGTGAGCAACGTCTATCCTGTGCACAGAATGAGGCCCAACTTGAGAAGCCTAGGACCTGACTTTTCCAGAATACTTAGGAATATGGAGCACTTTATCTGTTCAAAGCACAGTTCCCAGTTGCAGCTCTGAGTGCTCCACACTTCTGCAAATCAGACTCCAGGGTCTCAAGTTAGACACCCAGAAAAAGAGGAACACACAATTAGTGTCCACCTATGAAAAGTTTGGTTTAAAGAACTCTGTAGCAGAGGCAGGGTTAGAATCCAATTCTGGAGCGCAGCATTCATAGAATCATAGATTAGAGTTGGAAGAGACCTCAGGAGGTCATCTAATCCACCCCCCTGCTCAAAGCAGAACCAACCCCAACTAAATCATCCCAGCCAGCCAGGGCTTTGTCAAGCCAGGCCTTAAAAACCTCTAAAGATGGAGATTCCACCACCTCCCTAGGTAACCCATTCCAGTGCTTCACCACCCTCCTAGTGAAATAGTTTCCCCCTAATATCCAACCTAGACCTCCCCCACTGCAACTTGAGACCATTGCTCCTTGTTCTGTCATCTGCCATCACTGAGAACAGCCTAGCTCCATCCTCTTTGGAACCCCCCTTCAAGTAGTTAAAGACTGCTGTCAAATCCCCCCTCACTATTCTTTTCTGCAGACTAAATAAGCCCAGTTCCCTAAACCTCTCCTCATAAGTCATGTTCCCCAGCCCCATAATCATTTTTGTTGCCCTCCGCTGGACTCTCTCCAATTTGTCCATATCCTTTCTGTAGTGTGGGGCCCAAAACTGGACACAATACTCCAGATGTGGCCTCATCAGTGCCGAATTGAGGGAAATGATTATTCCCCTCTATCTACTGGCAATGCTCCGAATGCAGCCCAATATGCTGTTAGCCTTCTTGGCAACAAGGGCACACTGTTGACTCATATCCAACTTCTTCTCTGTAATCCCCAGGTGCTTTTCTGCAGAACTGCTGCTTAGCCAGTTGGTTTCTAGCCTGTAGCAGTGCATGGGATTCTTCCGTCCTAAGTGCAGGACTCTGCACTTGTTTTTGTTGAACCTTGTCAGATTTCTTTTGGCCCAATCCTCCAATTTGTCTAGGTCACTCTGGACCCTATCCCTACCCTCCAGCATATCTACCTCTTCCCCCCCATCTTAGTGTCATTCGCAAACTTGCTGAGGGTGCAATCCATCCCATCATCCAGATCATTAATAAAGATGTTGAACAAAACCGGCCCCAGGACCGACTCCTGGGGCACTCCGCTGGATACCGGCTGCCAACTAGACATAGAGCCGTTGATCACTACCTGTTGAGCCTGACAATCTAGCCAGCTTTCTATCCACCTTATAGTCCGTCCATCCATCCATACTTTTTAAACTTGCTGGCAAGAATACTGTGGGAGGCCGTATTAAAAGCTTTGCTAAAGTCAAGGTATATCATGTCCACCGCTTTCCCCATATCCACAGGTCCAGTTATCTCATTATAGAAGACTATCAGGTTGGTCAGGCATGACTTGCCCTTGGTGAATCCATGTTGACTGTTCCTGATCACCTTCCTCTCCTCCAAGTGCTTCAAAATGGATTCCTTGAGGACCTGCTCCGTGATTTTTCCAGGGACTGAGGCGAGGCTGACCAGTCTGTTGTTCCCCGGATTCTCCTTCTTCCCTTTTTTAAATATGGGCACTATATTTGCCTTTTTCCAATCGTCTGGGACCTCCCCCGATCGCCACGAGTTTTCAAAGATCATGGCCAATGGCTTTGCAATCACATCAGCCAACTCCCTCAGCACCCTCGGATGCATTTCATTCGGCCACATGGACTTGTGCATGTACAGTTTTTCTAAATAGTCCTTAACCTGTTCTTTCACCACTGAGAGCTGCTCACCTCCTCCCATACTGTGCCGCCCAGTGCAGCAGTCTGGGAGCTGACCTTGTCTTTGAAGACCGAGGCAAAAAAAGCATTGAGTACTTTAGCTTTTTCCCACATCATCCGTCACTAGGTTTCCTCCCCCATTCAGTAAGGGTCCCACACATCCCCTGACCTTCTTCTTGTTGCTAACATACCTGTAGAAACCCTTCTAGTTACCCTTGATATCTCTTGTTAGCTGCAACTCCAATTGTGCTTTGGCCTTCCTGATTACACCCCGGCATGCTCGAGTAATATTTTTATACTCCTCCCTAGTCATCTGTCCAAGTTTACACTTCTTGTAAGCTTCCTTTTTGTGTTTAAGCTCACCAAAGATTTCTCTGTTAAGCCAAGCTGGTCACCTGCCATATTTGCTATTCTTTCTGCACATCAGGATGGTTTGTTCCTGTACCCTCAATAAGGCTTCTTTAAAATACAGCCAGCTCTCCTAGACTCCTTTCCCCCTCATATTAGCCTCCCAGTGGATCCTGCCCATCAGTTTCCTGAGGGAGTCAAAGTCTGCTTTTCTGAAGTCCAGGATCCGTATTCTGTTACTCTCCTTTCTTCCTTTAGTCAGAATCCTGAACTCTATCATCTCATGATCACTGCTGCCCAGGTTGCCGCCCACTTCAACTTCCCCTACCAGTTCTTCCTGTTTGTGAGCAGCAGGTCAAGAGGAGCACGGCCCCTACTTGGTTCCTCCAGCACTTGCATCACGAAGTTGTCCGCAACACTTCCAAAAACTTCCTGGATTGTCTGTGTACTGCTGTATTGCTCTCCCAGCAGATGTCAGCGTGATTGAAGTCCCCCAAGAGAACCAGGGCCTGTGATCTGGAAACTTCTATTAGATGTCCAAAGAAAGCCTCGTCTATCTCCTCCTCCTGGTCTGGTGGTCTATAGCAGACGCCCACTACGACATCACCCTTGTTGCTCTCACCTCTAAACTTAACCCAAAGACTCAACAGGCTTTTCTCCAGTTTCATTCTGGAGCTCTAAGCAATCATACTGCTCTCTTACATACAGTACAAGTCCTCCACCTTTTCTCCCCTGCCTTTCCTTCCTGAACAGTTTATACGCATCCATAACAGTGCTCCAGTCATGTGAGTTACCCCACCAAGTCTCTGTTATTCCAATTACATCATAGTTCCTTGACTGTGCCAGGACTTCCAATTCTTCCTGCTTGTTTCCCAGGCTTCTTGCGTTCGTGGACAGGCACCTAAAATAACTAGCTGATTGCCCTACTTTCTCAGTATGAATCAGGAAGCCTCCCCTGTTGCACCCTCCTCCTTGTATTTCCTCCCGGTATCCCATTTACCTCAGGGCTTAGGTCTCCATCCCCCGATGCATCTAGTTTAAAGCCCTCCCCACTAGGTTAGCAAGCCTGCCTGCGAAGATGCTCTTCCCTCTCTTCGTTAGGTGGATCCCATATCTTCCTAGCAATCCTTCTTCCTGGAACAACATCTCATAGTCGAAGAATCCAAAGCCCTCTCTCCGACACCACCTGCATAGCCATGCATTTACTTCCACAATTCGATGGTCCCTACCTGGGCCTTTTCCTTCAACAGGGAGGGTGGACGAGAACATGACTTGCGCCTCAAACTCCTTTATCTTCTTCCAGGAGCCACATAGTCTGCAGTGACCCGCTCAAGGGCATTTTTGGCAGCATCATTGGTGCCCACATGGAGAAGTAGGAAGGGGTAGCGGTCGGAGGGCTTGATCAGTCTCAGCAGAGAGGCTGTCACATCCTGAATTCTAACTCCAGGCAAGCAGCACACTTCTCGAGTTTCCCGGTCTGGATGGCAGATGGATGACTCCGTCCCCCCTAAGAAGGAGTCCCACCACCACCACCCATCTCCTCCTCTTGGGAGTGGTGGTCATAGAACCCCCATCCCTAGGACAGTGCATCCCATGCCTTCCAGTCAATGGGGGCTCCTTCTGATCCCTTCCCTCAAATGACTCTTCCATACCATTCTCCGCCATAGTACCTGTGCAGAGAGCCTGAAAATAGTTTTTTTTTTTTAACCTCTATCTGCATTGGGGGTACACGGGTTCTCCACTTTCTCCTTCTGGAGGTCAGATGCTGCCAAATTCTTCCACGTTCTGCACTGCCCTCTCTGATTCTTCAGCATGCTGTGCCTGCAGTACCAAACACTAACTTCTATCCAGAAAGTCTTCATTTTCTCTGATGCAATACAGCGTTGATACTTGGGTCTCTAGTTTTTTAACCTTCTCTTCCAATATTGAGACCAGCTTGCACTTCATATAGACAAAGTCGCTTCTTATCCTCTGGGAGAAAGACAAACATGGCACATCCTGTACAGGTCACAACAGCTGATCTTTCAGTATCCATATTGTCTTCCTTTTAAGAGCCTCTTCAGATTTTGTATTTAATGCTCACAGAAGCCTGAAAAGGCAAAAGGAAAAAAAAAACCCAACCCAAACCAAACCAAAACAAAAAAACCTCTGTGGGAACTCCACCCAGATGAACTCCCTCTGTTGGCCGTTCACTTGATTTGCAACTGGCTGCCTTTTTATAAGGCTGCTGGCTCGAAGCAGTTGCCCCGGCTCAAAGCCTTCCCTCCAATCAACCACTCAAAGTCCACCTGGAACAAAACACTCCCAATTAACACTTTTCAAACAAACAGTTAAAGAGTTCCTGCTACTAGCACCAGTTAAACAAATGGTCACAGCAGATGGACACTCGGATATTCACCCCACCAGCTCACAACACAGGCCCCCTAATGCAGCAGTCACCGTAGCTCCTCTCAGACGGTTCCCAGGCAAACTCCCTCTGTTGGCTGCTCCTCTCCTCTGTTCACCGCTCAGTTCAATTGCTTTAACTATGGGACCATCCTGTCTCATGTGCCACGTGCTAGGTAATCACACAAAATGACTCCATGCTTGTAAAACTAAACTGGCTCTTTATGAAGAGAACTATTTACAGAAATATGCAACTGCAGTTAGCATTCTAGCCACGTGCATACAGACTGACTTCCTGGTGCCTCCTCCAAACTCTTCTCTCCTACAATCTGTGCGCCTCCTGCAAAACTCCACGCAGGTTGCTACATATCCTTTCTCTTTCTGCAAAGCCCTGACTCACTCACTATAAGCCTTCCAACTTCTATAACAGTTGATGCAGTAGCTCTACAGACAACAGTCTCCTTCACTACACAACCCTGATTCCTACTCAGAGCAGTTCTGTTCTGTGCACTGAATGAGCCAGGGATCCTGTGTTAAAAGTAGCAGCTAATCATGTAATTAAAGACTATCAGAATAATTAAAGTAATATCAGCATGCATATGTACAAGGGGGATGAATTAAAGGTTGTACAGGAAACCTTAAATCTGGTATTTCCTAACTTTGGAGGGCTTGACTGCAACCTTTGGCCTGGTCTTCACTAGGAAATTAGGTCGGTATAACTACATCACTCAGGGGTATGAAAAATCCACACCCCTGAGTGACACAGTTAAACCAACCTACCCCCAGTACCCGGTGCAGACAGCAATACCTACACTGATGGGAAAAGCCCTCCCATTGGCGTAGGTAGCGTCTTCACTGAAGTGCTACAGCAGCACAGCTGCAGTGGTGCCGCTATAGCGGTTTATGTGCAGACAAGCCCTTAATCATGATCCTTGAACAGTTTTTTTTGTATTGATATATATAGATATACATATATACAGTCTCCAGTTCTAGTTTCTCCTTTTCCAGAAAATAGAAATTCATATTGTGTATACTGTATGACACCATCCTGTCTAAATTGTGCCTTGTCGATTCAATTAGAGAAGCTATTTTTTTCTCATCCCTACCATAAAATTGGGTGCTAGGGCTGTTGTTTTCCATCTCAGAGATGTCTGAATTTCAGTGATGGGTGAGGGATCCTGACAAAGGCCCTGTCAAGGCTGATTCCCCACTCTGGCACTTCGAGTGCGGAAGGTGGGGGCCCGCAAGGACTCTAAAAATTAATACTTGCCACTCTGGGATTGTATTAAACTCCCAAGGTTACAGCTTTTCTCTGACCTTGGATGGGTAGATGCTGTCACCACCCAAGTGCAAAATCCCTTTGAGAACCCAGGAAGGCGCACTTGGGAATTCCTTCCTGTGGGGTACCCTCAAGCCCTTCCCCCTCCCCCATTCTAGGGAAGGGCTGAGAGAGAAAAACAAAGGAAACCAGCTGTTGCCACCAGCTAATTAAACAACATTTTCACAAACCTCTTAGGACACAAACCCCAATCCTGTTCTTAAAAAAAGGTAAATTTTATTAAAAACAAAAAGAAAAAAAATACATCTGGAAACTCAGGCTATTGCTAGATTTAAAAAAAAAAAAACACTTACAAGGATTAATCATCAAGAATAACTTTCTTGAGGTCCAGCTTAAAGGTTACAAGCAAAACAAAAGCATTTGGGGTTAGCACAGAGGAGTCCACAAGCCATAAAGAAATAAAAGTAGATAAACCTGATTGCGTCTTCCTAGACATTTCCTGATCTACCTACATATCTGGGGTTTCAAATGAGTAGTTTCTAGGTATGATACCAATGATTTTTCATACCTGGCTCCAAGCTTTTTACAGCGTAGTTGCACTGTGTTTGCTTCTCCCCAAGGACAACAGACAGACAAAAGGGGAGTCTTGTTTCAATTTTAAAAAGTTCTAGCCTTCCTATTGGCTCTTTTTGCCAGGTGCCCACTCACTTCCTTTTATCTATGCATTGCAGTGGGACTTTTAACCCTTTACAGATCAAGCAAGTACAGCTACTAAGAGGGATTTCATAGCTAACTGGCTGGCTGGGTCCATAAAAGGGAGCTGCCCCCACCCCCCTCATTTATCACAGGCCCTGATCCAAAGTCCACCTAAGTCAATGGAAAGATTCCTATTGGTTTGAATGTGGTTTGGCTAGGATACAAAGCATGTTGAGATTGTTTGAGATTAATAATGCCATATAAATGTAGGGAATAATTACTATTTATTACTACTCTTACTTAACTTCTACATAGGATAGAAATAAATTCAATATTAATAATAAAATACATATTGAGTCTTTAATGACTTCAGAAAACTGCAGTGTAAAAAAAAGCTTATTGTGGATAGGCTTATATAACATGCATGCTGCTGATTAGCTATTGTGGAACATGAACAATTTACAAAAAACGTGGGGGGACAAAAAATATGGATTGCTGCTGTTTAATGGCTAATTCAATGGAGAAAATCTTTGAAAAATATTATGGAGTCACAGCAGAGAGTCTATATTTATTGTAAGACACTTTCCATTATAAAACTGAATAATTACCTCCCACATGATATTCTAGGAGAGGTGGGGGTGGAAGCTCCATTATGTATAAACTTTTTTATATGTAGCCCTGAGGAAATTTTTTTGTTGAAAGTTTGAGGTTAATTGCACAAGCAATTTCAAATTCTGACTACACAGTGGTAGTAGCTGCTTTGTAGATAAGAATGAAACTAGCTTCTCCTTACAGGCCCAAGGTTTTACTTCCCTTAGGCCTTGGCTACACTGGCAATTCACAGCGCTGCACTTGCTGCGCTCAGGGGTGTGAAAAAACACCCCCCCTGAGCGCAGCGAGTGCAGCGCTGTAAAGCGCCAGTGTAATCAGCACCTGCAGCGCTGCACGCTCCCTCGCAGCGCTGCAAGCTATTCCCCTCGGAGAGGTGGAGTACTTGCAGCGCTGCGAGAGAGCTCTCGCAGTGCTGGCGGCGCGACTACACTCGCGCTTCACAGCGCTGCCGCGGCAACGCTGCCGCGGCAACGCTGCTGCAGCAGCGCTGCTGCAGCAGCGCTGTGAATCTGCGAGTGTAGCCAAGGCCTTAGCTCTCTCTTCCACCCCAAATGATCCACCTGAAATTTAATATGCACTTTGATCACTTACCATCACCCCCACATGACTAATACTGCCCATTCCATCTTAATATTGCATGCTAAAATTTGGAAAAAATATACACAGACAACATAAAAAATGACTAGATTGTAAAATTTCATTTCCTATTCACATACATTGCCATTACTCAACAGAAAAAAAATCTGTAGTACTTCAGTTGCTACCCAATGTAGTTAAAAACACAAACTTGAAAAGTTTACGTGTACTTCCTCAAACCAATCAGCACATTTCAGAACAAACTGCACTTTCAGGACATCAAGCAGATTGGTATAGAGGCTGAGTCCTGGCTCCCCGGCCGTGTAGACTGGATGGAGCTGCACTGTCGGTGAGTCCCCCTTTCAGCCAGTACTCACAAAACTGCAGGACTGGGGAGCACCTAAATTAATGCTGCCATCTATCCATCCTAGGAACATACTTATTTGAGCATCTTACAATCCTTTTAAAGAGATTTATTCTCACAGCACCCCTTTGAGGTAGGGAGCTATTATCCCCATTTTGCCCCATCAGTTGAAGTGCAGAGAGTATAAGTGACTGGCTGTGACAGGGTGTTGATGAGTGAGAAGCACTTAATCAGCCCCTGCCACTCCAGCCCCAATCAAGGGGAGTGGATTGGGGCTGGTTGGATAGCCCTGTGCCTGCCTGGTAATGGGCAGCACCTGCCAGCCTCATTAGCCAGGGGCTATAAAGGTGGGAGGAAGCCAGAGAGGAGGAGGAAGGGGGGAGGAGAAAGGCCCGGCCCGGCACTGAGGGAGCCTTCTGGTCTGTTGCTGGCCAGGCCTGCTCTTGGTAAAGTTGGCTGCAAAACCTGTACATAGATGGAAAGTGGTGGTGGGAAAACAACTGTAAATAAAGAACACTGGTGTTGCATCGAGCTGAGGTGTTCCTGACTGATTGGAGAGGGCAACAGGGGCCAAAAATAGAGAGGCCCAGCATGTGCCTTGCTACACTTGCCAAGGTCATTAAGGGTATGTCTACTCTGCTGCTGGGAAAGAGCCTCCCAGGTCAAATAGTCAGACTTGTGCTAGCTTGGCTCAAGCTAGTGTACTAAAAATAGTGTGGATGCTGTGGTTTGGGTTCTCAAATATATCTATTTAAAAGGGCTTAATTATTTTATACACCAACTGGGACAGAGTGCTGGGAGTTAACACGTGAGCCTGTACTCTGATCACTCTGACACCAATCAGTTCCCCCCAATATGGGTGATTGAAGTTAATTATCTAATCAGGTGGGGCTACAGCTGGGTGAGCTAAAGAGCTAACTAGCCCAACAGCTCAAGACTGATGAGGGCACAGGAAGGAAATGAGGTGAGGAGAGTAACAGGGCTAGCTGAGCCTAGACTGATGGAGATCTCCGGGAAGGGAGAGCTCTGCTCCTCAGGACATTGTGAATAGCATTGCTGCGTGGGACTGTAAAGGTGTGGGTGGAGGAAACATAAATAAACTGTACAACATTGCTACCTGACTGGCAGAGTCTGAGCAGATTTCTGTGACAAAAGAGAGCAGGGGCACAGTGCTGCCCTGTTACATGGGGATTGCCCCCATCAGAGGTGACATAGAACCAGATGGGGTGGAGCGGGTGTGAATATTTGGTGTCCAGGCAATGTAGCAGACTCAGCAAAAGGAAATGCAAAAGACCATGCAATTGTCCCAGTAGTCCCATCATGTGGAAAGATTGTCATTCCTCATATGGCAGAGTGAACAGCAGAAGAGCCTTCAAGAATTCATAAAGGAACAGCCGCAGGTGCAGCAGCAACTGGTACAGAATCTGGTGAGTCCCACAATGGAGACCAGTGGAAGGACCCTGGGGGTTAGCCTGTGCAAGATGGGCTCAGCGGAAGACCCTGATGCATTTTTTAGTGACCCTTTAGAGGGTACCACTCGGAACCAGATGGGGTAAGGTCTGTGATGTGTACCATCCAAGTGGAACCCTATTTGTCAGGGGTAGCCCAGGTGACCTATCTGGCCCTAACTGAGGAGCAGGCCCAGGACTAGGATGTGGTAGAGGCAGCCATCCTGGAGTGGGTAGGCTTCTCAGAGGAAAAATTTAATCAGAAATTTTGGGCCACTTAATGAACTGAAGGGGTATGGCCCACGGCACTTACACAAAAATTACCTGACTGGGCTACTGGGCTAAGGCCAGGCACCCGAAGTGTGGGGGAAATAACAGATGGCATATTATTGGGACAATTTCTCCAGAGCCTCCCCAAAAATGCACGTTTGGGTCTGGAGGCGTTAGCCAATGACCCTGGAGGCAGCAGTTAAACTTGCAGAAGAGTTTGTGGAAGTGGACTTTCCCAAGAAAGAAGTCCAGCCATTTCAGGGAATGGACTTGGTGAAAAAGGGAAGGTACCTTGATTGCAGCATGGGCAATGGGAGGTGGGGGAGGGAACAGGAAATGAGAGGAACTCTTTCAGGGAACCAGGAAGTGGTTTGCTACCAATGTGGGCATCTGGGGCAGATAAAGCGAGACTGTCCTGTAATGGAATGTGGGTTCACAGAATTCTGCAGGTGGATTGCGACTAAAGGGGATGGGCAGAACAAGAAAACGTCCACCATCCTTGTAAAAGTGGGGTGGAGGCTCCAGAGGAGACCAGTGGATACTGCCGTGGGATGCTCACTGATCTGGAAGGATTTGGTGAAGCCTCAGTGGATGCTGCCAGGTGGGAGGTTAGCGCTGGAGTGTATTCATGGAGAAAGGAGATTCTGCTCAATGGCTGAGATACCCATAGAGGTACAGGGGAAGTTCAAATGGAAGTGGGTAGGAGTAGTCGATAGGCTGCCTCATCCAGTCATTGGTAGGACAGACTAGAGCCCCTTTCCTTGTAAGAGGAAAACAGGGGTCCCCTGTGGCAGAAAACTGGGTCAACAGGCAATGAGGAAATGGGGCATGAAATAAAAGAATCAGAAAATCCTAGACCAAAGGAAACAAGCCAGGAGGAAAATGGAACCTCCCAAAGAACAGGGAGTGGAGGAAATGGTAATTCAGAACAAGGCTTAGGGGAAAAGAGTGTTGTGGTGACAAGAGCCAGAGAGTCCCAAGTACCCTTGTCACCAGAAAGAAAGAGTTATGGGGATGTCCCCCACCCATGAAATGTGACTTCTGTGGGTGGAGGATGGAAAGCCACCCTGTAGGGCAAGCGTGAGCACAAGGAGTCTAATGCCCCCTTTAAGAAGGGAGGTGTGGGGAAGGAACAGCCTCACAGCTAGGCCAGGGGAGAAATGTGAGACAGAGGCCTGGTCTACACTACAGAGTTAGGCTGATGTAAGGCAGCTTACATTGACCTAACTCTGTAAGCATCTACAGATGTAGCACCCACCCATGTAAGTTGCCCACTACACCGACTGATTGTGCTGACTGTATGTCTACGTAACTTAGGTCGACTTAATATTGTAGAGTAGACTTGCCCAGAGTGTTAAAAGGTGAGGCTCCACTCTGATCCCTCCGACACCAATCCATTATCCCACTTATCCTTCTAAGGGGGAATTGAAGTTAATTCTCTAATCAGTTGTGTGTATGTGGAGGGTGAACTAAAGAGCTAACTCAAGACTGATAAGGAGGGCACAGGAAGGAAGTGAGGGGGGAGAGAGGAACAGGGATATTTGAGCCCAGTCTCTCAGATCTTGGAGAAGGGAGACCTGTGCTCCTCACAGGCCCTAGGCAAAGGGCCGAAAACACAGTATTGCTGCACAGGATTGTTAAAGGTATTGGTGGAGGGAATGTAAATAAGTAGCATGGGGAGGATACACAACCAGTGAAGTCAGAACAATTTCTGTGGTGCTAGAAGGTAGGAGCGCACACACACACACACACACACATATTCTGTCTCTCTCAATGTGTTATTGCTTTATGTACAAATCCTCCTCTCTGCACCAGCTTGTGTACTTGGACTTGGGTCAGTGGGGACAATATCTTCTTTCCCTCCATGGTCTCCTTCCTGACCTTCTCTGTGGTAGAGCATACAGCAGAGGAGCTAACTCCTTGCACAAGTTCCAGAAATTGTGTGCTACTCATACCACTGAATTGCACTGGCTTCTCTGTATCTCAGGCCCTCTGTTCCTGAGGAGTGAGCAATATTTCCTTCTTATGGCTGCATCCTGAACTCTTTACTTGGGCAAAACTCCATTTTATTTTGCCTGAGTAAGACTTGTAAGACTCTTAACAAGAAGCCTTTTCTGGCTCAGTATTTACCGCTTTCAGAACTGAAGAGCCTTATGAATTACAAACTGGCACCTCCTTTATCATATGGAATGACTACATTGGACTCATTCATGGAATATTTCCCAGCGTGAAGCTCCCTCTGCTTTATTTCCATCAAGATATAATTCATATTCATAGGTGGCCACTTAACTCTCTTTATAATCTCTGCATTTTGCTGTGTGGGGTCTGGCGGTAACATGCTCTCCTGTGCTTTAGTGATAGCTTCAGGATAAATAGCACTATTTTCATTGTGGTTTGATTTTTGTTTATATTTCATCTGCCATTTGAGCAGTAATGCACAGCACTTTAAGATATAAAAAAAGCATCTTCAAGTTCCTGGATGCAAGGGCCATTACACGGAGAGCACTTAGAAAATTCATCAAATGTAGACAGTAAGGCAAAGGAGATAAGAACTGCAACAACGAAAGCCCATTCTTTCATTAAGAAGGTTAATCTTTCAAGACCTTTTTAGATCCTACTTTGTGGACCTCCCATAGAGGTAGTGAAGATAACTAGCTTGTAATTAGTGCTTTTCATGAGGCTCTCATAACATGTTACAAAGGAGGTCAGGATCATTATCCTCATTTTACAGATGGGAAAATTGAGGCACCGAGAGAGGAAGTGGACTGGCTCTAGGTCACCTAGCAGGCCAATGGTAGAGCAGGGAGTAGAACCCATGTGTCTGAGGTTAGGCCAGTGCCCTCTCCACTAGGCCATGCTTTCACCTCCAGGTAAAGGGCTGGATCCTCATGTGCTGTCAAGAGGGTAATGTTGATTTACACTAGCTGAGGATCTGTCCCAACATCTCAGATATTGAGACTCCCTCTCACTGCATGCATGTATAATTCCATTAACATTAGGAAGTGGTCCATGCATGAGCTGGTCAGAGAAGAGACCTCCAAGTCTTGATTAATTCAAATTGGTTTGTGCTACTCTATAGAGAAACAAGAGTTTGTTGTTTATGTAATAAAAGTGTAAAATATATACTGCTGAAATCCATTAGTTGTGTTTTCCCCTGCATACAACTAGGCCTTCCTTTGTTATCCATCCCAAGTAGAAATGCCTTTGGAAACCAAAATGTCCACAGAGCTGAGCCCCACTTGAATTTTGGGACTCTGAACATGTCACAGCTAACCTCAGTGTCCATTTCAAAAAGAGAATTTATAGGTCATTTCACATTTTTGAGGCTTTCTCCACAAAAGAAAAAGCTATCTGGAAAGTTGAAAATTTGCAGTTGTGATTCTTTCTAAAAATCACAGCTTAGTCCCTCACTTTGAGTCCCCTCACTCATGGATAATCAGGGCAGGCCCCTAAAATTTGTAAAACCCATGGCTACCTGTCCCTTGGCATCTGGAGGGACCTCAGAGCAATTCACAGTTGTGGGAGTGAGTGAGTGCAGCCTGGGCTCCTATCATTGGACTTAGAAATACTGCAAGCTCCTCCACGGCCAACGGCTTACAACTCAGCTGTGGCTCTTCCGCTGAGCAGCCAGTGGAGACTGTGTATGTTGCTGGGGGGCTGCTCAAGTGGCAAGAGATGTAATATTATCTAGTGCTCTAAGCATGTGATTGAGAGCAAAGGGCTTGAACGTTCCCATCCTCATTCTGACATTGATTGCCTTGGGCAAGCCATTTAAGTTTTCTGCCTTAGTTTCCCCAGCTCTGAAACAGGGTCAATAATACTTGCCTACTGCACAGGAGGGTTGTGGAGATGAATAACTTTTGTTTACAATGCAATGTAAGATTAATACATTATAAAACCCAGAAGGACTGCTGTGGTCATCTTATCTGACTTCCAGTACAACACATGCCATGGGACTTCCCTGAATTGCTTCCTATGTGAATGAGGAAGAGGCATAGTAGTTCCAACTCCCATTCTAACTTTTCTTCTTCAGTGGCTCATAACTTTCTCAAGCAACCTACTTTGTTGTAAAATTTTTCCACCTTTGGTCTTGGTCCATAGTCCATTTTTTTTTCTTTTTTTGAGTGGTGGGAGGGAAATTCTAATCAAAATCAATTGACTTGTTCTGGAAGTGCATATTAATATAACCACCCTTCCCTGCTCAGAAACATCAATCAGAAATGTTGTGCAGGCAAAATTCTAACTCAAAAATGGTAGAAATGATTTTTTTCAAACTTGGATTGTTTTATAGAAGTAATTAAGAAATAGAGAGAGAACAAGCCCAGAAGTCTGATGGTAAGAGATTGTAAAGCTCATGTTATTGTTTGAAACCTTGTGGAAAACATAACTAAACTGAAAGGGAAGGAGCAGCAGCAGAAAGAGCAGAAGGTGCTGGACTCCAACACAAATTATTTAAATTCCACAAATGCCATGAAACTGCCTTAGATGCATGTCTTATTCCATACATAGAGCGGCATAGTACATATGTGCTAGACCTACATGGAACATGTTCAAGTACAATGTTAACTTGAAGAATATTGTAAATTGCTAGATGATATTATGTGACTTACAAGTATTTTTAGTTTTATAATGCACAAAATATCAGGTTAGTCAAATTAAGGGGAATGCATCAGCCCCATGGCTTCTAATGAGCAGCTAATTGCATCAATCTAACAGTCCAACTTTGATCACAGTGTGCATAAAAATTGCTTTAGAATTTTCACAAAGTTATGGAAAAAATCTTTCATCTGGCAGAAACCAAGACAAAACAAAACATAAATTATTAAAGTGGGGGGAAAGCATCTTGTAGAAAAATACCTCTCTATAAATTCTGGTCTATAATATCAAAAGCATTTTAAAAGCAAATAAAAAATGTTGCTTCTGCAAATGTGGATGCCTATATATTAATCAAAGCTTAGCTGCAATCCTGCTGAAATACATAACAAGATTTCCTAGTTGTTACTCACTCTAGTTCTGACAGTTGTAATGAAATGCTGGTCTAAACTGTGCTTGTGAATGACTTTGGAGACTGGATCAGGTGTTGCCTTCCTTAAAAGTTAATATGCAGACTGTCAACCAATTTCTTTCCATTTGGCAGTGCAAGTTGTCTATAAATTGTGCCAGGCTGAAAATATCAGAGCCAATGTGAATTTAAGACAATATATGTGCTTCCCACTTTCCCACTCTGCCACCCCAAAGAAGAGAAGCTGCTATGAGGTCTAGCTTATGCTGCCTTCCTTGGCCCCAGCAATGGGGGTGAGAGCAGGGCCGGCTCCAGGCACCAGCCCACCAAGCTTGTGCTTGGGGCGGCACCTGGAGGGGGGCAGCGCGGCGCTCCGGCTCCCGCCGCCGGGGAGAGCAAAGCCCCGGCCGGGGCTCGCCGCCCTCCCCCCCCCCCGGGCGCTCTGGCCCCCGGGGAGAGCGGAGCCCCGGCCGGGGCTCGCTGCCCTCCCCCCCCGGCGCTCTGGCTGCCGGGGAGAGCGGAGCCCCGGCCGGGCTCACCGCCCTCCCCCCGGGGCTCTGGCCGCCCTCCCCCCCCGCGCCCTCCCCTGCGGCGCGGGGGGGGGGGCGGGGAGGGGGGCGGCCGGAGGCTTTTTTGCCTGGGGCGGCAAAAAAGCCAGAGCCGGCCCTGGGTGAGAGTCTAATTTAGAAAGACCTCGTGTTTGAACTTTGGAATTTTCACCGTAAAGTAAATGGAAAGGTCATAGATAATGGCCATTAATTAACTATGGGCTCCAGATAGTAATAGCACATTTGCTGTGATGAAATGCCATTTAAATTAAATTCTTTTCATAGCAGAACTAAAATCAGAGCAAAGTGTATAAAATGTATATATTTAAGCCCTGAAACCCTATCTGGTGATTATGTAAAGACACTTCAGACCCCTTCCTGATTCACCATGTGTGCTGTCCATCCCTGGAGTGGTATTTATCTCTATTATATAGGTATTGCCAGGCCCCTAGAGCATGAGGAAGGGAAGAAAACCCTCCATCACCACAAAAGTGAGCACCATTAATTTTTATTGCTATAGTTAAAGGAGCATATAGGCATGACAACAATTAGAAATTTGTTGAATGGCAAATCTTTAGACTTTCAGTGGTTGGGTGACACCCTCTGTTTTTCCTCCGGATTGAAAAAACTGCCCCTTGCAATCTCTTCCCCCCCCCCCCCTTAAATCTTATTCCATTTTAAAGTGTGTTCACATATAATGAATACATGTATAATTCAGTTATGGAAGCTCTGCTGCTCAGGCATTTCAGAAGTTGAGAAGCACCTATTTAAGTATACTGCAATCGTTCATATCTTTCAATTGCACACATTCTGCAGGCACAGCAGTATGTCTACTTTTTTCAGGGCTTATGTGGGATTCTTTAGTAAACATATCGGGTTCCCAATGCTCTGTCTAAGACACTGGATCCCCTACACAGGCTCAAACACACCCAAATAAATCCAACATTTGCATGTATCCCCATGTTTAAAATGTGCTGCTTAGATTGTAGGACATTGCATATTTTGAAACTAATGACTAAACATTTTCTTGACCTGAGAATGCCTTTTGAAGAGGTTTGCTCACTTAGCATAGGCCCCACCCAAGAGGTGCTAACTTCTTATTACTTGTATTACCATAGTGTATAGGGGCCTTAGTCATAGTCTGTGCTAGATGCTGTGCACATATTAACAGACTTAAGCTACCTGTTTGATAGCTTACTTTTATACCCATTGTCCAAACATAGAGAAAAGGAAATATAATTGTCCCCATTTTACAGATGGGGCAAGGGGAAAAGCTGTAGTGTGATTTGCCCAAGATCAGGCAGAAAATTTAGGGCAGGGAACTGAACCCACTTTTCCAAAGTTCAAGTTTAGTGCTTTAACCATATAGCTATCCTTCTAGTCTCTCAATGATTGGGATAGAAACAATCTATTAGATTACCTAGTCCACTGTCCTGGCAATGCAGGTCACTGTCTCATACACATGAAATGTTAGCCCCCTACAAGGAGCAAAATGTGTACCATGTATGGGGGGGCTTTTATTTCAGATTAAGAAAGAAAAACAACAAAGAAAGAAAGTTAATAAAATCCAAAGGAGAGACAGCAGACTGTATCTTCCATTCTGTAAACTGCTCCATCATCAATTTCGTCACAGTTCTGTGCCTAGTAGACAAGCAGGCAGACATCTTACAGTTAAAGACAAAAATATACATCACAGAGGGCATATGTTTATGGACACTGATTGGCTTCAATATATGACTATCATCCAATTTCACTGGTAATTTAGATAATTTTTCCTGTACAAAGTACCCCTCAGACACACTTGTTTCATGAGATTTACCACTTATCAGTACTGCAGCCAAGATTTTAGTCGTGTACTCTTCATGTGTCATCAAGACCCAGACACAGCTGTTACTCAGGAATTTGGTGGCTCTGGCATGGCTGCTAGATTAATAGACTCATAGAAATGAAGGGCTGGAAGGGACCTCGCGAGGTCATCTAATCCAGCTCCCTGCACTGAGGCAGGACTATGTATACCTAGATCATCCTTGACAGATATTTGTCTAACCTGTTCTTAAAAACCTCCAGTGATGGGGATTCCACAACCTCCCTTGGAAGCCTATCCTTGTAGTTAGAAGTTTTTCCTAATATCTAACCTATGTCTCCTTTTCTGCAGATTAAGCCCATTACTTCATATCCACTGAAGGTAAGGCAAGGAGAACAATTGATCACCGTACTCTTTATAACAACTTCTAGCACCAACTCCTAGCAGCACCAGACCCACAGATGCAAAACCTGCAGACATATCTCCACAGCTACTATGATCAACAACCCTCATAACACACCTTTCAAGATTTAGGGGTCCCACACATGCCAATTACAACATGTGCTCTGGATGCAGTACACCACTAAATGTCCCAATAAATACTATGTGGGTGAAACTAGACAATTACTCTGCTATCGAATGAATTCACACAGGGGAATGGTAAAAGACAAAAACACCCTTTCACCTGTGGGTGAACACTTTTTCACAAAGTGATTACTTTATATCTGGCCTATCAGTCCTCATCCTCACGACACTTTCAAAAGATGAGCCTGGGAGCTTAAATTCATAACTTTGCTAGAAACTAAAAATCATGGTCCCAGTAAAGAAGAAGAATAGTTGTATGCAGTGTTGTAGCCCTGTTCGTCCCAGGATATTAGAGAGACAAGGTGGCTTATTACAACAACCTGTAACCAGCTGACCCCCCTTTTTGTCTTATGACTACAGGGATGTTAATGGGCCACTTCATCTTGAATGGGGCCTTGAAATATGTGCTCAACTACCTGTTCCACCTGGAATTTAGCTGTGACACTCTGAGTACATTTTCCAGACCTGAAGAAGAGCTCCGTGTAAACATGAAAGCTTCTCTCTCTCATCAAGAAAAGTTGGTTCACCTTGTCTCTCTAATATCCTGGGACCAATATGGCTACAACAACACTGCATACAACTATTCTTTTATATTCCTCCTTAGCAATTCATCCATGTTCCCACTTTTTGTAGGATACCTTTCTGATTTTCCAGGTCATTAAAGAGTTCCTGATGGAGCCATATTGGTTTCTTACTATTCTTCCTGTCTTACCTTCACATTGGAATAGTTTGCAGTTGTGTCTTTAATATTGTCTTCTTGAGAAGCTGCCAGCTCTTCTGCAACTCTCTTAATTTCCTTCCCCTGGGACCTTACCTACCGGTTCTCTGCGTTTGTTAAACTCTGCTTTTTAAGTCCATTGTCTATATTCTGCTGCTCTCATGCCTTCCTTTCCTTAGAATCATGAACTCTATAATTTCATGAATACTTCAACCTAACCTGCCTTCCACCTTCACCTTTGTAACCCATTCCTCTCTGTTGGTCAGAATCAAGTCTAAAATGGCTGAGTCCCCTGCTACTTCCTCCACTTGCTGAAACAAAAAGTTGTCTCCAGCACATTCCAAGAACTTATATTTTGCCACTCTACTTTTCCAACAGATGTCTGTATAGTTAGAGTCCCGCATTATTACCAGTCTTGTGTTTTGGATATTTTTGTTATTTTTTCTCAAAATGCTTTATCCACCTCCTCTTCCTGATTTGGTGGTCTATAATAGACCCCTGCCATGGAATCATCCTATAGTTTTCCCCGTTTTATCTTTACCCAGGGACTTTGAACTGGTCTGCCTCCTGCCTCCTTCTGCACCTCAGAACACGTGTACTGTATATATTCCTTCTGCAACATCTCCCCCCTTCTTACTCTGCCTATCCTTCCTGCACAAGCTATATTCCTCTATACCAATATTCCAGTCATGACACTTATCCCCCCCTAAGTCTCTGTGAAGCCAATTGTCATAATTGAGCTTATCTACTAATACTTCCTTTTTATTCCCCAAACTCTTTGCATTTGTGTATCGACATCTAAGTTGTTGAGCAGATTCCCCCAGTGATTTTTCCCTCTTATTGCTTCTATAACCCTATGATTCCACTGCTCCTCATTCCTAGATGCTCCAACATCTATCCCTCTGTTAAGTTCACCTTATTTATGCTTACCTCTGTGATTTAGTTACCTGCCTGCTTTGAACTTAGTTTAAAGACCTCCTCACTAGGTTGGCAAATCAGCGTGCGAAGATGCTTCTCCACTTCTTGATCAGGTGGACCTCTCTTTGGTTCCCAAAACAGAACCCCATGGCGAAGGAAGCCAAAGCCCTCCCATCTGCTCAGCCATTCATTCATCTGCATTCAAGCTAGCAGAATATTTCCCAAAGTGTACAGGGACATCAGGCTGTTGTTGGGTGCATTTCACTTTCCCATTAATTATGCAGTCTAATCTAATACCTTCATTGTTTAATCAGTGATTTATCTGCAGAGAAGTTTTATTAATAGAAAAAGAATAAAATGCTGATTTGTTCTAATCCTGCTACTTTAACAGTTGTTTTGCCTTTGGCCATTTCCATTTATACCCTAGCTCACCCATCTACAACCGTATCTATATTTAGAATTCTGCTAAGCTAGCTGTATGTTAAATTAAAAAAAATCCTTTTAATTAGACATATGTCCCTGGTGCTGATAGCACTGCCACGCTGAGTTTTCTGTCTGACACTGGGAGGCGAATGAGACTGGCACTGCCTTGCTTGTCATTTTCCATTGGGTGAGGTTTTCGTTGTGTTTGTTCAGTATGTAATATTGAAGTGGTTTTCAGCATGTCATCTTAAAGTGAATCAAATGAAATAGGATTTCTTGCTTTGTTTAAGTGCCATTTGAGAAAAAATATCCCTTTGCGGCAGGGAAATGACTAACCTGAATAATTAATTTTAAAAATGGTTAGTTATTTGCAGACAGCAGGAGAAGCTGTGCGCTAGGATAAGTACTCAAGGCATTTTTTTAAAATGTAAAAGTCACATTTATGAAAACAATAAAGATTTTGTTCATCACATCACAGTGCAAGGTTACATAGGCTCCAATCCCGCAATGTCACAGTGTTGCCATCTCTCAGGAATTTATTCACGTCTCACGCTATTTGATATTTTCTTAAAGCCCCAGCTCACAATTTTTGAAAGTTTGGGGGTGGAAAACCTATAAAGAGGTCCAGGAGTCCAGATCCCTTCACCCACAGAGCTTCATTGACTCCTGTAGTGATCTGCACAGGGGTCTGTCCATCAGTGTCCTAGATCGTTTGTTTGTTTTTGTTTTGTTTAAATATACAAATTTCAGAGTTACATTATGCTGGTAGGGTCATACAGGTTCCTAAAATAATACAGGTGACTTTCATTTTCTGTTTTATAGACATTCGATCATCATAATAAAACCTCCCTCAGAAGACAGTTAGCAGTCAGATCTCAATGAGGAGTTAGGGGACATGAAAGTCGTTTTTTGTGAAGTTTTGATGGTTACTAGGCTACAACCAACACAAATGCACATGCTTCCGAGTAATCCTGTTTGAAATAAAATATGAAAAACAGTAGGTACCACAAAGTATGTTTTCCAAAGCAAGTAAATTTGTAATTAGTGGGAAGAATAGTTACTTATTTACTTCAGACTGAATTGTGTTAAATGAAATGTTACTGAGAAGGTAGGTTGGGATGCTCCTGGGTTCTGTTCCTGTCTTTGTCACTGATTGTTGTATGACCCTGGGCAAATTACTCAGCCTATGATTGGAGATGATCTAGTAGTCAGGGAGCTAACCTGGGACTTCAGAGATTTAGATTCAGTTCCTTGCTTTGCCACAGACTTCTAGTAACACCTTGGGGCAGTCACTTAGCCTCTCCATCTTTGTTCCCTATCTATAAAATGACTTTATAGGGGTGTTGTGCCGATAAATACATTAAAGATTGGAGATGCTGAGCTATTATGGTAATGGATATTCTGGTAATAGGAGTATGATAGACAGATTCAGGCATGCTTGTAACTTTAAGCACAGGAGTAATCTCATAGAGTTCAGTGGGATTACTCCTGTGCTGAAAGTTACATACATGCCTAAGTACTTAGCTGAAATGGGATCTTGAAGACTGTACCTCAGTATTCCCACACAGGGGTGCTGTGAAGTTTAATATATGTGAAAGAATCTTGGACTAAAGTCCTTCAATGAATTACTACTGTACATAAATGCACTAATAGAACTTTTCGCAGGTGTACAGAATTTGGAATTCTGAGGTAGCTGCTCCCTCCTTCCCCTCCCCCATCTTCATCTCTTCTTCCTCTCCCCCAGCCCTCTGCTGTCTTATGAACAGCACATGGCGGAGT